>NC_143249.1:129922778-130242778 GCF_984573655.1 Nuphar pumila
AAAATGTTCTTTCTCCATGATTCGCGATTTTTCAAGTGACATCTTTTCCAAGAATTCTCCAAATATTTTCCAATATTCAAATCAAACATCATGTTTTCAAATATGCATTTTCAGAAATTCATAGCACATGCCTGATTCTTTGTGCATTTAGGAAATAGAACATGATTTAGACAAGTTGAGCAAAGTTAAGCATACAATTGATCATTGGTTCAATTACCCCTGGTAAAGGCGCCAGGAACGGTTGAGCCTCGTACTGACAGGCGAGTCCCATTCTTTGGAATTTTCCTACATTTTAAAACGGAGGCGAGTTATTTTCAAAATCTTTTTCAAAGGTCAGTTTGACTCGCAAAAGTATAAATTTTTGCGATGATAACAGGTTTGGCAACCGTGATGGGACCTGTCTTCGCCTGATCAATTGTGTGCTTAACTTAGTTGAAATTGTCAAAATCGTGTTCCATGGAATGTCAGCTTTTATTTCATGATATCATGTGAACCTAGGAGCCTAGACTTGAACCCAGCTGACATGGATTGCATGTAGACTAAGTATCGTTTGGTAGGACCATATTGAGGAGAATTATTCATGCTCATATAGACTTAGGTCTAATACAACACTCCTCAATCTAGGTTTGATTGAAAACAATGTTTGCTTCTTCAAAAATTTTTAAAATCTCTACTTCTTTAGGTTTTAGAGCCTTCTAATTTTCTTGCATGTGATCTTGTTTTCAAAAAACCACCCCACCTATCTTTACCCGGTCTTCACGTTGCTGGGCTTTCTTCCAGAACCATAGTTTGGGACAAAGCCTCACAACTGGGCCACCTATTTGGGTGAAACCCCCCTTGCCACGTACCAAGGGCCATAGTCCAACGTATATCGGCAGATGCTCAAGGATATTGGAAAAATTGAACCTAGAACCGGAGAAATTGATTTTATGCCACGCACATCGAGCCTCGGCTCGAGTATATAGGCATAGCATGATTGGACACAGATGACTTGAACCTTAGAGTTAGGATTAAGGTCCTACAGCTATTTCAAAACTTGTGCATCTAGAGTCAGATTTTAGGGAATGTTGTATGTGCATACTTGATTGTACAGGATGTGATTGAATGTTAGCTTCTTTTATTCTATTTTATTACATTTTTCACAAGTTTTTCAAAATACTGGACGATTTTCATAAATTTTTCCATCTGTTTCCATATACTGTCTGAAATTTCCTATTTTATTCAAACCCTGAATGATTTTTCCAAATTCTCCTTATTTTCTTCAAAACTCCAGGTGATTTCCATTCTTTCGTTCTTTTGGATCTCGAATTTCCTGCTTTATTTTTATCCTGCCTGCATCTTTTTAAAATCCTTATATTTTCCCAAGTCTTATTCCAAATTTTTCATGATTTCCAGTCCTGATGGCATCCAGTCAACTTGATTCGGTCTTTTCCGAAGGTCACATCTCCTACGAGGTGCGACAAGGTCTTCCTGAACATCGAGTCCTCAGCACCGGATCCTTCATTCCTCGGTGGTATTATTCATGTCTCAAGAACTTCTCTCGTATGTTTCTGGACCATTTGGATGATTGTGGATTAGAACTGGCATCCGCAGTGGGAAAGTAGACAGTTAACGACAATTTGATCCATGCACTGGCAGAACGGTGGAATCAGAGCACTAGTACCTTTTGGTTCCCATGGGGGGAAATGACTTTGTTGATGGACAAATTCTCAGAGATTATGGGATTACCTGAACCAGTTGGTCAGTCTGGAGATCCATTAGAGAAACAGTTTTTGATCAATGTCAAGGGTCTGAATCCCCGAGATGCTTTAGCTTGCATGACAGGATGCAAGTCTTGGCCATTGATTGAGGAGAATGAAAATGAATATGTGGACCTGCTCGAAATCTACAAACAGTATGGGGCATTTGTGGAAGTCAGTTCCTTATCTCGAACAACTCGAGAAAGAATCCAGCATGCAATGGTCTTATGTACTGTGGAATTAAATCTCTTTCCAGATGGACTGAATTACATGGATATCAGGATAGTTCAACTTCTGCGAAGGTGGGGAAGTCGACAGACCAGCCGACTCTCCATAGCCATGGCTGCACTTGTTTTTCTATACCGAGGGTTGACCCGTTTCACACTCGGAGAATCAATTCTAGTCGAAGGGTGCATCTATACATTGCAATCTTGGTTCCTCCAGCATGTGCCAGCCCGAGCCAGCTCATTCAGATACAATGGTGAAAAGCTCCTTCTAGTTGCTCGATACTGATTCTTGATCGATAACCTTTAGAAGGAAGAAGTCGTATGAGACTACTTTGATCGTCAGGAATCACTTCCCAGATATACTTATGCATATGGCAAGCGATTCAGGCTACTTGGCCCATTCTTCTGCACCTACTACCATTCAGAGCGGTGTGTCAGGCAGTTCTCTCAGAGATAGAAGCGCATAGAAATTCGCCCACTATCAGGGATTTTGTCAGAGTTCGATCTCACATCAAATCAGTGGTTCGGAGCATACCATTCTGCCAGACATGGCTGGGATTCTTTTGTTACTCTCACTATTTTTCCTGGTCCTAGAGTGTCCTCTGATTATCAAGAGTGGTGGAAAATTGTTCGACCCCCTCCCCTTTGTCAAGTTTATTATTAATAAAATCATGTTTTTCCTTCAATACAATTCCTTTACTTTTTATCTTGGTTTGACGACCTCGCCTAGGTAACAAGGCATATTTTCGGTTGTTTATTTTGTAAAGAATAGCAGCACAATTGTCGTAACTCCAGCGATGACTCAGTCCCTAGTAATGGGATATCCTTCAAATTGTCTACCAGATATTCATCAAATATTTCTTATTCAAAACCATTTTCAGCAGCTAATCCTCAGTTTTGCCCTGCAGAGAGCACTTATATCCTTATATGGTTCAGACAAGGTCCGAAAAGAAAACCGTGCCAGTCCAGCTTATCAGTTCTCTGTCAGCTTCAGCACAAGAAATGACCTCTTCACAATCTACTGGAAACAAAAGTCAACAAGCTAATGATGACATCGACCCACAGATGTACTCGTTGTTCGGGAAAATGCTGAGCAAGGTATTATCTGAGGAAACAGGGGCCGGTTCAGGAAAAGCCCATAATAAGAAAAAGGTTAAAAGCCGAACAACAAAGAAGAGCATAAAGATTACCAGAAAGCAGAATCGTCGCGAAGAAACATCTGATGAATCAGCAGAAGATACTGATGGCGAATATGAAACTCACCAGGCATTTAGAGGGTCTACTCAAAAGCAGGAGTCAGCCTATAAATTTGGGAGTCAGTCAGTCAATGACCCTACTCAGCCACAACTCTGAGATGTGATGAAAATAGTCAAGGATCTGCAGGCTCGTGACAAGGGTAAAAGGGTCTTTACGAGCGAAGACTTTTATGACGGACTGGATGGGGATGATGATCTTGACAATCTCCCCAAGAAATTTATCAAATTCGATGATTCGAGTGACACAAAGACACACCTCGCCCTTTTCTTTGTAGAATGTTCCAAGTTCAGAAGAAATAACCGAGCCTTGTTTCTTTGCTTCCCTCGCAGTTTGGAGGGTATCGCAGCAAAGTGGTATTCAGAACATGTCAACCCGATTGAACTGAAAGAATTTGACAAGGTGGTAAACATGTTCATCGAGCGATTCCTTTTTAATGCTGAAGCACTTCCCACCCTCAGTCATCTTTGTGGCCTCAAACAGAAAGAAGATGAGAAGGCCCGAGATTTTATTCATCGATGAAGGTCAGCTTGCAACAAGATGAGAGACACGATATCAGAGGGGCATGCATTGTCACTAATCTTGAATAATTTTTTACAACACTTGAGGGGTCTCATTTCCACGACACCGTCAAAAACCTTCATCGAACTGACAGAACGAGCTGAGTGGCTCGAGCTAAGCATGGAAAATGGAGTTTATGAAGGCTTCATCTTTACAAAGGGTAACAATCAGAATGAGTAGAAGAAGAAGGCTCAATTCACTCTTTCTGCCAATGATAGCAAAAGCAATAAGAAGAATCATGATAACTATTCAGAGGGATCCAAGGGTCGAAAAGGAAAGTTCTCCAACAATGATAAGCCTCTTCAATCTAGTCCTCAGCATAAAGAGAAAGATCAAGAAAAGCCAAAGCGCAAGGATTGGAGTACGGATCAAAAGTTCACCCCTCTGGACCAGACACTAGAGAGTGTTCTGGAATACATGCTCGCAAAAGATATGATCTGTTTACCTAAAGCAGTTGATCCCGCAACAATCATGGGCAGATTCAAAGAAAAATTTTGCAAATTTCATCGGGCAGTAGGACATGACACTGAGAATTATTTAGTCCTGAAGAATATCATTTAAGATTGCATCGACAAGAATATCCTTATTGAAGAAGAGGAAGAAGCCAGTCGACCATCCTGAGCAAGTTTTCTAAAAAATTGACAATGTCGAGACTATGTCATTTTCATCATTTTGTCATTTTGAAGGGACAATGCAGTCCCAGTTCTTCTATCAATTTGTTATTTCCTTCTTCAATGCATTAATAAATTTGTCAATCTTTCTTATGGCCTGGCGTCATCTTTTATATTCCTCATTTGCAAATGTTTAAATGTCTTCTTACAAGGGGTAACCTTTTTCAAAGTGCCTCTCTAATCAACCAAGAAGCTCATTGTCAGTTTTTACCTCATTATCTTCAAAGAATTCTCATCAAATATCAATTACTTATACTTTCATTCAGCATCTTATTCCCCAGTTACACTAAGGCATTTTTCTTGAAAATTTGTTTTTTTCAAAATATTCTATATGCAGGCAGGATCAAACAAATCTCCCATTCTGCATGCATGTGCACATATCATTTTGCATACATTTGTATTAATTTGCATTCATCTGCATTCATTTGCATTCATCTGCATTTACATCAAGCTTCCCCGCTCAGGAGAAGGGGTTAATCCTGAAAATAGGCTTTAAAAAGCTAACTATGATGGTCCATTCAAATCATGAACTAAGAATTTTTATTTCCCAAATTCAAAACCCATAAGTTGAACTCTTCCTTCTTAAACTATGATCCTTAGGTTAAATCCCTAAGAAATTGATAGTTCGTAGGCTGAATCCCTATTGAACCCATGTCGTTCCCAGTGAACCAATGTCGTTCTCAATTGAACCAATGTCGTTCTTAGGCTGAATCCCTATTGAACCCATGTCGTTCCCAGTGAACCAATGTCGTTCTCAATTGAACCAATGTCGTTCTTAGGCTGAATCCCTATTGAACCCATGTCGTTCCCAGTGAACCAATGCCGTTCTCAACTGAATCTATGTCATTCTTAGGCTGAATCCCTATTGAACCCATGTCGTTCCTAGTGAACCAATGTCGTTCTCAACTGAACCTATGTCGTTCTTAGGCTGAATCCCTATTGAACCCATGTCGTTCTCAGTGAACCAATGTCGTTCTCAAATGAACCAATGTCGTTCTTAGGCTGAATCCCTATTGAACCCATGTCGTTCCCAGTGAACCAATGTCATTCTCAACTGAACCTATGTCATTCTTAGGCTGAATCCCTATTGAACCCATGTCGTTCCCAGTGAACCAATGCCGTTCTCAACTGAACCAATGTAGTTCTTAGGCTGAATCCCTATTGAACCCATGTCATTCTCAGTGAACCAATGTCGTTCTCAACTGAACCTATGTCGTTCTTAAGCTGAATCCCTATTGAACCCATGTCGTTCCCAGTGAACCAATGCCGTTCTCAAATGAACCAATGTCGTTTTTAGGCTGAATCCCTATTGAACCCATGTCGTTCCCAGTGAACCAATGTCGTTCTCAATTGAACCAATGTCGTTCTTAGGCTGAATCCCTATCGAACCCATGTCATTCCCAATGAACCAATTCCCAATTTTGACACTTTTGGGTCACCCAATACCATCATCAATAATCTTCTCTTGCGAGGAACTCTTTTTCCAGGGAAAGTTCGAGGGAGCTCGTTCTTCTCGCATGTCTTTATTGTTCGTTCGTTGAACCTCTTTTTCTAGGGAGAGTTTGAAGGGACTCATGCTTCACGAACAGTTTGCAAAACAATCTTTATTGTCGTACAAGGAGCCCTTTTTCCAGGGAGAGTTTCGACAAAAGCTCGTCCTCCTTGTAACCCTAAATGTCTTTTGTTAGGCCACCCCTGTCGTCGAGGACCCTTTTTCCAGGGAGAGTGTGATGGACTCGTTCCTCTATGATATCCTTTCAACCTTTGTTAGCGCCCCCCTTTCCATAAGAGAAGCCTAGAAATAGGGAGCTTTGACAAAAGCTTAATTTCTCTTCGAAAGTTCATTTTGCAAACACCTCCTCTCCAAGGATGGGAGGAGTATCTTTTTATTACCCGTTCAGGTAAGGGTCAAGCCTGAGTCTCTCCTTTGGGGAAAGGAGAGGAGAATCTAGTCCCGGATGTGTCATTTAGATCTCAAGTGATTTCTTTCACCAAGGATTCAGGAATATTTTGCCAATTTGCCATGAAAAATAGTAGTTGATTTCAAAACCTTTATCGCATAAAATTGTACCTCAGAATACCTTCAGTATTACTTCCAAAAGGACAAAGCTTTTGCGAAAAATGATTCAAAATTCAAAATCTTTCTATTGTCCAACCAAAAGGACGAAGAATAAATCTGCAATATGGCCAACAAAGAAAATTCAATGTTGTTGCAAAGCCATAAGTGATTGATATTGATCGCAGTCAATGACACATTTTTAAAGATCGTTCTTGAGAAAATAAAGCAGTCGAAGTATCCTGGGTAATACAGATGAATCCACTCAATCTCCATATCTCCTTAATCACCTAAGCTGCAATTAAATATCTGCAAAGGGGATCTCTCAATTGTCGTCAAGATGAAGGCAAATTAAGCGAGTAGACCCCCGAGGCCAAAGAAGATTTGGATCATCTCCAAGATGACGGAGTTTGTGACGGATCCTTCCAAGGAAAGTCCAAAGCATTGTCAAGATGAAGGCATATGCGATGAACCTCCCGACAATCCCTAAAAGGTATTAAATTCTGCTATCATTAAGAGATTTTCAACCAAAGAGCCAATAACTATCAATATAATCCCTGAGAGAAAAGAAGGATCGGAATATCTCTGAGATGAAGGAGTTTGTGACGTACCCTTCCAAAAAAAGAAAAAGAAAAAGAAAAAGAGAGAAAAGTCAGGACATCTCCAAAATGAAGGATGATGTAATTCCCAAAAAATCCAAGAGAGCTCCAATTCTGTTAAAAAGAGAGTGCAGAAAGATCATCATGAGAAAAGAATCCCAGTATATCCGACTGCTGAATCTATCAAGAATCTTCTTTAATTTTGTGAAATTATTTTATCAATATTCTTTCACCAATAGCTCTCGTAATATCAAGAATACATTCTTTTCTGTCCATATCAAGGAAATTGATAGCTTCCTTGAAAGAAAGTCAATGGCAATGATATTTGAACTCGAATCTTGATTCTACGGAGTTAAGTCCAGTCAGAGGTAATACTTTAGGTTGACAAGAGGGAATATTCTTCATATATATATGTGCTTATCATTCTTGAATCAACTACAATTTTTTTTATCCTATTGGCAATCTTTTCAAGTTATCCAGACATGAAGTGAGAACTGGATGTCTATTTTGACGTATCCAGGCGTTGTTGTTATCCCTTTTAGGATCGGATGATGGGAGTTGTCCAAGATCCTTCCCTTCTTGTTTTAATTTGAGTGCCTGGGCTCTCAGATTCGCACACTTCCCTGTGCTCCCCACTATCCCACCATAGACAGTTTCCGTTCAGGTTAAGGGTTAAACCTGAATTTTCTGCAAAAGGTCATCTGTCTTAAAAGCCATTCAGTCCCAGCGATGAGACGCCCAAGATCAATCCCTTTTCAAGCTTTAGAGAACCCCCTTTCTTCCTTTTGCAAACCCCTCTCGAATTTATTATGCAAAATTTGAAGGTCCCATCATGGTTTCTTCATTTGAGGATTTTGTTTATCGTCCCCTTTTAGGTTAAGGGTTAAGCCTGAGCCTCATTTTTCCACGAGGTATCGTCCCCTTTCAGGTTAAGGGTTAAACCTGAGCCTTGTTTTTCCATGAGGTATCGTCCCCTTTCAGGTTAAGGGTCAAGCCTGAGCCTCGTTTTCCACTACAAAAAAATAGTTGATTAGCGACGACATTATTCCGTCGCTACTTAGCGACGGATTAACGAGAGAAATGCATCTGTCGCTATAATTGGAGAATTTTACGAAAATAGCGACAGATTATTTTCCCTTGCAACATCCATCGCTAAGTAGCGACGGATTTTATGAGAGAATATTTTGTCGTAATAAATACGACATGTAGCGACGAAATTGTGATGGATTATATTCTGTCGCTATTTAGCGACGACCTGAGCGACGGAATATATTTTGTCGCCTTTTTCGTGTTTTGATATACGATGGCTTAGCGACGGAAGTAATATGTCGCTAAGCCGTCGCTAAATGTCACATAACCCCTAATCCCATCCCTCTTTTTCCTTTCTTCTTTCGCTGCTCCCGCTCCCTCCTGCCGCCCTCTTCCTTCGGCCGCCGTATCCATCCCGTCGACCTCTCTGTCGGCCCCCACCGTTCGCCAGAAGTCGATCTCCGTCAACCTTCCACCGCCGCCACCCGGAAAAAGCGCAGGTATTTTCGGTCCCCACCGTTAAATGGATTGGGGGTCGACCCCTTGCATTTTCCAGCAAGGAATCGACTCTGCCAGGCGCTTGACCCCGGCAAGGGGTCGACCCCCTGCCGTGTCCGGCCGGGGGTCAACCCCGGCAGGGGGTCAACCCCTTATCATGTCTGGCAGGGGGTCGACCCCTTGCCGTGTCCGGTAGGGGGTCGACCCCTTGCGGTTTTGGCAGGGAGTCGACCCCCTGCAGTTCCGGCAGGGGGTCGACCCTTTGCCGTGTCCAGTAGGGGGTCGACCCCGGCAGAGGGTTGACCCCCTGTCGTTTCCGGCAGCAGGTCGACCCTCTGCCATGTCCGACAGGGGGTCGACCACCTGCCGTGTACGGCAAGGGGTCAACCACCTGCCGTGTACGGCAAGGGGTCAACCACCTGCTGTGTATGGCAGGGGGTCGACCTCGACACGGGGTTGACCCTCTGTCGTGTCCTGTAGGGGGTCGACCCGCTGCCAAAAATGGTTTCCGGCAGCGGGTCGACCCCCTGGGGTTTCTGGCAGGGGGTCGACCCCCTGCTATTCTGGCAGGGGGTTAACCCCCTATGTTTCGGCAGAGGGTCGACCCCCTATGTTCCTACAGGGCGTCGACCCCCTGCGGTTTCGGTAGGTCATTAGGTACTAGGCTTCTCAAGCCCTATGCAAGATGTTTTTATTTGCTTCGGTTTTTTTTCGTGGTGACTTCATTTTAAAACAACATTTTTTGTGTGCAGATTTTTCAACGGAACCAGCTCGTGCTCAGCCACTTGTGGTAAGTAAGGGACAAAAACAATGCAAATTGGGTAAATACCCGTGGTGAGTAAGTGATGCAAGCGTATCACATGTTATTTAATTTATTAGATGTAACACTTTATTGTTCACACACTCACTTAGTTGTTAATATTTAGGGTTGCTTTGTTGGAGTTCGAAGATAATGCTGAGCATGATTTTAATGTATGAATATTGAAGTGTTCTTATTTTTGAAGTACAGAGTCCATGCTAGGCATGGTAGTAGTTAGTGAGATATTGAAGTGTGTTTGCTGCAGGTACATGTTTGCCATTTGTTTGATATGAATGATTACAATGTATTGCAATGTTTGATGTAATTGTATCCATGCTTGCATGTAGTTACTTTCAATTTGATTATGACTTCCATGTGAAATTGTATAATGAAAGCATGCTTCAAATGATCGTATCGTGTCATTGATAGTTTGCACATAAAAATATTAAGTTATCAATGCATGCATCAAAATTCTTGTTATTGTATGACATCATATATTGCATGATAAATTTGATATAATCTTTATCGTAGCATTCTGATTGTTTTCTTTTAATTCGTTAGGCTATTATTCGTAACATCATAAGAAAATGCCTGCAAACCGTGAATGGATGTACCGTAGGATAGTGGACAATGAGTTATCGCATGAATATATGGATGGTGTTGACAGTTTTATTGAATTTGCAACTGCAAGTGTCAGTACAGTGGATCCCACAGGTCAGATTAGGTGTTCTTGCAAAATTTATAAGAATAATCGATTTGTAGAACCTCATAGCGTTAGACATCACCTATACATGAAGGGTTTTGTGAGTGATTATCAGAACTGAACGTTTCATGGAGAAGAATTTAGAAACGATTTTGATGCACGGGTGAATATGGTGCACGATAATCCATATACGGATTTGATATTTGATGCCGCAGGAACAGAACTGGGTTCTGCTATGAGTTCTAGTAATGTAAGAACTGTCGTAGATGAAGAATCACCAAACGATGCAGCTAGTAGATTTTATGATTTACTTAGAGATGCTGATGAGCCACTTTGGAACGGTTGCAAGAGTCACACTATCTTGTCTGCAGTTCTTCAACTAACGAATTTGAAGTCCGAGTATAATTTGAGTCAATCATGTTTTGACTGTTTGTGCATGATTGTGAAGAGTATGTTGCCCAAAGATGAGAAATTGCCACAAAATTTTTATCGTGCGAAAGTTATGGTCAACGCTCTAGGTATGGGTTACAAAAAGATTGATGTTTGTCCAAATCACTGCATGTTGTATTTCAAGGAGCAGGAAAACAACATATCATGCCCGTCATGTGGGCATCCTCTGTTCAAGCCAAAGACAAGAGGCAATGGTAGTACAAGATCAAAGGAAGTTTCATACAAGTCGCTCCGCTACTTTCCTATCACTCCTAGATTGCAGTGATTGTATATGTCTTCAAGGACAGCTAAACACATGAGATGGCTTGCAAATAAAGTTCGACACGATGAAAACAAGATCACGCATCCTGTTGACGCTGAAGCTTGGAAGCACTTTGATCGTACTCATCAGAACTTTGCAATGGAAGTGAAAAATGTTAGACTCGGTCTATGTACAGATGGATTTAATCCATTTGGGGGTAGATCAACTCCATACTCATGCTGGCCAGTATTTGTAACTCCATACAGCTGGCCAAAATCTTGATGTATATTTAAGGTCATTGATTGATGAACTAAAAGTACTGTGGGATGACGGTGTTACCACGTATGATGCCCACAAAAAACAAAATTTCAACATGAAGGTCGTTGTTCTATGGACAATCAGTGACTTCCCTGCATATGGTATGCTATCTGGTTGGAGCACACATGGGAGGTTGGTTTGTCCATACTGCATGGAGGATTCCAAAGCTTTTAGATTGAGGCATGGAAGGAAGCCTTGCTAGTTTGAGTGCCATCGTCGATTTCTACCCAGCAATCATCCGTTTCGACGACAAAAGAATGCGTTTAAAGCAGGCACAACTGAAACGGAAGGTCCATCCTCAAGATTGTCTGGCATAGAGATTCTAAGAAGATTGCAATACTTTCCAGATGTATTAACAGATGCCCGCAGTCCTACACCCTTCCGTGGATTTGGGAAGGATTATAATTGGACGAAAAAATCTATTTTTTGGGAACTACCGTATTGGCTGACCCTATTGATACGACATAAATTGGATGTGATGCATGTAGAGAAAAATGTGTTTGATATAATCCGAAGGCCCGTATGGATTTAAAATTAATATGTAAAAAACCAGAATTGAAACTCAAAGAGAATAATGGCAAAGTACTGAAACCAAAGGCAAAGTACGTGCTCGAACTTGATCAAATAAAACATGTATGTCAATGGTTGAGACAACTGAGATTTCCAGATGGATATGTCTCTAACATTGCTCGAGCTGTGAAGATTGACGATGGACAATTATATGGGTTAAAGAGCCATGATTGTCATATCTTTATGCAACGATTGATACCCCTAGCATTCCATGATATGTTAGACAAACCTATATGGGGGGTATTGTCTGAGTTGAGCGGATTTTTCAGAACATTGTGCGCATCGGAGGTCGTAGTATCAGATGTAAAGAATCTTGAGGACTCTGTCATCACCACTGAGTACTAGCGAAACTTGTCATTTCTTAGGAAATTCTTTAGTCTCTTGGTTTAGTAAAAAGCAAAATTCAGTGTCACTCTCAACAACTGAAGCAGAATATATAGCGGCTAGTTTAGCGTGTTCACAAGTACTATGGATGAAACAGACCTTAAAAGATTTTGGTTTGAATTACTCCACAACAACTATTTATTGTGATAACACTAGTGCTATAAATCTTTCGAAAAATCTTGTTCAGCACTCAAGGACTAAGCATATTGAAGTTAGACATCATTTCTTAAGAGATCATGTGTTAAAAGGAGACATTTCGTTAAATTTTATATCCACTAATGAACAACATGCTGATATCTTCACTAAACCACTTAAAAATGAAGATTTTATGAGAATTAGGAGAGAACTAGGCATTTGCTCATTTTTAGATTTATAAAATATTGATTTTTTGAACAAAATCTCAAAATCGCACCTTATTAGTCGACCGATAAACTTCTAGTCGACTGATGTTTTAAAATTTTTTTACTGAAAGAATCGCACCTTATTAGTCGACCGATAAAAGTCTAGTCGACTGATATTTTTTTAAAATTTCAACTGAAGGGACCCGATACCCCTTGGATTTTTTTTACACCCATTTTTTTTTTAAAGGGCACCGTTTCATTTTTACGCCCATTCATTTTCCCTTTTCTTAAACAAAACCCTCTCTCTCTCTCTCGCTTCTGTCTCTTCCGAAAATCCCTCGGAGTGCCGGTTGCACCCCTCCTCTCCGGAATCTTCTTGCCGTGACAGGGTGCCTCTTCAGTCTTCGTCGAAATCCTCTTGTGGCAGCCTCTTCTCATCTGCCGTCATCCACCGCGTCATCTTCTATTTCTGTAGCAGATGGACTCCTCCTCGCCTCTTCTCTCTTGCCTAAAATCCATGGAAACTCGATATTCCTTTTGGTGGGTTGTTACTGTCGATTGTTTTGGCCACTACCAACGATCTTGATCGTAGAAGGCACAACGTTCACTTTGCACAAAGTGTTTCTGTTGTATTGGTTCTCCACCACGACGCCGAACAACATCTTCCTTCCGCCGGACGTCATTTTTAAAGCATTTGGAAGCTGACATCAACACCATCTCCAACTGTTCCTCTCAACGATTGTGTTGATCAATCACTCTCTGCAACTGCGATTTTTTTTTTGCAGGTGAATTTGTTTCGTTCCTTATCAACCATGCCTCGTCAAAAGACTGCATCCGCACAAGGTTCTCCTCCAACTACACCACAAGCATATCATGGATTTTCTCTCTGACTACTCAAAAATCCTCTTTTATATGATACTTTTGGATCGATTTCTGTACTTCCTATGTTACCAGGCCGAAATGTTCTGTTTCATCTATTTTCTCGTTACAAAATCAGAGAATTATTTCCAGGTATTTCACATCTTTTTGATGCTGGAGCAGACCCCCTTCATTATCCTTTACTGATCCACTTGTTTTACACAAATTTACAAATTGATCATGAAACTGGAATTCTTTCATCTCTTGTTCGCGATGTTGAAATTGAGTTTGATTCTAAACTGCTTGGACAAATCCTAGATATTCCACATTCAGAAACTCTTTTCAATACTATTGAACTTAATGATGAAAGAATTTTTGAACAAATTCTTATTCTCGGTGCACCTTATTGTCCTCCTTTCAAAAATACTAATCTTCAAACTCGTGCACGCATTGCTGGACGAATTCTTGCCCATAATGTTCTACCTAAAACTGGATCTTTTGATTACTATTCCACAGATCTCTCTACGGCTCTTTATGTCTTATTTGGAAATATTTCGGTAAATTGGGCCAACGTGTATTTTACTAATTTGTGGAAACAAAAACCTTTTCTTCCGTATGGATGTCTTCTTACTCGTATTTTCAGATATTTCAAAGTACCCTTAACCAATGAAAAATACATTGAACAAAAGGAGTTCTTCGATCAAACTATTTTTAAACGTATGAAAATCAAATATCTGCCTCCTTTAAACTTTGATCAAACTGAACCATCACTCTTTGAACCCTCACCATCTTCTGTGACACCTTCATCTCAAGCAAAACGAAAGAAATTCTCTACTAGTCAAGACAATGATGAAGTTTTGCAGTGAATGGAAGCTTTGGAGCTGCATCAACACACTTTTCGTGAAGATGTGACTCAACAACTTTCTTCAATTCAGAAAGATATTGCTGAACTCAAGGAGATGATCAACCAACACTTCTCTTGATCTTTGTTTTCTGTCCTTACTGAACTTTGATACTTTATGGGTTGTAATATTTTGAACTTGAATTTGCATTTTGCTTATGCTATGACTGCCCTTACTCTTTTTTATTATGACAAAGGGGGAGAAATAGATAGAACTTGAATGAGAAATTAAGAGAAAAAGATAGAACTTATATGAGAAGATCAAATATCCAGTTTTGAGGCTGATTATTCAAATTTCAAATTCAAACTCTAAAAATACAAAAACAGTTTTCTGAATGGCTCAGACAGTTCATCCAATATCCATTTGGATCCATTCATATCATTTCCTAAATTTCGAGATCCAAACTCGAATGTTTACTAAAAACCTTGGATCCAAATCCATTTTAAAACCCAATTTTTAAATTAAAACTCTTTTATTTCAAAATCTCTCTTTTTTTGTAAAATTCTCAAAATTTCAAATTAAACATTTTCAAAAACCTTATCTGGATCCCATTTCCTAAATCCCTCATATTTTTAGATTTTCTCTCAAAAACATAAAAAAAGATTTCAGAAAGAAATAGCTTTTACACAATTTTGAAAAACCTTGAACATAAAGCCCTCTTTTTGGAAAATTTTAAAAAAAACAAGGACCAATGCTGAAAAATTCCTAACGGCTTCTTGTTATAAAACAAGCTGCAGGGGAGTCGATGAATTCCATTCGTTCTCACCTCTCCAACTTTTCGCATACCTCCTTTCTGTTGAGAAACTCGGTTTTGATGTCACATAATATGATACACTGTCTTATTTGATTTTGTATGATATGATAATATGTTCTCTTGAAATAATGTTATATTATGACTGAATATCTTTTGCCTTAAATCTAACGAGTATTTGATGCAAGGATATCTCACCCAATAAGGATGGAGACTTTCTGTTCAAGTATAACTATGGTGCAATCATACTCCTTGAAGAAAAAGCTTGATGAGCCATGCTTTCCTAAAAGTTCAAATGAAGAGATCGGCTACCTCAAGATGAAGACTTTTTTCTTCTTTAGAGTCATATGTAACAGAACCTTCAGGAACTTGCATATTGCATATTACATACTCATTCATAAACACTATAACATAAAAGTATACGATAGTTTCAAAAAGCTTCTTTTTTGAAAACTAATAAGTGTACCTTCTTACAACCTTTTATGAAAAAGATATTTTGTCATATAATAATTGTACCTTCTTACAACCTTTTATGAAAAAGACATTTTGTCATTATACCTTACAAGACAACATGAAAAAGGAATGTAGGAAAAAGACAAAAACATAAAATCGGCTACATAAGAAAAACAAATAAAATATGTTTTTGAAAAGACTTTAGTTATCTTCTTTAATGAAATATTTTTTATATAGGAAGAAGACAAAAACATAAAATCGGCTACATAAGAAAAACAAATAAAATATGTTTTTGAAAAGACTTTAGTCATCTTTTTTAATGAAATGTTTTATATAGGAAGAAGACAAAAACATAAAATCGACTACATAAGAAAAATAAATTAAAATTTTTAAGGACTCTAGTTACCTTTTTCTCATAACCATAGAATGTCGACTTACTTGAAGTCATCATTCTCTCTACAAAGCATTAAATGCCTTCTGTAACAAATCCTTTCTAAATATCCTTCCCAAAGAATGTCGACCTTCTTTTTGGTCCTCATTCTCTCTGGAGACTTTGAAATACACTACATAAAGAATACACTTGACATGACTATGTACAAATAAATATCTCAAAGCACTCATAGTACTTACACTCATTTAAAGTAAAAAAGTACTAATGTACCTCAAATCATTAATTAGAATAAAGACAAAACTACAACCCAACGTTCAAATGTACTATTGTAAGAAATAGACTTTTTACATAAAATATGTATTACCTAAAACACTACAACGACTAGTGTACCCTCTATTTTACTCTTCTGGAAAAAGGCATTCTCGATCTTCTCTAAAAGATATTTTTGAAATGACATAACATTTCACATTTCAAAAAGTTACAAATTCCAAAATGTAACGACTACTTTTTATAAGCTATATAAACACACACACATAAACTATTCAAAACAAGAGGAATGGAATAGACGTGTGAGCTTACAAAGAGAAAAAGTTCTATTCGTGATTTCAAAAGAGAGCCTTGAAAAAGAAAGAGAAAAAGAAAAAGGAAGAAAAGAGAAAAAGTCAAGTCCAGCTCTTTGACAAAGAGTATCCTCTGAGTGACAAATAGAACATTCTTAGAATCCTTCATTCGTGCATTCATATTATTCTGAAGGTTCTATAGGAAGTATTGTAACTCTGTTATTCACTGTATTCCTTCTTTGTTTAAAGAAGTAGACCTCTGTGAAAGAGGGTGTTGCCCTTCTCTGTTGAGAGAAGAAGACCTCTTGGGAAGAGGGTGTGCCCCTTCTCTGTTGAGAGAAGAAGACCTCTTGGGAAGAGGGTGTTGTACTATTTATCCGGTAACTCGGATGTTATAGTGGAATCTCAAGTGGTTTGCTTGGGGACTGGATGTAGGTCTGGATATTAACCGAACCAGTATAACTTCTGTGTTTTATGTGTTGTGCCTTATTGCTTAATTATTTTATTTTATCGATCATTATCAAATTTCACTATTCACCCCCCCCTCTAGTGGAATTTCATTTGGTATCAAAGCAGGTTTGCTGGTTTCGACGTAACAAGTCTTCCAGCACAAATGGCATCTACCTCTTATGCTCGTGATATTGAAGGTCAACACGCATCTCGTCCTCCCTTCTTCAATGGCTCCAACTATGGATATTGGAAGTGCAGAATGACTATCTTTCTCAAATCCATAGACTTTGCTGTATGGAAAATTGTTGAGCATCCATACACATCTCCATCCGCAGACTATAACTTATGGTCTGATGAAGAAAAGAAAATGGCAAACCTAAATGCAAAGGCTATGAATGCCTTATATTGTGCCATTGATCAAAATGAATTCAACAGAATATCTATATGTGAATCTGCATATGACATTTGGCATTCTTTGGAGGTTATTCATGAAGGAACCAACAAAGTTAAAGAAGCCAAAATATCATCTCTTGTTAGAAAATATGAGTTGTTCAAAATGAACAAAGATGAACCCATCACAGAGATGTTTACCAGATTCACCAACATCACCAATGATCTGAAATCTCTGGGTGTAACATATTCCCAGACTGAAAAGGTGAAGAAAATCTTGAGATCTCTCACAACTGATTGGGAGAAAAAGACCACTGCTATTGAAGAAGCTCAAGATTTATCTAAGCTTACATTGGACGACTTAATAGGCAATCTTATGGCCTATGAAGTCCACATGAAAGAAAGAAGGGAAGAAGAGCAACCAGTAAAGAAAACTCTAGCTTTCCCAGCCCTATCTGAGAATGAAGACTCAGATAAAGAATCAGAAATTGCGCTACTTATCAGAAAATTCCAGCGCTTCATGAGAAGAAACTGGCTTCCAAACAGGCACAAGGAAAGAAAAGATCTTAAAGAAGATCCCATGTGCTTTCAGTGTAATAAGCCAGGCCACTTAAAACGTGACTGTCCCCTTCTCAAAAGAAAGTCCAAGACTGAGGAACCAAAGAAGAGGTTCTTCAAGAAAAAGGCTCTGCATGCTCAATGGGATGATTCAGAACCATCCACTAGTGAAGAGTCAAGTGATGATGAAGCTGAAACTGCAAATATGTGCTTCATGGCAAACGAAAGTTTGGTAAGTGAAATCTCTGATTTTTCCTTTGAAGAACTTCTAGATGCTTTTCAAGAACTATTTGAAGAATCTAGAAAATTGAGTTTCAAAAATAAAGCTTTAAAATCTGAAAATTTAGAGCTTTCTCAAGAGAATGAAAAACTCAGCAGTGAAAATTCTGAGTTAAAAAAGAAAAATCTTTTGCTTATATCTGAAATTTCTTCTACTAGCTCCAAAACTAAAGATATGCAAGTAGAAATTTCAGAGCTAAAAAGTAAAACTGAGAACCTCATGAAAACGGTTTTCAAGTTTACTAAAGGTAAAGAGAACTTGGATAAACTCTTATCCTCTCAGAATGTCTCCTTTTACAAGAATGGGATTGGCTATTCTCATTTCAAAAAACCTTCTTGTATAAATCAAAAGACCACGTTTGTGAAAAGTTCATCTGAACCAAATAAGGAGTATTATATTGATAATCTTTTTAACTCCTCTAAAGAGATAGACAAACCCAAATCCAAATGGATATGGGTTCCAAAGTCTAACAAAAAAGGACCCGATTGGGTACCAAAAAGAAGATTTACTTAATGTTTTGCAGGCTCCAAAGAAGAAGAACAGATGGATACTAGATAGTGGATGTTCAAAGCACATGACAGGACATCCAGACCTTTTTGTTGTTCTTCATCATAAAGAAGGAGGAACCGTCACCTTTGGAGATAACAACAAAGGTTTGATAATTGGTATTGGAAATATTGGTAACATAGACAAACCTCTTATCAAAGACGTTCTCCTTGTTAAAGGCTTAAAACATAACCTACTAAGTATCAGTCAAATGTGTGACACAAGTTATAATGTTAGCTTTAATCATGATGCATGCCTCATAGCTGACACAAATGAAAACATCATCTTAAAAGGTATAAGAAAGAATAATATATATGAACTATACCTAGAAAACATCACAGAACATTGTCTCATAGCTAATAATGACACTCAACATCTATGGCACATGAGAATGGGCCATGTCAATTCAAAATACATGTCCAAACTAGCTAAAAATAAATTAGTACGTGGGTTACCCAACATATCTTTTAAAAAAGATTATTTTTGTGATGCATGTCAATTAGGAAAATTGTCAAAATCTTCTTTCAAATCAAAAAATGTCATCTCAAGTAAAAGACCTTTAGAGCTTCTCCACCTGGACCTTTTTGGTCCTTCTAGGGTAGCTAGCCTTAATCATAATAGATATGCTTTTGTCATTGTAGATGATTACTCAAGATTTACTTGGGTAATATTTTTGAAAAACAAAAGTGACACGTTTTGTCAGTTTGAAATCTTATGTAAAAAATTACAAAACAAAAAATCATGTTGTATTGTTAAAATCCGTAGTGACCATGGAGGAGAATTTGAAAATGAACTCTTTGAAAATTTTTGTAACTTGCATGGTATTTCTCATAACTTTGCCTTTCCTAGAGCTGCACCTCAAAATGGTGTAGTAGAAAGAAAGAATAGAACCCTTCAGGAATCTGCCAGGACTATGCTCCAACACAATAATCTTGCAAAATCTTTTTGGGCAGAAGCTGTTAATACTGCATGCTACATAACAAATAGAGTTCTCATTAGACCCTTATTAAATAAAACTCCATATGAACTATTCTATGACAGAACTCCAAGAATAGACTACTTCAAAGTCTTTGGATGTAAATGCTTTATCCTAAACACAAAAGATAGCCTGGATAAGTTCGATGCTAAATCTGTTGAA
This sequence comes from Nuphar pumila, assembly GCF_984573655.1. Lineage (NCBI taxonomy): Eukaryota > Viridiplantae > Streptophyta > Magnoliopsida > Nymphaeales > Nymphaeaceae > Nuphar > Nuphar pumila. The sequence continues at coordinate 129,942,496 of NC_143249.1, forward strand.
GGCATATTCTTAGGATATTCAAGTCATAGTAAAGCATACAGAGTTTTCAATAAGTGTCATAATACTATTGAAGAATCTATGCATGTTAGTTTTTGTGAATCTATTGATCAATCTGTTCATATACAAACTAATGATGATGATATTGAAAGTACAGATTTATTTTTAGATAACACAGCTAAGTCTAATGAAGATGATCACCAAAGAACCTTTGTCGATATCAAAGATCATCCTCAAAAGCAGATTTTAGGAGTACTAACAAAGGGGGTTCAAACTAGAGCTCAGCTAGAACGGATTGCAAACATGGCATTCATTTCTCAACTTGAACCAAAGAAGATTGATGAAGCCATCATTGATGAGTTCTGGATGCTAGCCATGACTGAAGAACTGAATCAATTCCAAAGAAATGACGTTTGGGATCTTGTACCGAGACCAAAGGATTATCCAATCATTGGGACAAGATGGATCTTCAGAAACAAGCTAGACGAAACAGGTAATGTTATAAGAAACAAGGCCAGAATAGTAGCTCAAGGATACAACCAGGAGGAAGGTATTGACTTTGATGAAACATTTGCTCCTGTTGCTAGACTTGAATCTATTAGAATGCTCCTAGCATATGCAAGCTATATGGATTTCAAATTATTTCAAATGGATGTTAAAAGTGCTTTCTTAAATGGTTTTATAAATGAAGAAGTCTATGTAAAACAACCTCCAGGATTTGAAAATGAACAATACCCAGATCATGTTTTTAAACTCAAACGTGCTTTGTATGGTTTAAAACAAGCACCTCGTGCTTGGTACGAAAGACTTAAAACCTTTTTATTGAAAACTGGTTTTTCTGTTGTCAAAGCAGATTCTACACTATTTGTCAAAGTAGTGAATAATCATACCCTAATTGTTCAAATCTATGTCGACGACATCATCTTTGGATCTTCTAACAGCACTCTCTGTGAAGATTTTTCTAAGTCCATGCAGAAGGAATTCGAAATGAGTATGATGGGAGAACTCACCTACTTTCTTGGACTGCATATTAAGCAAACCAAGGATGGAGTTTTCATCAATCAATCTAAGTATGCTCGTGAACTTCTGAAGAGGTTCAACATGAACTCAACTGCTTCAAAATCTACTCCTATGAGCACTACTACTGTGTTGGACAAAGATGAAGATGGTAAGACTGTTGATACAAAGGTATACCGAGGTATGATAGGATCACTTCTTTATTTAACTGCTAGCCGTACAGATATAATGTTTAGTGTTTGCTTGTGCTAGATTTCAGTCAAATCCAAAAGAATCACATCTTAAAGCTGTAAAAAGAATAATGAGATATTTAAAAGACAGTTGATTTTGGATTATTCTATTCAAAATCCTCTACATTTGATCTAATCTCATACAGTGATGCTGACTTTGCTGGAAGTAAATCTGACAGAAAAAGCACAAGTGGAACATGTCACATGCTAGGGCACTCACTAGTATCATGGTTCAGTAAGAAACAAAATTGTGTATCATTATCAACTACTGAAGCCGAATACATTGCTGCTAGCCTAGCTTGTACTCAAGTCATCTGGATGAAACAAACTTTAAAAGATTTTGGTTTAAATTTTGAAAATACAACTATTTTCTGTGATAATACGAGTGCTATAAACCTATCTAAGAATCCTATTTTACACTCACGAACTAAGCACATTCAAATAAGACACCACTTCTTAAGAGAACAAGTCTTAAACAACATAATTAAACTAGAATTCATACCCACTAATCAACAGTTAGCAGACATATTCACTAAACCATTAAAACATGAAGACTTCACACGAATTAGAAGAGAACTAGGAATATGCAAACTAAGTGACTTATAAATTAATCACACTTATTATTATACTTCTTATTAGTCTTGTTTCAATCTTATTTTAAATTGCTTTCCTTCTTATCGATTTTAGTTAGTCAAACTAAGTTTCCATATTCACGTATTCTTATAAGACTCATTCTTTATGTCATTTAACTTGTCATCTTTCAAAGTACACATCCATTATAACTCCTTGTCCTATCTCCTTTCTCTCATATCCATAAGAACTAATTATATTAAAAGCCATCATAACAATGTTCACATCACTCTACTCCTTTATTATTTTTGTCCTTTTATAAAAACTTTTCTTACGATAAATGGTCCTACTTAGTTTATGAGAACTTATTACTCTTCATTAGTTAAAATCGAATGACTATTTAGTTCCTCTAAAAGATCTAGTTGCTATATTCTCACGTAAATTATTTTTTACTATATCATATGTTATATCATAGCTCTACAAACTATCTATTATCATCTCTTTCATATACATATTAAGCCTCCATTCTTGTCAACTCTTGTTTTAACCTAACCTTGTCGAGTTGCTTTAAGAATATAAATAATAATTCATATCAATCATAACCTCATGTCTTTCATCAACCTTTTTTTTTTATTACTTCTTTATCCTTCACAAAAATCCATATATGTCATCTCACCTCTCTCTATGACAACTCACATTTATTACTCTTCATTCATAAATATTTCTTTGTCTCCTCATTTCATCTCTCGAATACGTTTTTTTTTATATACATTTTTTGAATCCGACTCCTACATGTCTATTCTTATTTCAATTCTTATATATTTTTTTTAACTCTTTCTCCTTTTTGTCTCATCATCTCTCTCACCACTAGTCTAAGTCCAAATATGTCCTTCTCATATCCACGTATACTCTTAAAAAAAAATTATTACAAATATTAATCATAAACTTTTTTTTAAAATGTCATATCACATGATCACCCTATGACCTTTCTTTCCATCCGTGACCTTGTCTCTCTCTTATTATATATCTCTCTAAAATCGAGAACCTTTATTTATTCTATCTTTACTTTATGTCATATCTCAATCAAGTAAATGTTGTCCTTTATTTTCTTTCTCTCCTCTCTAGATATCCACATCATCTTTTTTTTATGTCTTTAACTCTCCATTCACGAATTTAGAATCCCTTCACATAGAATAACAAGTTGTTTGTCTTGTTAGGCCATTATTCTCAAAGATCAATCATTTTGTTATTCAACATGACACCCCATACTCTATTAATGGGTTCTCTCACTAGTCGATAAACTCACCCATAGTAAAATCTATATATTTCAATAACTATGTCCTTCTCAATCTAATATAATACACTATCCTCAAACATTGATTTGATTTGTCATTCACAAGTCTATTAACTTACTCCTCACGGATTTCCTTATTTGACTAAAATCTAAAAATTACTCACTTCCAATGTCATTCATTTCATATCAACAATTATTTTCTTCCTTCTATTTAATCAATTGGTTCATCTCTTACCATTCCATTCGATCTTTTCTATCCTTATACAAACTTTCTCTCGGTTCTAGCTCCTTTCTCTCCTAGTGATTTATTTTCAAGGCATTTGATAATGGCTTCCTCCTCTACCAATGCGATCACCTCCGCAGATCTAAGATACCCCGACCTTATTCACCACTTTCAGTACATTAGCACCTTGCCAATTCAAACTGGCAAACTAGTAAACTTCGACGCCTTCACATCCTTTGACCTCCATACCTCTCTTCAAGATTTTGTTCCCATCTTAGGAACGACTAACTCCATGACCTACTATCCTCATCTCATCAAAATTTTCTATACCGACCCTCTCACGTCCTCGATGCTACCACCTTCAATCTAAGGTCCCTGCACATGCCCGGCTCTGATGAAGCAGATCCAATATCCTCCTTCAATTACTTTTCTGCTATGATGGATATCGAGCAAACTCAAGATCGAATCCTTCGTAATCAAGCCCTGTTGCAGCAGACTCGCAAGCGGAATCGTGCCAACCGGACACCTTCACCTTCTCCACCTTCGAGATAGACTCATTTTTTATTTGGTCTGTAATAACTTTTAAATACTTTCGGTCTGTAATATTTTAAATGCTTTCTTCCCCATCGACGGAAGGAGGTCGACCCTACAACAGAAGCTCCACCGCGATAAGTACTTCTGCTCTTCCTCTTATTCCCCTTCTTTTCTTCTTTTTAAGTTCTCTTTTACGAATTCTATGGTTTTTGTTCTTCATTTTTCAAAGGGCAAGCACCCATGTAGCGTCGATCTGCATATAGCAATATCGACCTACACGTTGCAAAATCATTGGAATATTTTCCAACACTTTTTTTTGTTACTGAATCCCTATGGTTTTCATTTGAATATTTGTTTATGATATTAAAATCAATACTCCCCTATAATAGTATCATTGTTATCATCGTAAAATTTTACTTTTGCAAGTCAAACTGACCTTTGAAAAAGATTTTGAAAATAACTCACCTCTGTTTTTAAAATGCGGGAAAATTCCGTAGAATGGGACTCGCCTGTCAGTACGAGGTTCAATTGTTCCTGGCGCCTTTACCAGGGGTAATTGAACCAAGGATCAAAAGTGTGTTTAACTTTGCTCAACTTGTCTAAATCATGTTCTATTTCCTAAATGCACAAAGAATCAGGCATGTGCTATGAATTTCAGAAAATGAAGATTTGAAAACATGATGTTTGCTTTGAATATTTGAAATACTTGGAAAATTCTTGGAGAATATGGCACTTTGAAAATCGTGAATCATGGTGAGAGAATATTTCTGAGAAAAATGAAAATCGATTTCTGAAGAATCTAGAGGTTTTGTGAAAATCGATTTCTGAGAAAACATGAAATGACTAAGAGAAGATTGATTTCTTTGAATTTGAACTTTGAAATAAAGAACATGACTTGGAAAATCGTGATTTGAACTTGAGAAATACTTGAAATACCATTTGAAAGCTCAGAGTATTGAGAAAATCGATTTCTGAGTAAGACTTAGAAAATTTTAAGAAAATCGATTTCTCTGAATTGAAATTTGAATTTGAATTAAGAAAATGATGCAAATTGAATGAATGGATATGGATTTGACAGATATTTCTTTGAGGAATCGAGAAAATCCTTTTGAGTTTTGAAAAATGTAGTGCATTTTGAAGTTAGCCTAAGAGTGTAGGCTGAATGTGGCTAATACGAAAATCACAAATCTGGGTCTCATTCGTATTCTGACTATGGCCATAAATACGAATTCCACCGAGTTTGTCAACTCCCTAAGAGCTTGTGCACATGCCATTCGTTTAGACCATGGTGAATTTATAAAAATATGCACATGAATGACAAGCATAACAGTTAAATATCAAAGTTCAAACTATATGCAATGCAAATTCTAATCTAAGCAGAAATTGAAATTCTTATTCCAAAGTTCACATTTAATTTACATCACTAATTGAATTTAAATGAAGGAAATTAAAGGAAAGTAAAGTCTTCAATATCCCTGCAAAACTAGAAAACTTGTTAGTGAAAATATGTTGGCTTTTCTAGATTTATCCAGTAATAATTAGAAATTACTGGATTTTGCTAGATATAAGCCTTTTGCCATGATTCCCTGAGATAAACATAATGAAATAGGAAATAAAATTAAAGAAGTATGAAAATGAGATTTGAAAATTCGAAATTGGGGTCAAAATGACCAAAATATCCCTGATAGCAAGACTATGGCCTTGAAACCAGGGTTTTCAGAAAGATATTTTGTAAAAATGAGGTTTTGGAATTTAAATGAAAATAAATCAAACATAAGGTGATGTGGTATGATTGAAAATAAGAAAATCCAAGTTAAAAATTTCGAAAATGAGGTCAAATGACCAAAATGCCCCCGATAGCAAGACTATGGCATTGAAATCAGGGTTTTCAGAAAATATTTTGGTAAAAACTTTGGGTTTAGGATTTAAATAAAATCAAATAACAACCAAATCGACCATGAAGTGTCCTAAAATGATTATAAACATGAACAAACCCTAAAAACATGAACTTATATACGAAAATTCAAAAATATCATGAAAATCATGATTTTGGCAGTATTTCGGGATCCTGCGGGCACCCTGTTTTGCAATTTAATCCATTCAAGCATCAAATGAGATCCAAAATTGATAAAAATTGACATATGAACTTATTATAACCATAAAATTAGATTGGAATCACAAAAAGGTATTTTTGACATTATTCCAATTCAAAAATTGCATTAAAACCCTAAAATATGCTATTTTTATATGTGGTCACGTACCAGTTTTAGTGTCAGACCCAAATCAGGAGTCAATTGTCACCATGGAAATTTCTGAAATTTTACAGGGACAAAATAAACAAAAAAACAAACAATCTCCCTTTTACAAATCATAAAAATCATCTCTGGTTAGGGAGATATCGTTACAACAATCTGGACTTAAATTTAACGAATATAAAATTGATCAAAACAGGCACTTCCGGTTGCAAATACAGAAAAAAATAGCAGACTTCATAATTTTTTTTAAGATTTTAGTAGTGAATAACTAACATATAAATAATGAACTTCCCTTTTTACAGATTATAAATCAGATCTACGGTTAAGGATCTATGATCAACATAAGTTGAATTAGAGTTTTAGTAAATCATAACGAGTTTTAAAAAGTTGATCTGATTCTCTGACAAAGGAAAAATATCAAACAGTGACAAAAAATTATGAAAATTTTACAGTAAATAGCTGACATCAACAAGAAGCCACTACCCTTTACGGATCTCAAATCAGATATTGGATGAGAGAAATATTGCATCTTCAAGTTATACTTGAATTTGAACATCGATCAACAAAAATCCCGATTCGACTTTGTATTTTTCCAACAGGGTTCTCGAATCCCAAAACCTCTGATTTTTTTATAAAGACTCAATAACATATCCGTGTATCACATATAAAAAAATTAGCAATTTATAACAAAGATTTAAATGTGAAATAACATGATTTTTACATATCTAGAATCAAAACACATGAAAATCCAATAAAACACTAAAAAAAACATGATTTAACAATGAAAAACAAAAAAAAATACCTAAACAGCAAAACAAAATCTATTTTAATATTGAAACATATGCAATGAACATTAATATGATAAAAAATAAAATAAAACATAGGGAATCCTGTGAACACCCCAAATTTTTTAAAGGTTTATAAAAATGACCTTTTTGCCCCTGACTCCATTTTCTGAGAAAACCAAAGCTAAATTTCAGTCATTCTTCAGATTTTCTGGATTGAATTCCATATTGATATATTCAAATTCAATTTTGGGTCCAAACCTAATGTTTTAAATCCAAATCTGAGCCTTGTTGTCCGATTTCCCAAGTAAAATTACAAAAATACCAAAAAATGGTTTTGAATGGCTCGGGTAATTTATCCGGCATCCTGTTGGATCCACACCCCTATATTTCTCAGTTCGAGGCTGTAAACCTCGAATATTTCCAAAAAATCAGGATATAAACCCATTTTCTGAAGAAATTTTCGCAAAATAGCCTTGAGTCTTCAGAAAAACACTCTTTTGTAAATATTTTTGCAAAAATACAAAAAAAATTAGTGTTTGATCTTTGTTTTCTCGTAAAATCTTAGATTTTATTTCAAAAAAATACAAAAATAGAAAAATAACACAAAAACCAAAAAAATTGGAAAAACTACGAGAAAAACAAACGGTTTCAAGCTTTTTTAAAGCTATTTTTGCTAAAAACCTCACTTGAAAAGCATTTTTATAAAAAGCTTCCTTTAGAGGATCCTGTTTCTGGAAATAGCACAAAAGAGTAACGGACTCCTCCGACGCAATTTCCTCTCCTCTCTCCATCGTTGATCTAAAACCAATCTCTCCGTTCTCCTCCATCCATCCGCAACGAACCTTCTCTCGAATCCTCTACTTCCCCTTTAAGCGGAAGCCTCTGAGCTTCTAGAGAGCATCCACGATCGACACCATCGACCAGAGACCATCCATTGATCTTCCTGTCGATCTCATACCGACCTCCATACACCATCTTCTCTGCAGGCGTCTGAAGGAAATCAATCTCACCATAACCAGAAGTAAGTGCCTCATCCTCCTCTTTCTTCTTTTCTTTATTCCTCATTTCTTTACTGCATTTCTCTTTCGTTTTTCCCCTTTCTTTCTCTTTCCAACATTTTTTTTTCTTTCTTTCCTCTCTTTCTTGGTATTTCAAATTGTGTCCATTGATGCACACTTTGTAACATCAGTTTGTGGATAACAAACTAAGTTACAAATAAGCAAAATCCAAAGGGAACAATTCTGTTCCAACATCCTTTTCACATCTTTTGTTTCTTCTACGATTTCATTTTAATTAAGTGCAGAATATCAGATTCAGTAATTCGATATATTTATGCTAATTCCAGTTCAATCTGTCAGCTGATAGATTGACTGGGTCTTCGATCCTTGAGTTTGTATTTTACCCTTTTTTTTATGAGTCGTAAATCATCTTTCTTTTCACATCCTGAATATACGTTTTCATCTTTTGTTCATAATACCTGAATTCTTTTAATCATATTTTGGTGTCATTTGTTATAACATTAACAGTTAGCATCATCTTGTTCCCTAGGTTTCCTTTATCTATTTGCCAGTTCTTTTTATTATTATTATTATGTTCTTCTCCTTCGTGATAGGGATCTGAATCTTTTGGCCATTGTTAATCCGCTTGCATCCTTTCTTTTTTTTTTCTTTTTCGTCATTCTGTATATATTCTTCTACTGTAATATTATAGCATTCCAACCCTGGCACCAGAATGGCATGGATTTTATTCTGCAACTGAATCCTGGCCATCATCCGCCATTTCCTGAAGGTTATTAGGTGATTCATACCTAAGTAATACGTTTCTTTTTTATTAGCTCAATACCCACTACCCTGCCTTACCTCATATATAATCAAATTCTTACACATTCGGATTGCTTTTTATCACCAATTGAGGTTTTATGGCTCAGCTAAAAAAAGGAAATACAATCATAGATACAATTGATAAAAAAAAAACAGAGCCCTCTTCCATTTTCTACTTTACTTTTCATTGATATCTTGATTGACGTTTGTGGAGTGTTCCTGATTCATTGGTTTGCTTTCAGCATGTGCTTATTTGCCGTATGTGAGTAAGTTCCAAGTTGTCACAAGAGAAAATGCACTAAACTTAGTCACCTTCAGTGTTGAGAGATATTTTTCTTTCTTGACCCAGCGAATTCTCCTGGGAAAATGAAGGATGACATTCCTTTGGGTTTGAGAAGACCGGATATCCTATCAACTAGGGTCACCAAATCACCTTTTTCTTTTTTTTTTTCTTCAGAAGTTGTGCCTAAATACAGATTACCCAATAGTTATTCCTAAAACTAGACAAATCAGGGAGTAATCCATTAACTAATGGAATCCCATGTTGGCTAATATGGGTGATGAAGTCGCCAATGTCTACTCATCAGAAAGATAAATGCTCCTATGGTTGTTCATTGACGTCTTTTCTCAGGTTTTGGTATAGCCTGTACCAGGTATTCAGGTTGCTTATGGAGAGGGTTCGTGATAAGCTATAAGATTATATCTATTTTATTGAGAAGGCAAATGTTTAACTCAATTTGTCACAACAGCATGTTCGTTTGATTACAGAATCTACTTTGAACTATGGGTTTGATTCACAAAGTGAATAGGTTGGATTGAAAGGCTTGGTTTGATGTGAAAAGGTTCACCGTTAACCTCCTTATGTTCATCGTCATTCACTAACATATACATTGATTCCTCATATTTTCTTAAATACATTCGTTTCCCTGTTTCATTCCTTGTGCACTACCATTATATTGTTGACCACCTACCCCACTGAATACACTCACCGTCAACTGCACTTTATTAGCAAGTGAGCATTGGATCTAGCAGCAAAACAGAGTTTTCGATGTTGAAGCTATCAAGGTCAATTCAGTCTCTCTACTGACAGAGGTAGAGGCAGAAAATGGACACTCCCTCCCAGTTCGTCCACTACAAAGGGGTTCACTACAACATTTTTGATATCTTTACTGCTGTAGATTTTTTTTTAACAGATATATTCTCACTAAGCATTCACAAACCATTCCCATGGTCGCCTTTCACTACCTGCAACAGCATCTCACTCCATTCACCCACATAACATCTACATTTCCTGCATATTATAATGACCATTTTTAGCAAATTGCACAACATTTCACTATGAGTGTAAATGCTTTTGTTTCATGTGTTCTCCTGCACACTATCCATGCATAACCACTTGCTATTCAAGTTCCCAACCGTCACAGTGACTATTTGGTGAAAGCAGTCTTGTTGTCAAGGAAGAAGTTCATTGATTCATTACTGTTAGGAAAAGGAGAATTGTTGAGCTGATTTCACAAGAAATTTGATTCCTGGTGTATGATCACCTTGATCCATTGATCGGTTGTTAAGGTTTTTCAGCTAAGGGTTGTTATGTGAAATATGATTATACAGGATTACAGAAATCCTTTGAGTGATATTGAGGGCAGCTCACTAGGTCATTGTGCTATGACATATCGATTTGAGATATATATCACCACTTACCTATACAACATCATTACCATCGGTGTCTAGTCTCCACGTAACTTCCAGCCCATTGAACATCACATAAAACCCATGCATAGTATCGTTCTGTTACAATTCGCCATTCCCATCTGTGTTGCATAACATAGTACCCCATACATTCTTAACTATGCATATCATACATGTATTTTTCTCATTTAGTTAGGTGTAATCCTTAGATCTTACATATCCTTCATCTATCTTAGGTATCATCTCAACCTTGGCATGCTATATTCATTTTAGATATGTATATCCAGCACACCACCAATGCCCAGTTTTTTTCTTGTTTTTATATATATATATCTTACAAATTATTGTATATATTATATATATACATATATATATATATATATATATACATATATATGCATGTATGTAGATATATATATCATTTTTTTTCTCATCTTTCAATCATGTATATCTTGGCACATGAGCACTTTACCATTGACATCTATAGGATATGTGCCATTTCTCTTCTATTTTTCATACTAACTAAAGTTTTTTGCAGGGCATGTATGGAAAATATCATTACTTGGAATTATAAATTCAATTTTATAGGTTGTAATAAGTTAGGTCTTAATGAGAATTTATATTTCCAGCTTTTTAGATAGAATGAATAAGCATTGTAAATATCATAAGTTGCTTATTTTCATGCTTTTTGCCTTTATTTCTCAAAGTCTCACTATGGTGAAACACGAATGACACGTGCACTATTTCGTAAGAGGTAATTAATCCTAAGTTGATGATTTACATCAATGGCCATAGTCAGGATGTAAACAAAACTTAGGATTTTTATCTTTTATAGAATAACACTGGATCCGTTTTCAAAAATCATCATATTTTCTTTAAACATTTTTTTCTCTCTTTTATCAGAGTTTAGTCTAAAATTGATTCAATATATATATCAATGGCCATAGTGAGGATATACTGAGAATTAATTTCATTCTAAACTCTATAAAAGCACCAAAATATATTTTATTCTTCATTTGAATTTGGATATGATTATTATATAATACATTCAATGACCATAGTCAAGGATGTATTATATTTTCAATCTTATTTTAAATTCATTTAAAGAATGAAATATGATTTTCATATCCAATTTCAAAATTATTTAAATTCATTCATCATTTAAGGTAGAATTACATCATTGTTTTCAAAATTCTTTTTCAAAAATCCAAGTGATGTCAAATATCTTTCTTCAAATCTCTATTTCAATTCATTTTTCTATCTTATTTCAACGATTTAAATTTCAATTTCAAAGTCCAATTTGACTTTGAAATTTCAAATTCAATCTTTATATTCAAAATTCCATTTCCAAATTCAAGCCCAATTTCAAAGTTCAATTTAAACTTTGAGATTTCTGATTCATCTTCTGATTTAAAAAATTCAAAATCAAGTTTATCTACTTCAAAATCAAAATTTGAGATTAATTCAGCATCTCAAAGCTTAAACCTTTTCTAAAGTTTTAAATTCAATCCGGGTTTTCAAAACCCAGATCCATCTTCAAAAGTCCCAATTGGACTTTCAAAGTCCAAATCCAAAGTTAGAATCCAATTCTACTTTGGATCTCAGATTTCATATCCATAATCCTTTTAGGATCCACAACCCAATTCCACTTTGGATCTCAGATTTCAGATCCATAATCCTTCTAGGATCCAGAACCCAATTTCACCTTGGATCTCAGATTTCAGATCCATAATCCCTCTAGAATCCAGAACCCAATTTCACCTTGGATCTCATGCTTCAAATCCAAATTCCCTTTAGGATCCAGAAACCAAATTCACCTTGGATCTTAGGCTTCAGATCCAAATTCCCTTTAGGATCTAGAAACCAATTTCACCTTGGATCTCAGACTTCAGATCCAAATTCCATTCTAGGTTCCAGATTTCGGATCCGATCCAATCTTGGATCTTAAACTTCTGATCCAATTCCATTTATGATTCAGAATTCAACTTTATCTCAGATCTTAGACTTTGAATCCAATCCCACTTAGAGTTCCAGAACCCGGATCCAACCCTATCTCGGATCTCAAATCTCAGATCCAGTTTTATCTCAGATATTAGATCAAAATTTCATTTCAAATCTAATTTCATCTATTCTCAAAGCCAATTTCAAATTTATTTCTCAAGTCTAAATTCAGATTCCTATTTTGATATTGAATTCAAAATCGATTCTAACTCAAAGTCCATTATGACTTTGAAAAATCATTCTTATTTCAAAATTCCAAATTCCTCTTTCCACAGATTTATCTCTCTCTAAATCCTGATCATTCCAAAATTTGGAAATTCAAGTCTCTTCTTTCAGGTCCGTTGTAAATCCTGAGTTGGATTCTAAATCTAAGATCCAAATCAAACCTTTAAATCATTTCTCCACTCCATTTTCAATTTTATCTCAAAAAACTTGGAAATTTTCAAAATATTTTCTCAAAAGAGCATACATCCTTGCATTGTACAAGCATGATTATTTGTGCATTTAGACTTAGGATAAATTCTTAGATAATATTTAGGCAAAGCAAAAGGCATAAATTCGATCCTTGGTTCGATTACCCTTGGTAAAGGCGCCAGCAACGGTTGAACCTCGTACCGACGAGCGAATCCCGTCTCTCCATCTTCTCGCAATATATTTCAAAACGAAGGCAAGTAATTTTTCTAAATATTTTCAAATCAAGGTCAAGTGAGACCCCGCAAAAGAGTTCCTCTCTCTTCTCTTTCTTTTCTTTTCTCTTCTCTCTTCTTTTCTGTCTTTTATTTTTCTCCCTTCAAAAAAGAGGAAAATAGAGGTTAGAAAAGGAAAAGAGATAGAAGAGAGAGAAACCACAAAGAGAGGAAAAATTTTGCGATGATCACAACTTTGGCAACCGAGATAGGACAAGTCTCCGTCTGGTCGAATTATGCCTTTGCTTTGCTTTGCTTTGCTTTGATATTATCTAAGTCTTTATTCTATAAATGTCAGCTTCATTTCCATGCAAACCTTAGGAGCCTAGACTCTGTCCGAAGCTGACATCATTGCATATAGGATCTAAGTATGGTTTGGTAGGACCATATTGAGGAGATTATTCCATGTTCACATTAGACTTAGGTCTGAAATACAACTCTCCTCAATTCTAGGGATTGAATGCAAACAATGTATGCAAGTGTATGCTTCTTTTCATTTAAATCTATCTCTTTAGGACTTGCATTAGAGCTTTCTGGTTTTATCTACATGTTGAACATGTTTTTGAAAAACATCCCTACCTATATTGTCCCGGTCTTCACGTTGTTGGGTTGTCTTACTGAACCATAGTTCGGGAGAGAGCCTCACAACTGGACCACTTATTTGGGTTCGCGCCCCCCTACCACGTACCTAAGGGCCATAGTCCGAGGTATATCAGTAGGCGCTCAAGGATGTTGGGAAGCCTTTACCTTAGAACCAGAGAATTATTTCTATGCCACGTACTTCGAGCTTCGACTTGAGTATATCGGCATACCTTGATTGAAATCAGATGATCTGAACCATAGAGTTAGGATTAAGGTCCTACAAGCTATTTCAAATATTGCATTTAGAGTCAGCCTTTAGGGAGTGTTGTGTGCACATCTTTGTTTATGCAGCTCTGATTGTGTGATGTTTCCTTGTATTCTCCTATATATATCAGACCTTCTCAAAACCCTAGGTGTATTATTCAAAAGTTCCTCTTATTTTCAAAAAACCCCAGGTGTATATTTTTTCTTTTCCTACATTTTTTTTTCTCTTTTATCAAATTTTCTTTAGAAAACCCTGGAAATTCCTTTTCTAAAATCCTTTGATCTTTCAAAAAATTTCAGGATTTATGTCTATCTTCTTCCTCATCGAGAGTCTATTCGTAAGTCCTGCATTCTATTTGATTCTATTTGATTCTCTTTCTCTTTTTTTTTGCCTCAGTATCACTCCGATGGCGTCTGATTCCCTCGATGATGTCTTTCCCAGGGATCATATCTTCTATCAAATGAGGGATGAAACCCCGGATCATCGGGTTATCCAGTCTCATTCCTTCTTCCCTCGATGGTATTATTCTTGGTTCGCCACCTTCTTGAAATTCCACCAGAGGGGGGGTGAATAGTGAAATTTGATAATGATCGATAAAATAAAATAATTAAGCAATAAGGCACAACACATAAAACACAGAAGTTATACTGGTTCGGTCAATATCCAGACCTACATCCAGTCCCCAAGCAAACCACTTGAAATTCCACTATAACATCCGAATTACCGGATAAATAGTACAACACCCTCTTCCCAAGAGGTCTTCTTCTCTCAACAGAGAAGGGGCACACCCTCTTCCCAAGAGGTCTTCTTCTCTCAACAGAGAAGGGCAACACCCTCTTTCACAGAGGTCTACTTCTTTAAACAAAGAAGGAATACAGTGAATAAACAGATTTACAATACTTCCTATAGAACCTTCAGAATGATATGAATGCACTAATGAAGGATTCTAAGAATGTTCTGTTTGTCACTCAGAGGATACTCTTTGTCAAAGAGCTGGACTTGACTTTTTCTCTTTTCTTCTTTTTTCTTTCTCTCTTTTTTTTTCAAGGCTCTCTTTTCAAATCACGAATAGAAATTTTTCGCTTTGTAAGCTCACACGTCTATTTCATTCCATGGTTGGAATAGTTTATTTGAGTGTGTTTATATAGCCTTTAAAAAGTAGTCGTTACATTTTGGAATTGTAACTTTTTGAAATGTGAAATGTTATGTCATTTCAAAAATATCTTTTAGAGAAGATCGAGAATGCCTTTTTCCATAAGAGTATAATAGAGGGTACACTAGTTGTTGTATTGTTTTAGGTAATACATATTTTATGTAAAAAGTTTATTTCTTACAATAGTACATTGAACGTTGGGTTGTAGTTTTGTCTTTATTCTAATTAATGATTTGAGGTACATTAGTACTTCTTTGCTTTAAATGAGTGTAGGTACTATGAGTGTTTTGAGATATTTATTTGTACATAGTCATGTCAAGTGTTTTCTTTATGTTGTGTTTTTCAAAGTCTCCAGAGAGAATAAGGACCAAAAAGAAGGTCGACATTCTTTGGGAAGGATATTTAGAAAGGATTTGTTACAGAAAACATTTAATGCTTTGTAGAGAGAATGATGACTTCAAGTAAGTCGACATTCTATGGTTATGAAAAAAGGTAACTAGAGAGAATGATGACTTCAAGTAAGTCGACATTCTAAAGAAAAATGTAACTAGAGTCCTTTTAAAACCATATTTTATTTGTTTTTCTTATGTGTAGCCGATTTATGTTTTTGTCTTCTTCTTGTATTAAGAAAACATTTCATTAGAGAAGATAACTAAAGTCTTTTCAAAAACATATTTTATTTGTTTTTCTTATGTAGCCGATTTTATGTTTTTGTCTTTTTCCTACATTCCTTTTTTTTTTTTTATGTTGTCTTGTATATAGTGTAAGGTACAATGAAAAAATGTCTTTTTCATAAAAGGTTGTAAGAAGGTACAATTATTATATGACAAAATATCTTTTTCATAAAAGGTTGTAAGAAGGTACACTTATTGGTTTTAAAAAAAAAGAGTTTTTTGAAACTATCGTATACTTTTATGATATAGTATGTATGAATGAGTATGTAATATGCAAAATGCAAGATCCTGAAGGTTCTGTTACATATGACTCTAAAGAAGGAAAAATCTTCATCTTGAGGTAGCCGATATCTTCATTTGAACTTTAGGAAAGCATGGCTCATCAAGCTTTTTCTTCAAGGAGTATGATTGCACCATAGTTGTACTTGAACAGGAAGTCTCCATCCTTATTGGGTGAGATATCCTTGCATCAAATACTCGTTAGATTTAAGGCAAAACATATTCAGTCATAATATAACATTATTTCAAGAGAACATATTATCATATCATACAAAATCAAATAAGACAGTGTATCATATTATGTGACATCAAAACCGAGTTTCTCAACACTTCTCACGTATGTTCCCGGACCACTTGGATGATTGTGGATTGGAGATGGCATCAACAGTAGGCAAGCGAACCATCAACGGCAGTTTGATTCAGGCTATGGCAGAACGGTGGAATCCACGTACCTGCACATTCTGGTTTCCATGGGGAGAGATGACTCTGCTAATGGATGAGTTCAGTGACATCATGGGATTGCCAGAGCCAGCTGGTCAGCCAGACGATCCGATCGAGCAGCAGTTCCTGATCAACGTCAAGGGGATAGATGTTCGAGAAGCATTAGCCAGAGCCACATGGAGCAGATCTTGGCCTCTCACTGAGATCAACGGAAGTCAGTTCATCGATCTGTTCGGACTCTATCGCAAGTATGGAGCCTACGAGGAAGTTGACACCTTGTCGCGAGCAGCGAGAGAAAGAATGCAGCATGCCATGGTCCTATGCACAGTAGGATTAGTGTTCTTTCAGGATGGTCAGAATTTCATTGATGTCAGAGTTGCCCAGCTCTTTCGAAGATGGGGAAGCAAGCAGACCCGTCAGCTTTCAGTATCCATGGCAGCTCTAGCATTTCTCTACAGAGGCTTAGCTCGTTTTGCCCTTGGAGAGACCATTTTAGTGGAAGGATGCACGTATGCCTTGCAGTCTTGGTTCCTGCGACATGTGCTGTCAAAAGCCAGTTTTTTCAGGTTCAACAGCAAGAAGTTGAAGTCTGTCGTTGAGTATCAAACTTTGATTAAGAGTCTGCATCAAGAAGAGATCCTCTGGGATTACTTCAACATGCAAGAATCAGTTCCTCGCTACACTTATGCTCGTAGCAAGTGTTACAGATTGCTTGGCCCTTTCTTCTGTGTCGATTATCAGCCAGAGAGGTGTCTCAGACAGTTCTCGCAGCGGCAGATTCATGTCAATACTCGCTTCCCGACGGGACATATGCCAGAGTTTGATCTGCAGTCGGATCAGTGGTCTGGAACATACCATGTGACCAAATACACTTGGGACTCCTTCATTCCTTTGTCTGTGTTTCCTGGTCCTAATGTATATTCGGAATATCAAGAATGGTGGCAAACTGTCTGCCCACCTTCTCTTTGTATTTAAATTTTGTCATCAATAAAAATGCAACTTTGTGTTCTCTTAAAAACTCTTTATGGCCAAAATTTTATTCTCTTGTTTTGTTTTATATGGTCACGATCCTCGTGACGACCTCATCCCTAGCGATGAGACTTTGCCTTATATTCTCCTTTAAATTATCTCTTATCATGATGGACGACCTCTCCTAGGTGACAAGGCATATTTTTTTTCGTTACCGCAAAATGGTGACACAATTATCACAAAATTTGTGATGACCCGATCCCTGGTAATGGGATAACTTGTTTAATTGTCTATCAATTCCTCCTTTCCTGTCTTTTACTCAAAAGGTCATGTTTTCAAAAAAAAATCCTCCAAGCTCTAACCATTCCCTTTATTCCGCAGAAAAATCATTTGGCATTGACAAGATGGTTCAGACTAGAGTTGGAAAAGAGACTGCTCCTCAGCACAGCGACAGCGAAGTCGAAGCAACGAACTCTCCTAAGTCAGTCAGAGGGCAGAATCAGAACAAAAACGATGATATTGATCCTGCTATGTATAACCTGTTTCAGAGGATGATGGCCTGAGTGATGTCAAAACAAGCTGAGGCCAGTCAGAAGAAGGTCGCTCCGAAAAGCAAACCAAAGAAGAAAACTGTGAAAAAGACGGTCAGGATCGTCAGAAAGAAGGTCTAGCCTGACACCACTTCTGAGGAATCAGAATCAGCCGAAGAAGAATCAGAAGAAGAAGAACAATTTGTCTACCCTCAGAATCCTCCGCAGCAATTCGTAAAGATCGCTGCAGAGCCTGAATCTGTGAATAAGCCTATTCAAGTTAATGATCCAATGCATGAGCAGATGAAAGAAATAAATCGGGCCATTATGGATATTCAGGCCAAGAGCAAAGGCAAACATACTTACTCTGGTGAGGATTTTTACAATGGCCTAGACGGGGATGACAATCTAGAGAATCTCCCTCGGAAGTTCCTCAAGTTTGACAGAACGGGCAACCCTAAGGCTCATTTGGCCACTTTCTATGCTGAGTGCGGCCGTTTCAGGAAAGACAATCGGGCGTTATTCATTTGCTTTCCTCGCAGCCTAGAGGGTGTAGCGGCCAGGTGGTATGCAGACCACATCAATCCTATCGAACTACGAGAGTTCGATAAGGTCGTAAACTTGTTCATCGAGCGCTTCATGTTCAATGTTGAAGCCTCACCAACTCTTAACCATCTGTACAATCTGAAGCAGAACGAGAATGAGAGAGCTAGCGAATTCATCCACAGGTGGAGGAGCACCTGTAACAAAATGAAGGTTCCCGTTCCAAAAGAGTACGCCTTACAAATCATTTTGAATAACTTTGCCCAGCCTCTGAGGAACCTCATTTCTACCTCTCCTGCCAAATCATTCATCAAGTTGATTGAAAGAGCCGAGTGGCTCGAGACCGGCTTGAACAATAGCCTATATGAAGGTTATTCTTTTGTCAGAGGGAATCCTGATCAAAAGAAAAAGGCCCACATGGCTTACTCCATGGATTTTTCAGACAACAGCGGTAGTTCTGGTAGCAAGAAAAGCAAGAAAAAGCGTAACAAGAATGCCGGACACCCTAGGGCCGAAAGGACAAACTCTGCAGCCTAGAAGGGAAAGTTTGTTAAGCCACAGCCTGTCCAGTCAGTGCCTCAGTGTTATCATCGCAAAATTTTACTTTTGCGAATCAAACTGACCCTTGAAAAAGTTTTTGAAAATAACTCGCCTCCGTTTTTAAAATACGGGAAAATTCCGAAGAATGGGACTCGCCTGTCGGTACGAGGTTCAACCGTTCCTGCCACCTTTAACAGGGGTAATTGAACCAAGGATCAATCTTATGCTCTACTCTATTCAACTTGTCTAAATCATATTCTAATTTCTAAATGCACATAAAATCAGGCATGTGCTATGAATTTTTAGAAAATGCACATTTTGAAAACATGATGTTTGCTTTGAAAGATTGAAATATTTAGAATAGGTATCACATGAAAAATCGTGAATTGGGATTTGAAATATACTTCTGAGAGAAATAAAAATCGATTTTGAGGAATCCTTGACATTTGGTGAAAATCGATTCTGAGATACTTGGTTTCTCTAAATTCAAACTTTGAAATTGAAATTCTAACTTAATGAATTTGAATTTGGAACTTGGGAAATACTTGAAATATTCTTTGGCAAATCCATATTTTGAGAAAATCGATTTTTGAATAAGACTTAGAAAGATTTTGATTTCTCTAACTTCAAACTTTGAAATTGACTGCATAACTTGGAAAATTGAGTTTATGAACTTGAAAAAAAAACACTTGAAATATTCTTTGAAATTCAATAAGACTTAGGATATTTTGAGAAGATGAACTTCTTTGAATTGAGATTTGAATTAGAATTGGCAAATGCATGAAATGAATGAATAGGGATTTGAGGAATTGAGAAATACTTTTTGTATTTTTGAGAAATGCAGTGCATTTTTGAAGTTAGCCTAAGAGTGTAGGCTGAATGTGGCTAAATATGAAGATTATAAATCTAGATATCCTTCATATTCTGACTATGGCCATAAATACAAATTCCACCAAGTTTATAAACTTCATAGAAGCTAGTGCATATGCCATTCGTGTAGACCATAGTGAGTTTGAATATGCATGAATCATCATCCATCACACATTAACATTATTTAAAAAAAAAATAAACTATATGCAATGTCGCCTAAGCTAAGCAGGAAATGTAAATTCTTATTCCAAAGTTTAATTACAAATTACATCACTATTGAAATTTAAATACATGAAAAATAAAGTCTTCAATGTACCTGCAAAACTAGAAAACTTGTTAATGAATATATGTTGGCTTTTCTAGGTTTATCCAGTAATATCTAGAAATTACTGGATTTTGCTAGATATAAGCCTTTTCCTTGATTCCCTTAAATAAAAATGATAAAATATGAAATAAAATTGAATAAATAAGGAAGAGAAGATATGAAATTTCGAAATTGGGGTCAAAATGACCAAAATACCCCTAATAACAAGACTATGGCCTTGAAATTAGGGTTTTTAGAAAGATATTTTGATAAAATGCAAGTTTTGAAATTTGAATGAAATAAACTAAGCTAAATATGATGTGACATGATTAAAAATATGAAAATTAGGGTTAGGGATTTCGAAATTTAGGTCAAATAACCAAATTGCCCCCGATAGCAAGACTATGGCCTTGAAATCAGGGTTTTCTGAAATAGGTTTTGGTAAAAATTTGGGTTTTATGACCTAAATGAAATCAAATAACTACAAAATTAAACCTAAAGTATCCTAAGATGCTTATGAACATAATAAAACCCTAAAACTATATGCTTATGCACGAAAATCCAATAATATCACAAATTTTGTGATTTTTGCAGTGTTTTTGGATCTTTCAGGAACCCGGTTTTGCAATTTGCTTAATTCAGCCATCAAATGGATTCCAAAATCCATAAAAATTGGTACCTGCACTTGTTATAACCCTAATATCAAATTAGAATTATAAAAATATTTTTTTGGCATTAAATTAATCCGAAAATAGCATGAAACCCTAAAAATATGCTATTTTTGACCTAGTTCACCAACCAGTCTCAGTCCAAGACCCAAACCAGGGATCAAACCTCCATGGAAATCTATGAAATTTTACAGAGAACAAATAGACAGAAAAACAAAACTTTTCCTTTTTACAGATCTGAAAAATCTATTAAAACCAGGGAGATACCCATCCGACAATCCGGACTTGAATATAATGATTTTAACTTTGGTCTTGACTGATATGTTCAATTGAAAATTCCGGGATAAATAGAAGTACTTATTAAAAATATCTAAGATTTTAACAGTGACTAGTTGACATATAAATAATAATACTCACTTTTTACAGATCATGAATCGGATCTGTGGTTTGGGATTTATGACTAACACAAGTCTGATTAGGGTTTTGGAAAACCCTAACGAGTTTTAAATTGAAAATCAGAGTTTCTGACAGAGGAAAAATACTAAACAGTAATAAAAAATTCTGAAAATTTCACAGTAGCTAGATCTAATCAATATAAATCCATGTCACTTTAAAAATCTAAAATCGGATATAATATGAGAAAAATATCATCACAGCAAGTTACCCTCTTGATTTTAACAACGATTTTAAAGTTTTAAAAACTTGATTTTATGTCTGATTTTTCTGACAGGGTTCCAGAGGTCCAAAACCTCTGATTTTTTTATAGTAGTTCCTTTAGATATGCATGCATCACATATAAAAAAATCAGAAATAAACAACGAATTATTCAATCCGAAACAGCATGCTTTTTACTGTTCTAAACTAAAAAACACACAAAAATCTAAGAAACTTAAGAAATCATGCATTAACTAATAAAAAACAATAAAATAAACCATAAAACAGTAAATAAAAATTATTTCTATGCTGGAAAATGTAAAATAAACATGAATAAACAGATAAATAAATAAAAACTCAGGAATCAATGGCTGAAATTTGCTTTCACCTTTGAAATCATGGATTTAATCCATTTAACGGGTAAATCTCACGTTTCATCGGTTAAGAACATGAAAAACATACCTCTCATCGATTCTAATGGATTAGAATCCTTGAAATCACCCTCAAACTGAGTTAGATCATCTTCTTGGGTCGATTTTGGGGTTCTTGGATGAAATCCATGGTTAAATCCATGAAGGGGATGGCACCAATGGCTAAAAGTGATTTAAAACATGAAAAAGTATTGAATAAAACTAAAAAATATTAAAAATATTACCTTGGTGCTTGCAGCTGCAATGGAGGAAGGTGGAGGTGCTGGAGAGAAGAGAGAAGCCACGAAAATTTGAGAGAAAAAAAGCTCCCTTTTGACCTCTTGAAGTCCCCTATTTATAGGTTTTCAAAACCTCCTTAATTAGGATTAATTAAGGAGTTTTATTTTTTTAGAACTCTTTCTAATAAATCCAATAAAGGGGGCAACGATTTTTTGGAGAATTATAGCCTAGGTGGGACTCTAATTAATCCCTAATTAACCCCTAGAAAGTCCAAATGTGATGCCACTTGGCATCTTCCACATTTGGTTTTTTAAAAACCTTTAAAAACACTAGTTTTAAAAACTAAACTTCAAAATGGGTTTTCAAAATGATATTAACTCTTCTAAACCCCTAACACTAACTAAGACACTGACTAACCCTAGTCTAGCCCTGACTTACTCGAATATGGCGCCACCCCGAGTGGGCCCTACTTGAGTTTTTCAAAAAGCGATTTTAAAACTTGAAATTGAAGGAATTTTCAAAAGTAAACTTAAAATTAGAATTTTTGAAATGGCATAGGGTTCTAACCGAGTCAGAACTCCTCTGGATATAGTGCCAACTGAGTGGGCCCACATCGAGTTTTGAAGAATTTTGAAATAAACACTGAAAATGGCTTTGAAAAGGGGTTAAAATCAGTATTTGAAATTCAAGATCTTTGAAAATAGGGTCTCAAGCGAACTGGAACCCCGAATTAGAGTCCTAAACTCTTAGGACTCTGTGATTTTGTTTTTTAAAAGCCAAACAAATGAATTTTTGAAAAGATTTCATCGAAAAAGGGTGAAACAAGTCAAAAAATACAGTCAGGGTTAGACTTCTAACTCGATCAGGACTCTGAAATAGAGTCCTGGATTAACTGGACTCTACAAAATGACCTAATTTTTGAAAACAAATGGAGAAGATTTAAAATGGAAATTAAACAGACTTCAAAACAGACTCCTGACTGGACTAGGACTCCGGGACAGAGTCCTGATTGGACTGAAACCCTAGATTTTTTTTGGTATTTTCTGAAAAACAAATAAAAGAACTTGTCAAAACAGTGAAAACAATAATGAATACTGGAATAAAACAGAGTTCTGATTCAACTGAGACTCTAAGGACAGAGTCCTGATTGAACTAGGACTCTTAATTTTTAGATTTTTTGGAAAATCAAATGAGAGAATTTTGAAAACAGTTAAAAACAGAATGAAATTGAATTTTGGTTCAGAGTCCTGATCTGATTAGGACTCTAAGAAAGAGTCCTGATTCGATCAGAACTCTAAGAATTTTGGTTTTCTGATGAGCAAATGATGAAATTTGGGCAAAGCTTTTGAAAACCAGTGAAAATGAAGTGAGAAAATCAATTTTGGATAGAGTCCTGCTTCGATCAGGACTCTGGGGTAGAGTCCTGATTTGATCAGGACTCTGAGATAAAACCTCAGAATTTTGAAATTCTTTGATAAAAGTGTAACAAATTTGATAAATGGAAAGATTTTTGAAATATTTTCTCAAAATTGAAATCAGGATCAGAGTCCTGATCCAACTAGGACTCTCTGAACAGAGTCCTGCTTTGATTAAAAGTCTGAGTTTTTGACTCATTTTGAAAGATTTGATTGAAAATGGATAAAAATAGTTGTAAAAGATTAGAGTCCCAATCCAATTGAAACTCTGAAGAAGAGTCCTGATTCGACTGGACTCTTGAAGAAGAGTCCTGATCCAACTAGGACTCTGAAATTTTGGCCAAAATAGAAGATTTTGAAAGGTTTTCTTCAAAAACGGGTAAAAAGGTAGTGAAAAGTAGAGTTTTGATCCGACTAAGACTCTGGAAAAAGAGTCCTGATCCAACTAGGACTCTTAAATTTTTTTGAGATTTTTGATAAGTGAAGGAATCCAGAAGCGACACCACCTAAATGGGCCTCATCTGAGGATTGAAATCAATTGAAATTGAGTTTGAAATGAATCCAGATCGTTTTCTAAGAAAATATTTCGAAATATAAAGTCCTGAGGTTTGCAAATGACAGAATATTAAATAAAAACCCAGGTTTTGAAATTGATTTCGAAAGAAAAAGTTTTAAAACTCAAATCTGGATTAAATATTTTAAAAACATGAGTGCTGGATCTCGAAGATGAGATGTAATGACATGCAATGCTATGCAATGCGATGAAATGATATGCAAAAATGTATGCAGTGATATGCAATTACATATGAAATGGACAAACACTGGATGAGGGTGAAAATTTGGGGTGTTTACACTCAACCAGAAGCAAAGCAACAAGAAAAGTCAAAACACGAGGGATGGAGTTATGATCGAGAGTTTACAGCTCTAGAACAGTCCAGTGAAGACATCTTGGAATATATGATGTCGAAGGGAATGATAAAACTTCCCAAGGTGGCAGATCCTCCCGTTGCTATGAGAAAATGGACTGATAAGTTCTGCAAGCTCCATCGGACTGTTGGACATGACACCAAACACTGTTTTGTCTTGAAGAACATCATCCAAGATTGCATCGACAAGAACTTGTTGATCGAGGATGAGGAAGAATAGCCAGAAATCTTGTCCAAACCATTTCCTAAGCATTCAGCTTCAGTCATCACAGAACATACATTTTCTCTACAAGACAGCATTCAACCGTGTTCCAGTCAGGACATTCAGGATCAACATCAGGTCCTCGTCCTCTGTCAAGCACAGTCTTCGGCCAAGAGGGTGGATATTACTGCATTTTCCAGCAATAAGAAACCAAGCAAGGAACCAGCCAAAGTAGTGGCAGACATTGCCAAGCTAGTCTCTAGAATTCCGAAGCGCTTCGTCAAGGCAGCTTCGAAAAAAGAAGAGGCTTCAGGATTAGTACAGAAGCCAATTACTGTTTTATCCAATATCTCTATTCTGGATCTGACCCATGCTTCCCTAGAGCACCAGCAAGTGCTAGAAGATCTACTAAGAAAGATCAAAGTCAAACCTAGCACAACACTGCAAGATATGGCGCAGATCGTCAACCGGACCATGACGAACGCACCCATTACATTTTCTGATGAGGATCTACCAAAGCCTCATTCTTTCCATAACAACGCCTTATACATAGTGGTGCGGACCAGGGGCATGACAGTCCCTCATGTGCTGGTTGATGGAGGCAGCAGCGTCAACATTTGTCCCGAGATGACAGCCAAGGCCTTGGGACTGAAAGAAGAAGAGTATACCCTAGATCCCATAACAATCTACGATTTCAACAACCATGGGCAGACAGCCAAGGGGAAGATATTTCTCGAAATTTTCATCAACTACTCGGTGCATACTGTGCTTTTTCATGTGGTCAATGTGCCGCCTACATACAACCTTCTTTTAGGGCGCAGTTGGATCCACAACGCCAACGTTGTTCCTTCAACCCTTCACCAATGCATCAAATGGTCGAAGGGAGGCATGATCACCATGGTCCTAGGAGAGGATCCGGAAGAGCAACTCCCGTAGCCAATGATCCCTCGTCCTACTTTCACTGCCGACATCCCAAGCATCCAGAAAGTCGATGAAATCAATCTGAGTGAAAGTCTAGACATGCTAAAGTTAAAAGAGGTCCAGCCGACAGAAAGCGTGGCAGCAGTAACCCAGTGGCAGGGGCCTCACTTTTCAAGCTAGGAGGGCGCCTTGATTGCACTCCATTCAAAGATCACCCTATGTTTCGCCAATTTGCAAAAACCAAGAAGGGATTTGATCTTCTGATGAAACACGGTTATCAGCACTTCAAGGGCCTGGGTAGAAATGAAGACGGCATTCTGGAGCCAATCGTCCCCGCCCGACATGTTGAGGGCATAGGCTTGGGTTTTTCAGGACAGTCATCTGGCAAGCGCACTACCTTCATCAAAGGAGCGCAATGAAGACAATCCCAGTGTTTTCTGCTTTCTCTTTTCTTTTTAGTGTCATCTTGTAAGGGCAAAGATCCGCCCCAATTTTCCTTCTTTCCTTCAAACAAAGCATACGTAAATATCAAAAATATTTCAATCAATGAAATTTTGATTTCCTATTTCTCATCCTGGTGTACACCAAATTCTTCGCTTATATCCTTGTTTATATTGTTGATCTATGTTTCTGTACAAAAGGCTATTTTTAAATATCTTACCTTTTTCTCAAAAAACCTTCTTTGCGCTTTCAGGATTGCCGAAATCATGGCTCCTAAATCGCTCAAAAGGCTCGTTATCAATACCAACTTTTCTCAAAATAAATCCAAATCGGCCAAAATCTGCAAGGCAAAGCCAGGGGCAGAGGTCAACAAGGTAACGGGGCAGATCGAAGAGTTAACAGAGTTCGACTCAGCGATTCAAGAGTTGCCAGTATTTAGAAGTAGGACGAACCATCATCGTTGGTTCAGGATCCAACAGAGGATGTCAACATCGATTCAGATGATGATCCAAAAATCCTCAAAATTGGCTCCAGCTTAAGTTCAGATGAGAAGGAAAAACTCATCTATTTCCTCAAACAGCACCAAAAAGTTTTTGCTTGGACTTATGAGGATATGCCAGGCTTATATCCCAAGCTGGTCGAACATCGTCTTGTGCTTAAAATGGATTGCAAGCCAATCAAACAGAAATTGAGAAAGATGGATCCCAGAGTAGCACCGCAAGTTAAAGGACTTGAGGAGTTACTAAAAGCAGGATTCATCCGGACTATTGAGTATCCAGATTGGTTGGCGAACATCGTGGCAGTTCCCAAAGTCCGAATCTGTGTCGATTTCAGGGATCTGAACAAGGCCACCCCAAAAGATGATTATCCACTCCCCAACATCGATCTTCTGATCGATAGCACGACAGGCCATGCCATGTTTTCCTTTATGGATGGATACTCAGGTGACAATCAGATTAAATTGGCTGCTCGTGACCAATCAAAAACTTCTTTTACCATGCCTTAAGGTACGTTTTGCTATATAGTCATGCCGTTTGGGCTCAAGAATGCTGGGGCAACCTATCAGAGAGCAAGGATAGTTATTTTTCATGACCAAATGCACAAGAACATGGATGCCTATGTAGATGACATCCTAGTCAAATCCAAAGAAGGAGAAGATCATCTTGATGCTCTCGGCCAAGTCTTTGAAAGACTTATTCTCTATAAGTTGAGACTCAATCCGTAGAAATGTATCTTCGGAGTAGAGTCAGGCAAACTGCTAGGTTATATGATCAGCAAGAAAGGCATAGAGGTGAATCCTGCCAAAGCAAAGGCAATCATTGATATGCCGCCTCCCACCAACCTCAAAGAACTGCGAAGCCTTCAAGGTTGCATTAAGTCAATTCGGCGCTTTATCTCAAATTTGGCCATGAGATGCGAACCCTTTAATCACTTGTTAAGAAAAGAAGTAAAATTTGAGTGGGGATCAGAATGTCAACTCTCATTTGAGCGCATCAAGCAATATCTTCTCAATCCACCAGTTCTGAAGCCACCAGAACTTGAAAAGCCGCTTCTCTTATATATTTCTGTCAATCAGAATGCTTGTGGCGGATTTCTTGCACAGTATGAGAAAGGCAGCCGGATAGAGCATGCCATCTACTACATAAGCAAGACTTTCATTGATTATGAGAAACGATATTCTCAGATGGAAAAGGCATGTTTAGCCTTGGTGTGGATATGTCAAAAGCTGAGACATTATCTTTTAGCATCAGAAATCAAAATTTTATCAAGACTCAATCCTCTCAAGTACATCCTTGAGCAGCCTTTCCTTACTAGACGGATTGCGAAATGGCAAGTCCTCCTGATGCAGTATGACTTGGAGTATGTTTCTCAGAAATCGGTCAAGGGCCAGTCCATCGCAGATCAGTTGGCAGATTTTCCGTTGACAGAAGAGATCAAGGCGGAAGATGATTTTCCCGATGATCGAATTTGCAATGTTCAGGAGTCCCCAGTTTGGACCCTATTCTTTGACGGAGCCAGAAATATGTCCGGCATAGGGATTGGGATCTGGTTAATCACTCTCGAAAAGGAGATGATCCCTTATTCCCTCAAACTCAGCTTTCAATGTACTCACAACATGACCGAGTATGAAGCTTTGATACATGGCCTCAAAATTTTGCAAGATTTCAATGTCAAAAGAGTACATGCCTTTGGTGATTCATTGCTTGTTGTCAGTCAAGTTAATGTTGAATGGCAAGTGAAGGATTCGAAGTTGATTCCCTATCAGAAGATTGCCTTAGCTCTCATAGACAACTTTGAGGAATTTCAACTCAATCATGTCAAGAGGGAATACAATTACATAGCAGATGGCCTAGCCTGTTTAGGCTCCATTTTGTCATTTAAAGACAGTGAGTCCTGTCGTTCCTTCGAAATCGGCAGACTTGATCAACCTGCCTACATGCCAGCTGAACAAGTGAACCAAGCCGCTCAGAAAGAGAAGCCTTGGTACCAAGACATCAAAAGCTTTATCGAAACTGGTGAATTTCTATCAGAAATGCCAAGAAAGGAGCAACGTGCGATTCAGCGCATGTCAGCCCGTTATTTCATCCTTGCCAATACCCTTTATCGTCGTGGATTCAGTTTTGAGTATGCCAGATGCTTAGATAAGGATAAAGCCATGGAAGTTGTCTGAGAGGCACACGAGGGGATTTGTGGTGGTTACGTTGGCTACCAAACACTCGTCAAGCATATTATCCGAACAGGGTATTATTGGAAAACCATGCAGCAGGATTGTCATCATTTTGTAAGGAAATGCGTCAAGTGCCAAATGCACGCGCCTTTCATTCATGCGCCAGCCGCATACTTGCAATCCGTGGTTTCTCCCTGACCTTTTTCGATATGGGCCTTCGACGTAGTAGGTCCGATCACTCCTTCAGCTTCTAATGGCCACCGATATTTCCTTGCAGCTACAGAATACTTCACCAAATGGGTTGAAGTTGTAACTCTGCGAACAGTGGAAGGCCGGCACGTGGTTTCTTTTATCCATAAAAATCTTCTCTGCCGCTTCGGTATCCCACATGATATTGTGTCAGACAATGGCAGCCACTTCAAGAATGAAAGGATGAAGACCTTCTGCTCGAAGTTCAGGATTCATCATCATTTCTCAGCTCCCTATTATCCTCAAGGAAATGGCCAGGCAGAGGCCACCAACAAGATTTTGATGCGCATTCTGGAAAGAACCGTGGAGACAAGCCACGATTGGCACAAGAAGATGCATGATGTGCTCTGGGCGTACCAAACCACCATTCGGACCCCAACCAATGCTACTCCTTCAGAGCTTGTCTACGAGACCGAGATAGTGTTACCTCTCCACGTTCAGAAGCCCGCACTCAAGTTTGCGTCGCTCATTGAACTTCTGTTTGATCAATATCAACAGCAGAGGTTGGTACAACTAGATCTACTAGACAAGAGAAGACTCAATGCAGCAGAGCATGCTCAAGCCTATCGTGAGAGGATAGCTCACCATTACGCCAAATCAGTTATTGAGAGAAGATTTCGAGTCAATGATCTTGTGCTCAGATTGACAGCTCATCTCAAGCATCGGCCGAAAGGCAAGTGGTCACCCAATTGGGAAGGCCTTTATGTGGTTAAGGAAGTGCTGCCTCACAATTTCTATTGCCTGATCAATGCAGATGGAGTGGAACTGCCAGACCCTATCAATGCTCTACATTTAAAGAAATTTTACACTTAAATTGTTCATCCTAGCCTTTTGTACTCTTCAAAAGTCTTTTTCAATAAAGCAATAATCTTCTATTGAATTCTCACATACTTCTCCCTGATACTGGGGCATTTTATTTTGATCTATACTTATCTTCCTTCATCATATGCAGGCAGGATCAGACGAAATCTTTTTCTAAAAATCTTATCAATTTTTTGGATAATCTTGTTATCTTTATTAAATTGCATTCATTTCATTTTCTAATCTGTTGAGAAACTCGGTTTTGATGTCACATAATATGATACACTGTCTTATTTGATTTTATATGATATGATAATATGTTCTCTTGAAATAATGTTATATTATGACTGAATATGTTTTGCCTTAAATCTAACGAGTATTTGATGCAAGGATATCTCACCCAATAAGGATGGAGACTTCCTGTTCAAGTACAACTATGGTGCAATCATACTCCTTGAAGAAAAAGCTTGATGAGCTATGCTTTCCTAAAGCTCAAATGAAGAAATCGGCTACCTCAAGATGAAGATTTTTTCTTCTTTAGAGTCATATGTAACAGAAGCTTCAGGAACTTGCATTTTGCATATTACATACTCATTCATACATACTATATCATAAAAGTATACAATAGTTTCAAAAAGCTTCTTTTTTGAAAACCAATAAGTGTACCTTCTTACAACCTTTTATGAAAAAGACATTTTGTCATATAATAATTATACCTTCTTACAACCTTTTATGAAAAAGACATTTTATCATTGTACCTTACACTATATACAAGACAACATGAAAAAAGGAATGTAGGAAAAAGACAAAAACATAAAATCGGCTACATATGAAAAACAAATAAAATATGAAAAGACTTTAGTTATCTTCTTTAATGAAATATTTTTTTAATATAAGAAGAAGACAAAAACATAGAATCGACACATAAGAAAAACAAATAAAATATGGTTTTAAAAGGACTCTAGTTACCTTTTTTTTTTATAACCATAGAATGTCGACTTACTTGAAGTCATCATTCTCTCTACAAAGCATTAAATGCCTTCTGTAACAAATCCTTTCTAAATATCCTTCCCAAAGAATGTCGACCTTCTTTTTGGTCCTCATTCTCTCTGGAGATTTTGAAATACACTACATAAAGAATACACTTGACATGACTATGTACAAATAAATATCTCAAAGCACTCATAGTACTTACACTCATTTAAAGTAAAGAAGTACTAATGTACCTCAAATCATTAATTAGAATAAAGACAAAACTACAACCCAACGTTCAAATGTACTATTGTAAGAAATAGACTTTTTACATAAAATATGTATTACCTGAAAATATTACAACGACTAGTGTACCCTCTATTTCATCTTTATGGAAAAAGGCATTCTCGAACTTCTCTAAAAGATGTTTTTGAAATAACCTAACATTTCACATTTCAAAAAGTTACAATTCCAAAATGTAACGACTACTTTTTATAAGCTATATAAACACACACACATAAACTATTCAGATAAGAGGAATGAAATAGACGTGTGAGCTTACAAAGAGAAAAAATTTCTATTCGTGATTTGAAAAGAGAGCCTTGAAAAAGAAAGAGAAAAAGAAAAAGAAAGAAAAGAGAAAAAGTCAAGTCCAGCTCTTTGACAAAGAGTATCCTCTGAGTGACAAACAGAACATTCTTAGAATCCTTCATTCGTGCATTCATATCATTCTGAAGGTTCTATAGGAAGTATTGTAACTCTGTTTATTCACTGTATTCCTTCTTTGTTTAAAGAAGTAGACCTCTGTGAAAGAGGGTGTTGCCCTTCTCTGTTGAGAGAAGAAGACCTCTTGGGAAGAGGGTGTGCCCCTTCTCTGTTGAGAGAAGAAGACCTCTTGGGAAGAGGGTGTTGTACTATTTATCCGGTGACTCGGATGTTATAGTGAAAATCTCAAGTGGTTTGCTTGGGGACTGGATGTAGGTCTGGATATTGACCGAACCAGTATAACTTATGTGTTTTATGTGTTGTGCCTTATTGCTTAGTTCTTTTATTTTATCGATCATAATCATATTTCACTATTCACCCCCCCTCTAGTGGAATTTCATTTGGTATCAGAGCAGGTTTGCTGGTTTCGACATAACAAGTCTTCCAGCACAAATGGCATCTACCTCTTATGCTCGTGATATTGAAGGTCAACACGCATCTCGTCCTCCCTTCTTCAATGGCTCCAACTATGGATATTGAAAGTGCAGAATGGCTATCTTTCTCAAATCCATAGACTTTGCTGTATGGAAAATTGTTGAGCATCCATACACATCTCCATCCGCAGACTATAACTTATGGTCTGATGAAGAAAAGAAAATGGCAAACCTAAATGCAAAGGCTATGAATGCCTTATATTGTGCCATTGATCAGAATGAATTCAACAGAATATCTATATGTGAATCTGCATATGACATTTGGCATTCTTTGGAGGTTATTCATGAAGGAACCAACAAAGTAAAAGTAGCCAAAATATCATCTCTTGTTAGAAAATATGAGTTGTTCAAAATGAACAAAGATGAACCCATCACAGAGATGTTTACCAGATTCACCAACATCACCAATGATCTGAAATCTCTGGGTGTAACATATTCCCAGACTGAAAAGGTGAAGAAAATCTTGAGATCTCTCACAACTGATTGGGAGAAAAAGACTACTGCTATTGAAGAAGCTCAAGATCTATCTAAACTTACATTGGACGACTTAATAGGCAATCTTATGGCCTATGAAGTCCACATGAAAGAAAGAAGGGAAGAAGAGCAACCAGTAAAGAAAACTCTAGCTTTCCCAGCCCTATCTGAGAATGAAGACTCAGATAAAGAATCAGAAATTGCGCTACTTACCAGAAAATTCCAGCGCTTCATGAGAAGGAACCGGCTTCCAAACAGGCACAAGGAAAGACAAGATCTTAAAGAAGATCCCATGTGCTTTCAGTGTAATAAGCCAGGCCACTTAAAACGTGACTGTCCACTTCTCAAAAGAAAGTCCAAAATTGAGGAACCAAAGAAGAGGTTCTTCAAGAAAAAGGCTCTGCATGCTCAATGGGATGATTCAGAACCATCCACTAGTGAAGAGTCAAGTGATGATGAAGCCGAAACTGCAAATATGTGCTTCATGGCAAACGAAAGTTCGGTAAGTGAAATCTCTGATTTTTCCTTTGAAGAACTTCTAGATGCTTTTCAAGATCTATTTGAAGAATCTAGAAAATTGAATTTAAAAAATAAAGTTTTAAAATCTGAAAATTTAAAGCTTTCTCAAGAAAATGAAAAACTCAGCAGTGAAAATTCTGAGTTGAAAAAGAAAAATCTTTTGCTTATGTCTGAAATTTCTTCTACTAGCTCCAAAACTAAAAATATGCAAGTAGAGATTTCAGAGCTAAAAAGTAAAACTGAGAACCTCATGAAAACGGTTTTCAAGTTTACTAAAGGTAAAGAGAACTTGGATAAACTCTTATCCTCTCAGAAGGTCTCTTTTTACAAGAATGGTATTGGCTACTCTCATTTCAAAAAACCTTCTTGTATAAATCAAAAGACCACGTTTGTGAAAAGTTCATTTGAACTAAATAAGAAGTATTACAATGTTAATCTTTTTAACTCCTCTAAAGAGATAGACAAACCCAAATCCAAATGGATATGGGTTCCAAAGTCTAACAAAAAAGGATCCGATTGGGTACCAAAAAGGAGATTTACTTAATGTTTTGCAGGCTCCAAAGAAGAAGAGCCGATGGATATTAGATAGTGGATGTTCAAAGCACATGACAGGACATCCAGACCTTTTTGCTGTTCTTCATCATAAAGAAGGAGGAACCGTCACCTTTGGAGATAACAACAAAGGTTTGATAATTGGTATTGGAAATATTGGTAACATAGACAAACCTCTTATCAAAGACGTTCTCCTTGTTAAAGGCTTAAAACATAACATACTAAGTATCAGTCAAATGTGTGACACAGGTTATAATGTTAGCTTTAATCATGATGCATGCCTCATAGCTGACACAAATGAAAACATCATCTTAAAAGGTATAAGAAAGAATAATATATATAAACTATACCTAGAAAACATCACAGAACATTGCCTCATAGCTAATAATGACACTCAACATCTATGGCACATGAGAATGGGCCATGTCAATTCTAAATACATGTCTAAACTAGCTAAAGATAAGTTAGTACGTGGGTTACCCAACATATCTTTTAAAAAGGATTATTTTTGTGATGCATGTCAATTAGGAAAATTGTCAAAATCTTCTTTCAAATCAAAGAATGTCATTTCAAGTAAAAGACCTTTAGAGCTCCTCCACCTGGACCTTTTTGGTCCTTCTAGGGTAGCTAGCCTTAATCATAATAGATATGCTTTTGTCATTGTAGATGATTACTCAAGATTTACTTGGGTAATATTTTTAAAAAACAAAAGTGACACGTTTTGTCAGTTTGAAATCTTATGTAAAAAATTACAAAACGAAAAATCATGTTCTATTGTTAAAATCCGTAGTGACCATGGAGGAGAATTTGAAAATGAACTCTTTGAAAATTTTTGTAACTTGCATGGTATTTCTCATAACTTTGCCTTTCCTAGAGCTGCACCTCAAAATGGTGTAGTAGAAAGAAAGAATAGAACCCTTCAGGAATCTGCCAGGACTATGCTCCAACACAATAATCTTGCAAAATCTTTTTGGGCAGAAGCTGTTAATACTGCATGCTACATAACAAATAGAGTTCTCATTAGACCCTTATTAAATAAAACTCCCTATGAACTATTCTATGACAAAACTCCAAGAATAGACTATTTCAAAGTCTTTGGATGTAAATGCTTTATCCTAAACACAAAAGATAGCCTGGATAAGTTTGATGCTAAATCTGTTGAAGGCATATTCTTAGGATATTCAAGTCATAGTAAAGCATACAGAGTTTTCAATAAGAGTCATAATACTATTGAAGAATCTATGCATGTTAGTTTTTGTGAATCTATTGATCAATCTGTTCATATACAAACTAATGATGATGATGTTGAAAGTACAGATTTATTTTTAGATAACACAGCTAAGTCTAATGAAGATGATCACCAAAGAACCTTTGTCGATATCAAAGATCATCCTCAAAAGCAAATTTTGGGAGAACTAACAAAGGGGGTTCAAACTAGAGCTCAGCTTGAACGGATTGCAAACATGGCATTCATTTCTCAACTTAAACCAAAGAAGATTGATGAAGCCATCATTGATGAGTTCTGGATGCTAGCCATGACTGAAGAACTGAATCAATTCCAAAGAAATGACGTTTGGGATCTTGTACCTAGACCAAAGGATCATCCAATCATTGGGACAAGATGGATCTTCAGAAACAAGCTAGACGAAACAGGTAATGTTATAAGAAACAAGGCCAGACTAGTAGCTCAAGGATACAACCAGGAGGAAGGTATTGACTTTGATGAAACTTTTGCTCCTGTTGCTAGACTTGAATCTATTAGAATGCTCTTAGCATATGCAAGCTATATGGATTTCAAATTATTTCAAATGGATGTTAAAAGTGCTTTCTTAAATGGTTTTATAAATGAAGAAGTCTATGTAAAACAACCTCCAGGATTTGAAAATAAACAATACCCAGATCATGTTTTTAAACTCAAACGTGCTTTATATGGTTTAAAACAAGCACCTCGTGCTTGGTATGAAAGACTTAAAACCTTTTTATTAAAAACTGGTTTTTCTGTTGTCAAAGCAGATTCTACACTATTTGTCAAAGTAGTGAATAATCATACCCTAATTGTTCAAATTTATGTCGATGACATCATCTTTGGATCTTCTAACAGCACTCTCTGTGAAGATTTTTCTAAGTCCATGCAGAATGAATTCGAAATGAGTATGATGGGAGAACTCACCTACTTTCTTGGACTGCATATTAAGCAAACCAAGGATGGAGTTTTCATCAATCAATCTAAGTATGCTCGTGAACTTCTGAAGAGGTTCAACATGAACTCAACTGCTTCAAAATCTACTCCTATGAGCACTACTACTGTGTTGGACAAAGATGAAGATGGTAAGTCTGTTGATACAAAGGTATACCGAGGTATGATAGGATCACTTCTTTATTTAACTGCTAGTCGTCCAGATATAATGTTTAGTGTTTGCTTGTGTGCTAGATTTCAGTCAAATCCAAAAGAATCACATCTTAAAGCTGTAAAAAGAATAATGAGATATTTAAAAGACAGTTGATTTTGGATTATTCTATTCAAAATCCTCTACATTTGATCTAATCTCATACAGCGATGCTGACTTTGCTGGAAGTAAATCTGACAGAAAAAGCACAAGTGGAACATGTCACATGCTAGGGCACTCACTAGTATCATGGTTCAATAAGAAACAAAACTATGTATCATTATCAACTACTGAAGCCGAATACATTGCTGCTAGCCTAGCTTGTACTCAAGTCATCTGGATGAAACAAACTTTAAAAGATTTTGGTTTAAATTTTGAAAATACAACTATTTTCTGTGATAATACGAGTGCTATAAACCTATCTAAGAATCCTATTTTACACTCACGAACTAAGCACATTCAAATAAGACACCACTTCTTAAGAGAACAAGTCTTAAACAACATAATTAAATTAGAATTCATACCCACTAATCAACAGTTAGCAGACATATTCACTAAACCATTAAAACATAAAGACTTCACACGAATTAGAAGAGAACTAGGAATATGCAAACTAAGTGACTTATAAATTAATCACACTTATTATAATACTTCTTATAAGTCTTGTTTAAATCTTATTTTAAATTGCTTTCCTTCTTATCGATTTTAGTTAGTCAAACTAAGTTTCCATATTCACGTAAGACTCATTCTTTATGTCATTTAACTTGTCATCTTTCAAGTACACATCCATTATAACTCCTTGTCTTATCTCCTTTCTCTCATATCCATAAAAACTAATTATATTAAAAGCCATCATAACAATGTTCACATCACTCAACTCCTTTATTATTTTTGTCCTTTTATAAAAACTTTTCTTACGATAAATGGTCCTACTTAGTTTATGAGAACTCATACTCTTCATTAGTTAAAATCGAATGACTATTTAGTTCCTTTAAAAGATCTAGTTGATATATTCACACGTAATTTTTTTTACTATATCATCTATTATATCATAGCCCAACAAACTATCTATTATCATCTCTTTTGTATACAAATTAAGCCTCCGTTTTTGTCTACTCTTATTTATAACTTAACCTTGTCGAGTTTCTTTAAGAATATAAATAATAATTCATACCAATCATAACTTCATGTCTTTCATCAACCTTTTTTTATTACTTCTTTATCCTTCACAAAAATCCATATGTGTCATCTCACTTCTCTCTATGACAACTCACATTTATTACTCTTCATTCATAAATATTTCTTTGTCTCCTCATTTCATCTCTCGAATACATTTTTTATTATACATTTTTGAATCCGACTCCTCCATGTCTATTCTTATTTAAATTCTTATATATTTTTAACTCTTTCTCCTTTTGGTCTCATCATCTCTCTCACCACTAGTCTAAGTCAAAATATGTCCTTCTCATATCCACGTATACTCTTAAAAAAATTACAAATATTAATCATGTAACATTTTTTTTGGGCACTCTTTTCTTTAAAATGTCATATCCTTCAAAATACACATCACATGATCACCCTATGACCTTTCTTTCCATCCGTGACCTTGTCTCTCTCTTATTGTATATCTCTCTAAAATCGAGAACCTTTAAAGTCTTGCCTCCAAGCAAACCTTTATTTATTCTATCTCTACTTTATGTCATATCTAAATCAAGTAAATGTTGTCCTTTATTTTCTTTCTCTCCTCTCTAGATATCCACATCATCTTTTTTATGTCTTTAACTCTCCATTCACGAATTTAGAATCCCTTCACATAGAGTAACAAGTTGTTTGTCTTGTTAGGCCATTATTTTTAAAAGATCAATCATTTTTGTAAAAACATGACACCCCATACTCTATTAATGGCTTCCCCCACTAGTCGATAAACTCATCCATAGTAAAATCTATATATCTCAATAACTATGTCCTCCTCAATCTAATATAATACACTATCCTCAAACATTGATTTGATTCGTCATTCACAAGTCTCTTAACTTACTCCTCACGGATTTCCTTATTTGACTAAAATCTAAAAGTTACTCACTTCCAATGTCATTCATTTCATATCAACAATTATTTTCTTCCTTCTATTTAATCAATTGGTTCATCTCTTACCATTCCATTCAAACTTTTCTATCCTTATACAAACTTTCTCTCGGTTCTAGCTCCTTTCTCTCCTAGTGATTTATTTTCAAGGCATTCGATAATGGCTTCCTCCTCTACCAATCTGATCACCTCCGCCGATCTAAGGTATCCTGATTTGTTTCACACCTACAATTCACTCTGCTCTCGCCCCATTCATGAAGGAAAATTGATCAACTTTGATGACTTCAAGTTCTTCGACTTAGACACCTATCTCCCTGAACTCAAACCTCTCATAGGATCTTCATCTCCAGCTACCTACTATCCCGAACTAGTCCGACTGTTTTACACCAACTTCTCTTCTGATCATGAACAAACCTCAATCACCAGCAAAGTTCGAGGACAGCTGATGATTTTTGATGCTTCCGACCTAGGTAGAATTCTAAATCTACCTTCCACTGGTACCGACCTTAACACCATAGTACCAATCGATCGATCTGTACTTCGAAAAATACTTCTCTGCACCAACTGCTACCAACTTCCGTGGCACATGAGGAATCTCCAACCTCATGCTCAGCTACTTGCCCAGATTCTTCTCCACAACATCTATCCCAAGCATCCCCGCCAGGGATTAGTTCCTCGAAAAATCTCTCTTCTTATCTACGCAATCCTTTCTTCTCTTCCGATAAATTGGTCATCCATTATTTTCGACCTCTTTATTCGTTATCAGAAATTTGAGCCTCTCCTTTTTGGGTGTTTTATAACTCCCATTCTCAAATACGTCCGAGTACCACTTCACAACGAAGTCATCCTCCGTCCCTCTCACGTCCTCGATGGTACCACCTTCAATCTAAGGTCCCTGCACATGCCCGGCTCTGATGAAGCAGATCCAATGTCCTCCTTCAATTACTTTTCTGCTATGATGGATATCGAGCAAACTCAGGATCGAATCCTTCGTAATCAAGCCCTGTTGCAGCAGACTCGCAAGCGGAATCGTGCCAACCGGACACCTTCATCTTCTCCTCCTTCGAGATAGACTCATTTTTTATTTGGTCTGTAATAACTTTTAAATACTTTCGGTCTGTAATATTTTTTTTACTCTAATCCCTCCTTTTTGTCCATGACAAAGGGGGAGAAAACCTGTCTCTATTATTGGAGAAATATTCTCTCTTTAAACATTATTTCACTTTTTTATCATATTATTATTTCTATGCATAATGTCTTTTTGACAGGGGGAGCATATTTTGTCATCATCAAAAAGGGGGAGAATGTTGAGAAACTCGGTTTTGATGTCACATAATATGATACACTGTCTTATTTGATTTTATATGATATGATAATATGTTCTCTTGAAATAATGTTATATTATGACTGAATATGTTTTGCCTTAAATCTAACGAGTATTTGATGCAAGGATATCTCACCCAATAAGGATGGAGACTTCCTGTTCAAGTACAACTATGGTGCAATCATACTCCTTGAAGAAAAAGCTTGATGAGCCATGCTTTCCTAAAGCTCAAATGAAGAAATCGGCTACCTCAAGATGAAGATTTTTTCTTCTTTAGAGTCATATGTAACAGAACCTTCAGGAACTTGCATTTTGCATATTACATACTCATTCATACATACTATATCATAAAAGTATACGATAGTTTCAAAAAGCTTCTTTTTTGAAAACCAATAAGTGTACCTTCTTACAACCTTTTATGAAAAAGACATTTTGTCATATAATAATTGTACCTTCTTACAACCTTTACTGAAAAAGACATTTTATCATTGTACCTTACACTATATACAAGACAACATGAAAAAAGGAATGTAGGAAAAAGACAAAAACATAAAATCGGCTACATATGAAAAACAAATAAAATATGAAAAGACTTTAGTTATCTTCTTTAATGAAATATTTTTTTAATATAAGAAGAAGACAAAAACATAAAATCGACACATAAGAAAAATAAATAAAATATGGTTTTAAAAGAACTCTAGTTACCTTTTTTTTTTTTATAACCATAGAATGTCGACTTACTTGAAGTCATCATTCTCTCTACAAAGCATTAAATGCCTTCTGTAACAAATCCTTTCTAAATATCCTTCCCAAAGAATGTCGACCTTCTTTTTGGTCCTCATTCTCTCTGGAGATTTTGAAATACACTACATAAAGAATAGACTTGACAAGACTATGTACAAATAAATATCTCAAAGCACTCATAGTACTTACACTCATTTAAAGTAAAGAAGTACTAATGTACCTCAAATCATTAATTAGAATAAAGACAAAACTACAACCCAACGTTCAAATGTACTATTGTAAGAAATAGACTTTTTACATAAAATATGTATTACCTGAAAATATTACGACGACTAGTGTACCCTCTATTTCACCTTTATGGAAAAAGGCATTCTCGAACTTCTCTAAAAGATGTTTTTGAAATGACCTAACATTTCACATTTCAAAAAGTTACAATTCCAAAATGTAACGACTACTTTTTATAAGCTATATAAACACACACACATAAACTATTCAGATAAGAGGAATGAAATAGACGTGTGAGCTTACAAAGAGAAAATTTTTCTATTCGTGATTTGAAAAGAGAGCCTTGAAAAAGAAAGAGAAAAAGAAAAAGAAAAAGAAAATGAAAGAAAAGAGAAAAAGTCAAGTCCATCTCTTTGACAAAGAGTATCCTCTGAGTGACAAACAGAACATTCTTAGAATCCTTCATTCGTGCATTCATATCATTCTGAAGGTTCTATAGGAAGTATTGTAACTCTGTTTATTAACTGTATTCCTTCTTTGTTTAAAGAAGTAGACCTCTGTGAAAGAGGGTGTTGCCCTTCTCTGTTGAGAGAAGAAGACCTCTTGGGAAGAGGGTGTGCCCCTTCTCTGTTGAGAGAAGAAGACCTCTTGGGAAGAGGGTGTTGTACTATTTATTCGGTGACTCAGATGTTATAGTGAAAATCTCAAGTGGTTTGCTTGGGGACTGGATGTAGGTCTGGATATTGACCGAACCAGTATAACTTCTGTGTTTTATGTGTTGTGCCTTATTGCTTAGTTCTTTTATTTTATCAATCATAATCATATTTCATTATTCACCCCCCCTCTAGTGGAATTTCATAATCTAATAAAGTTTTTATCAATTTATTGTCAATTTTATCAATTTTTTCAAGTTTTATCAATTTTATTAAATTTTATTCCTTTATTTTTAACCCTTTTATGTTAAGGGACAAACCTGATGCCTCGTTTCAATGGGGTATTTCCCTTTCAGGTATAGGGGTAAAACCTGAACCTCGTCCCGCAAGGCCCTTTATTCTCTTTCAAAATAGGGGATAAATCCCAAAATCTTCTATCATCGATTTCCCTCGATTTTTTGTCGATTTCTACTAAATCTCTATTGTTAATACCATTAATTTATCAATCCTTTTATCCTTTATCCATTTCTACCAATCTTTTTTAAATTTTGCCAAATTCTCTTCAAGATCAGGGATAATCCTGAAAACCATTCTAAATAAAATTCAGGTCTTAGGCCATCTTGGGTCAAGGACCTTGAATAAGTTTCTCATCCTCATCGTCGGAATCTATTCATGCTTTTTGTCAATCCTTCTAAAACCCAACTTTTGGAAAGGAGCTATTTTCCTCCCGTCTGAGTTCCGACTGAGGCTTTGTTCTCATTCTATTTTATTTTTGGAAGATCCGAGCCCCGACTCAGATTTTCCCCTTTTATCTTTCGTTTGAAAACTGGGTTCTGACTCAGATTTTCCCCTTTTGTATATTCTTATTTTTGAAGTTCTGGGTTTCGACTCGGATTTCCTTTTGAATCCAATGCTCATGTTGAAACCGATCATTGTGTCGAGAATTCGAGTTCTCAAGCTTGATTCTCAATATTTCTTTTATTTTGGAAAGCCGGGTTCCGAATC
This sequence comes from Nuphar pumila, assembly GCF_984573655.1. NCBI lineage: Eukaryota > Viridiplantae > Streptophyta > Magnoliopsida > Nymphaeales > Nymphaeaceae > Nuphar > Nuphar pumila. The sequence goes on from NC_143249.1 coordinate 129,984,484, forward strand.
GGATTTTCCCTTTTGTATATTCTTATTTCGGAAGCTTCGAGTTCCGACTCGGACTTCCTTTTTGATCTGATGCTTGTATTGGAACCAATTGCTACGTCAAGAATTCGAGTCCTCAAACTCGATTCTCACTCATTCTTGAAAAACCGGGTTCTGACTCGGATTTTCCCCTTTTATATATTTATTTATGAAAAACCGAGTTCTGACTCGGACTTCCTTTTGGATCCGATGCTCGTATTGGAACCAATCATTACGTCTAGAATTCGAGTTCTCAAACTCGATTCTCATTCCTTTATTGTTTTTGAAAAACCGGGTTTCGACTCAGATTTTTTCCTTTTTGAATATTCTTACTTTCGAAGTTTCGGGTTCCGACACGGACTTCCTTTTGGATTCAATGCTCGTGTTAGACCAATTGCTACGTCAAGAATTCGAGTTCTTAAAACTCAATTCTCATTCATTCTTTTATTTTTGAAAAATTGGGTTCCGACTCGGATTTTCCCTTTTGTTTATTCTTATTTTAGAAGCTGCGAGTTCTGACTCGGACTTCCTTTTTGATCCGATGCTCGTATTGGAACCAATCATTGCGTCGAGAATTCGAGTTCTCAAACTCGATTCTCACTCATATTCTTCATTTTTGAAAAAACCGAGTTCCGACTCAGATTTTCCCTTTTGTATATTCTTATTTCGGAAGCTTCGAGTTCCGACTCGAACTTCCTTTTGGATCCGATGCTCGTATTGGAACCAATCATTGCGTCGAGAATTCGAGTTCTTAAACTCGATTCTCACTCATTCTTTTTGAAAAACCGGGTTCAGACTCAGATTTTCGCGTTTGTATATTCTTATTTTTCTCAAGTTCCGCCTGAAATTCTCCTGTTGATCCAAGGCTCGTGTTGGACCAAATTTCTCCTTACTTTTCCCTTTCAGGTTAAGGGACAAACCTGAATTTCCCCTTTAGGATAAGGGACAATCCTGAAGAACCGACAATCATTCTCACTTAAATTCTCGAGTATCTTCGAATGTCGGTCTCTTTCTCAACTCTCCATTAAGAAACCAGTGCTCGTACTGGTGGATTTTGAAAAACCCAGTGCTCGTGCTCGTGTGCACTTTCGAAAGCCCAGTGCTCGTGCTGGTGTGCACTTTCGAAAACCTAGTGCTCGTGCTGGTGTGCATTTTCGAAAAACCCAGTGCTCGTGCTGGTATATCTTCAAATCCAGTGCTCGTGCTGGTACATCTAGTGCTCGTGCTAGTGTCTGGCTAACTGATCAAGTTAGCCCTCCGGGTTCAGTCTTCGTACTAACCAATCAATAATTCAAGCTCTAAATTCTCAATTTCAACCTTCGGGTTATCATTTGGTCAAAATTCCAATCTTTTTCTCTTGCGAAGGACCCCCTTCAGGGAGAGTTCGAGGGAGCTCGTTCCTTTTGCCTACAACCATCTTTCGTTCGCAAGAACCCTCTCCCAAGGAGAGTTTGAAGGGACTCGTTTTCTTCGCAAACAGTTTGCAAAACAACAACAAACTTTACACAAAAGAACCCTTTTTCCAGGGAGAGCTTCGACGGAAGCTCGTTTCTTTTTGTGGCCCCCGTTTTTCTGATTTTGGCCAACCCCTTCACAGAGGACCCTCTTCTAGTGATAGTATGATGGACTCGTTCCTCTGTGATACTTTCTCAACTTTGTTTTCGGTCGCCTTTCCATAAGAGAAGCCTAGAGATAGAGAGTTTTGACGAAAACTTAATTTCTCTTTGAAAGTTTCGTTTTGCAAACACCTCCTCTTTGGGGAAGAGAGGAGTATTTCCAACTTCCCATTCAGGTAAGGGCTAAGCCTGAGTCTCTCTTTTTGGGGAAAAAGAGAGGAGAATTTTGTCATGGACGTGTCAATCGGCTGTCAAGTAATTTCTTTCATCAAGGATTTCTAGAAAACTTTGCCAATTTGCTATCAAAACCATTGTTGATCTCAAAATTTTCATCATATAAAGAATTACTTCCAACTACCTTTAGTATTATTTTCAAAAGAGCAAGACTTTTGCGAAATAAGAACCGAATTCAAGTTTTTTTTTGTTGGTCAACCAAGAGGATGAAGAAAAATCTTCGATATGACCAGGCAAAGGAAAATTTCAATGATGTTGAAAAACCATAAGTAAACTAATATTGATCATAGCTATGGCACATCCTTAAGGATCATTCTTTCGGCAGTAAGACAGTGGAAATATCCTGGGCAGTAAAAAAAGGACCTACCCAATCCATATCTCCCCAGTCATCCAAGCTGCAATCAAATATCCGCAAAAGAGATCTTTCAATTGTCGTCAAGATGAAGACGAATAGGCGAGCTAGACCCCCGGGGCCAAAGAAGATTTGAATCATCTTCGAGATGAAGGAGTTTGTAATGGATCCTTCCAGAGAACGTTCGGAGCACCGTCAAGATGAAGACGACTGCGATGAGCCTCCCGACAAACCCTAAAAGATATTTGATTTTTGCTATCTAAAGATTTTGACCAATGAACCAATATCATCAAGCCTAATTCCTGAGAAAGAAAAAGAAGGATCGAAGCATCTCCAAGATGAAGGAGTTTGTGACATACCCTTCCCCGAAAAAGAGAGAAAAGTCAGGACATCTCCAAAATGAAGGATGATGTAAAAGAAGCCCAAGAAAGCTCCATGACTCAAAAGAGTGCAAAAAGATCATCATGGGAAATGCCCAAGATATCAAACTGCCCAAAACTGCCAGGAGTCATCTTTATCTATGTGAAATTCTTTTATCAATGTCTTTTTACTCGATTGCTTTTATGAAACTAAAGATATTTCCTTTCTTTTCATATCAAGGAAATTGATATCTTCCTTGAAAAAACTCAACAACAACAAATTTGAATTTGATTCCTGATTCTACGGAGTTAGCCCGATTGGAGTTAATACTCTAGGTAGAAAGAGGTGATATTTTCATGCACAATTCAATCATTCTGAATCAACTATAATTTTGGCATCTTATTGGCAATATTTTCTTGTTATCCCAAAATAAAGTGAGAACTTGATGTTCGTTTTGACGTATCCAGACGTCATCCCTCATTAGGACTGAAAAGTCCTTTCCTTCCGTCTGATCTGAGCGCTCTCAGATTTGCACGCTTCCCTGCGTCCCCCACTGTCTCGCCATAGACAGTTCTCGCTCAGGATAAGGGTTAAACCTGAACTTTTTGCAAAAGGTGTGTTATTGTCAAAAGCTATTTTCAGTCTCAGCAATGAGGCACCCAAGATCAACCCCTTTTCAAGCTTTAGGGACCCCCATTCTCATCCTTTTGCAAACCCCTCTTGGACTTGTTGTGCAAAGTCTAGAGGTTCCATCACAGTTTCTCGCTCCTCTAGGATCTTGTATCCATTCAGGCTAAGGATTCAACCTGTTACCTCGCTCCTCGAGGTATCACCCAAACCTTCTGCGAGAGGTCGTCTGTTTTTAGAAAGCTGATTTAGTCTCAGCAATGAGACGCCCCAGATCATCCCCTTTCCAAGCTTTAGGGAATCCCTTGTTTTTCTCTTCTCGCAAACCCCTTTCGGATTTGTTCGTCCAAATTTCGAAGGTCCCATCATGGTTTCTTCATTCGAAGATTCTGTATGGTCGCCCCTTTCAGGTTAAGGGTGAAGCCTGAACCTCGCTCTGTGAGGTATCTTTCCATTCAGGTTAAAGTTAAACCTGAATCTCACTTCAACTAGATATCCTTTCTAGTCCCACCACAGTTTCTTCATCCGAGGATTCCGTACGGTTCCCCCACTCAGGTCAAGGGTTAAACCTGAATCTCGCTTTGGCGATGCATTTTGTTGTCCCATCACGGTTTCCTTTATTCGAGGATTCTATATGGTCGTTCCCTTAAGGTTAAGGGTTAAGCCTGAACCTCGTTCCACGAGGTATCTTCCGTTCAGGTCCAGGTCAAACCTGAGCCTCGTTTCGACGAGGTAATCCTCCCAGTCTCATCATGGCTTTCCCCCACAAAGGAATCCATGCTTTGTACATCCATTCGGGAAAGGATCATGTTTGAGTTTCATCTCACGCGGCATTTCTCTCAAAAATGTCCCATCAAGATCCGCATATATTCCTTCCCTCATTCAGGTTATCTTGAGATATATTCGTCCCATCCAGGTTAAGGGCTAAACCTGAGTCGTTTCAAGAGCTGATCTTATCTCACCCATGAGACCTGATCAAAATTTTTATCTTTCATCATTTCGGGACCTTCACCCAAAAGTCTCATCACGATTTCCTCATTTTCTACTCAATCATATCATTTTTGAGGATTTCGTCTCCTCAAAACCATTCAGGATAAGGCTTTTAAGCCTGAAAAGTCACATTTTCAAAATAATTCTTCCACACCCAGTTCAGATCTGCTGACTGGAGCATTTTTCAAAATTTGGAGTGTTATCTTTGCCACTAAGCTCGGCTTTCAACCGGCTTAGTAGCAAAGAGGGGCATCTGTGAACACCCCAAATTTTTCAAAGGTTTGTAAAAATGACCTTTTTGCCCTTGACTCCATTTTCTGAGAAAACCAAAGCTAAATTTCAGTCATTCTTCAGATTTTCTGGATTGAATTCCATATTGATATATTCAAATTCAATTCCGGGTCCGAACCTAGTGTTTTAAATCCAAATCTGAGCCTTGTTGTCCGATTTCCCAAGTAAAATTACAAAAATACCAAAAAATGGTTTTGAATGGCTCGGGTAATTTATCCGGCATCCTGTTGGATCCACAACCCTATATTTCTCAGTTTGAGGCTATAAACCTTGAATATTTCCAAAAAACCCAGATATAAACCCATTTTCTGAAGAATTTTTCTCAAAATAGCGTTGAGTCCTAAGAAAAACTCTCTTTTGTAAATATTTTTGCAAAAATAGAAAAAAAATTAGTGTTTGATCTTTGTTTTCTCGTAAAATCTTAGATTTTATTCCAAAAAATACAAAAATGGAAAAATAACACAAAAACCAAATAAATTGGAAAAACTACGAGAAAAACAAACGGTTTCAAGCTTTTTTAAAGCTATTTTTGCTAAAAACCTCACTTGAAAAGCATTTTTATAAAAAGCTTCCTTTAGAGGATCCTCTTTCTGGAAATAGCACAAAAGAGTAACGGACTCCTCCGACGCATTTCCCTCTCCTCTCTCCATCGTTGATCTCAAACCAATCTCTTCGTTCTCCTCCATCCATCCGCAACGAACCTTCTCTCGAATCCTCTACTTCCCCATTAAGAGGAAGCCTCTGAGCTTTTGGAGAGCATCCACGATCGACACCATCGACCAGAGACCATCCATTGATCTTCCTGTCAATCTCATACCGACCTCCATACACCATCTTCTCTGCAGGCGTCTGAAGGAAATCAATCTCACCATAACCAGAAGTAAGTGCCTCATCCTCCTCTTTCTTCTTTTCTTTATTCCTCATTTCTTTACTGCATTTCTCTTTCATTTTTCCCCTTTCTTTCTCTTTCCAACATTTTTTTTTCTTTCCTCTCTTTCTTGGTATTTCAAATTGTGTCCATTGATGCACACTTTGTAACATCAGTTTGTGGATAACAAACTAAGATACAAATAAGCAAAATCCAAAGGGAACAATTCTGTTCCAACATCCTTTTCACATCTTCTGTTTCTTCTACGATTTCATTTTAATTAAGTGCAGTAATTCGATATATTTATGCTAATTCCAGTTAAATCTGTCAGCTGATAGATCGATTGGGTCTTTGATCCTTGAGTTTGTATTTTACCCTTTTTTTATGAGTCATAAATCATCTTTCTTTTCACATCCTGAATATACGTTTTCATCTTTTGTTCATAATACATGATTTCTTTTAATCATATTTTGGTGTCATTTGTTATAGCATTAACAGTTAGCATCATCTTGTTCCCTTGGTTTCCTTTATCTATTTGCCAGTTCTTTTTTTTATTATTATTATGTTCTCCTTCGTGATAGGGATCTGAATCTTTTGGCCATTGTTAATCTGCTTGCATCCTTTTTTTTTTTTTTGTCATTCTGTATATATTCTTCTACTGTAATATTGTAGCATTCCAACCCTGGCACCAGGATGGCATGGATTTTATTCTACAACTGAATCCTGGCCATCATACGCCATTTCGTAAAGGTTATTAGGTGATTCATACCTAAGTAATACATTTTTTTTTATTAGCTCAATACCCACTACCCTGCCTTACCTCATATATAATCAGATTCTTACACATTCGGATTACTTTTTATCACCAATTGAGGTTTTATGGCTCAGCTAAAAAAAGGAAATACAATGATAGATACAATTGATAAAAAAAAACAGAGCCCTCTTCCATTTTCTATTTTACTTTTCATTGATATTTTGATTGACGTTTGTGGAGTGTTCCTGATTCATCGGTTTGCTTTCAGCATGTTCTTATTTGCCGTATGTGAGTAAGTTCCAAGTTGTCACAAGAGAAAATGCAGTAAACTTAGTCACCTTCAGTGTTGAGAGATATTTTGCTTTCCTGGCCCAGCGAATTCTCCTGGGAAAATGAAGGATGACATTCCTTTGGGGTTTGAGAAGACCGGATATCCTATGTAACACCCCATTTAATTTTTAATGAAAATTCAATTTTTTTTTTTTTTTTTTTTTTTTAACCTTTAACTAGATAAATGAGGAGCTACTAAGAACTTCAATCTCATTCCATCATAACAAAGTTTATTACATCAAGTTGAAATATCCAGAAACATTAAACAGAAAAGTAGTAGTGCCATGATCGCCTGACGATGCCACCGCCCTCACTCTGATTGTGCATTTATGTCTTCACCTGAAAATAGTAAACCACAAAGGAATCAGACTACCACTGTCTGAGTAAGTGATACAGACTAAATTACATATGTGCAGTGTCATGTGAACAAGTATGTATGAACTTTGATTTAACCGAAATTTAGTACTTATGTCAACATGCTTTTCTTTTTAAGACCATCATGTCTGAAGTGATTTCTGAGTAAGAGAATTCTATGATTTTAGTTTTCCATGTTTATTTCACAAGAACTCCTATCGGTCCCATTAGTTAATACCACATTTTTTTTTTTTTTTTTTTTTTAAAATTTCAGTTCATTCTTACCCTGTGGGTACGCACAGGCATTCGACATCGTAGCGGACCGAGATTATACGGAGGTTCATACGATCCGTATAACTAGCCGTACGGATACCCAAAAGGGGCGCGGTGCTCGACCGAGAGAGATCCCCAATTGGCAAGACTAACATTGGATGCACCCATAACTCTTCTGCAGAAGACTTGGACTCACCACCTAGGACTCACTGGTGGTCCTGGTCCCCTAACTCCGAGGACTGGGGACCGGGTGAGACGCCTCGCTCTCACAATACAGGTATGTCCTACGGAGTGTGTACCATCCACTCTCTCCAAAGTGGACCATGGGTCTGGTAACATACACTGTGATCCAGTGTACCCAGAACCCGGGAATCCAGTAACATACACCGTCGTGGTGTACCAAGAAACCCATTGAGAAACCGGTAACATATACCCTTTTTGGTATACCCAGTTCTCACACTTATTATCTTTCTTTATTTTCTCACCTTTATTCTATGCTCAGTTGACCCGACCAAGATTTCTTGTGTTAGTTGGTTCTCAAAATTCTTATCTTTCCCATGGCATATAATTCAAAATTCTAACTCGAGATATACACACTGTAGTCATGATTCTTATGTCTTTTCTCGACATATAATTCAAGCTCCAACCTGAGCCCAAATTTCGGAAAGAGCTGGTAACATATATCTTTTCATGGTATCCCTAGATCTCACCCCAATATATATATACATATATCTTTATATATATATATATATATGTGTGTGTGTGTGTGTGTGTTTCTTCATTAATTTCATTAATGACAGGTCATACTAATCTACTGTAGTGAGCTTGAGTGCTAAATTTTCAACTGTTGCCATGAATATTCTTTTCATATGTGAGTGATGACGCGTAACTAGAAAATTTATTGGTGATTATGCAACGAATCCCCATAATGGCACTCACATGAAATTTTTCTTATTAAAAGGTGCTATCTACTAACTATTGTCAGGACCAATCACAACATGGTAGTAGCAACTACTACCCTATCCAACGCCCTAGTCCAATCCGGCTAGATTCTGCCCCTATGTTTTTGTTTTGGTCGTGCAGTACCCCATCGACAATTGTAATATGCCATGGCTGAAGTCAATATGACCCCCCAATCGATTAGGCTCAACAGAGCGCAAGGTGCCCTGCCACACACCATGGCCATTGGCCTTGCACTAGTGGCATCAACAGACAAGAGGCTAACAGACACTAGTCTCCTGTACTACCCAACGAACCATAACTGAAGCATCGATAAGATGTAGCATCCCCTGCTATAACCACTATCGTTAGTTCAGCGTTTGCTGATCTCAAGCTGGATTAGATCGATCCTCATAATCAGATATGATCACCAAATGTCCCAGCAAAAAGGGAAACATGAATTGAAGTCGAGTCGACACCCCAATCCATTTTTGATCCAACAATTTTTTTTCATAGAATTGAACGTGTATAATCATATGCATGAACAATAATACACACATTGCTTACGTAATTACCTATTTGTGAGTCCTATGCAATAATCCTACCAATATATATATATATATATATATATATATATATATATATATATATATATATATATATATATATATATATATATAATTGCTGGATTAATTAGGTGACTTGACATGTGGTATGAAGCATCCCACCATGGTACAGATCCATATGTATGAACTTATTTATTTGCTAAATGGTGTTATCACAATGAAATCTATAAACATTATGTAATTAGACTAAGTTTACGTAGTCCAAGCATGTGATATTCCAATTACAATCCTCTTCCATACGTTGAAATAAGAGGTCTCATGATGGTGGGTGCAAATCTATAGTTGAAAGTGTGTAGATTGATTGGTCTGATTTGTGCCTTCACCTAGTTAGAGAGCAGCCATCATGCACGTCTATAACCATAGTTTCAAAGATGTGTAAATTAAAAAGGAAATTCTTAGGGATATGCAGACTTGATTATACAGACCCATTACATCATTGGTTTGCTGGCAGCCTTCAATGAACGTGAGAGGCATATGGAACAACAACTAGAAGAAACAAAAGATTAGGTACGACTAATAAATCTACCCAGAAATATTTTTTTTTTTTTTTTCCTTTCCTCACACGCAGTCCAACCAATTGAACATATCACGCTGGGTGTGTTTTGTTCCCTAACGTCTAAATCTATGTTCAGGACCTGTGTATAACATGTTTAAACAATCTTTTCACAGGATATATCTTTATATTTCCTCTAATAACTTAGATCTCAATATCATTCAATGTCAATGCAGTATTATTTTTTTTTTCTTTTTAGGTCTAATGGTTACTCGGTTTAATGGGAGTGTTTGAACTACCGAATAACAAATCCATTATATGGTTTAGGAACACATTACATTGCAAATAATGTACTTAGTTGTGTATCCCTTACCTCGTGTGAGCGTGAATCCACCGGAAAAATGTTCGCCCTACTCGCGGATGTTGGATACCCACGTGCGAGCTCCTCGCCGGAATCAATGGTGAGGTACTCAATATGGGAAATCGTTCAGCTGGTTGGACTGAAGGGGAGAGGGAAGGAGGGTCACACGTTTGGGCTGAAGGGGGCGTGAGAGCAAGAGGCCTTGGGTTCCAAGATACCTCGTTAATTGTTGTAGGGTTTTCCTAAAAAAAAACGTAAAATCAATATGGTTTTTATTGCAGCCTTCCCAATTGCTGGACTGTTGGGCTTCCAAGGTGGCCCAACGTTCAGCCTTTCCTAAAAAAAATCGCCCCTTCTTCAGAATTAAATTCCTCATTTATTTACACCTTGATTTATTATTTATTTATTATTTATTATTATTATTATTATTTTTTTTTTGTTACTTGGTTGGGTTTCCCAGTTGGGAAAAACGCCCAGCCGTTCTTTCCTGTGGGCGTCACCCTTTCCCCATTTAAGTCACCTTAAATGGGAAGTTGAAACGCCCAATTTGAGAGAGGGGAAAATAAAAAAAAATCGTTAATCCTTTATATAAAAAAAATGTTCTTTATTATTGGTGCCCTGGGGTTTTGAACTGAGATCTCCATCCGAATGGGTAACTAGCCCCACCATTGCACCAGGTTGTTTTTCGTTGCAATACTTTGCAACATTAACCCATTTGTCCTCTTTTGATGCATTTTACAAAAATAGCATTTTCTAAAAATATTCGGGTGTCCATGGGGTTTCGAACCACACTCTTTTCCTGTTGAGGCAACCCACCATTGCAGTGCGCCAATTCTTACTTGGTTGTACTTCTTTTCAACTAAAACTACTTCAGTGATGGGCGATAATCGCAAGAGGTGATACTGTCGAGATATATTTTGCGAATGTAGTTGAAATTATAACCTTTGACGAATCCATTTCCAACAATTATAACCTTTATTAAATTTGATAATTGTCGAAATTTTGTGGGCTTTACATCCTTTCCCCCAAAAAAAGAAATTTCGTCCGCGAAATTCGTTACACGTTAGATACAAACAGGTAAGGGTATCTCTCTTTCATTGCTTCTTCGGGCTCCCAGGTATATTCTTCGAGCCCATGGTGTTGCCAGCGAACTTTAACTAATGTGATGGTCTTATTTCTCATCACTCTTTCACGACGATCTACGATTTCCACGGGTCGCTCCTCTACCGTCAAGTCCTCTTGTACCTGTAGATCCTTGAATTGTATCACATGGGAGGGATCTGGCACATACTTTTGCAACATTGATATGTGAAATACATTGTGAATGTTTGCGAATTGCAGAGGTAATTCCACTCGATATGCCGTTTCGCCGATCCTCTCTAATATGCTGAATGGTCCTACATATCGAGGACTAAGCTTTCCCTTCTTACTAAACCGAAAAACACTCTTGGTTGGTGATACTTTCACAAATATCCTTTCTCCAACTTCAAATGCTAGCTCTCTGCGTCGCTGATCTGCGTAACTCTTTTGTCGACTTTGAGCGGCACGCAGTCTATGCTGGATCTTTTGGATTTGTTCTGTATAATGTTGGAGTATTATAGGGGATTCAATTGTTCTCTCTCCCACCTCATTCCAATGTACTGGCGATCTACAAGGTCGCCCATACAGAGCTTCAAACGGTGCCATTCCGATGCTTGCATGGTAACTATTGTTGTATGCGAACTCTGCTAGCACCACGTGAGTATCCCACTCACCTTTCCAATCCAACATGCAAGCCCTCAACATATCTTCCAATGTTTGTATGGTCCTTTCTGATTGTCCGTCCGTCTGGGGGTGAAAAGCTGTACTAAACTTTAATTTGGTACCCAGCGCAGACTGAAGTTGTCGCCACAATCGAGAAGTGAATCGAGGATCTCGATCGGAAATAATGGAGATTGGTACTCCATGCAATCTGACTATCTCTTGAATGTACAACTCCGTCAAGCTTTCCAATGATTGACCCTTCCTCATCGGCAGAAAATGTGCCGATTTGGTTAGTCTATCGACGATGACCCAAATGGCATCATGTTTTCTCCGTGTACGGGGTAATCCCATTATGAAGTCCATGGTTATGTTCTCCCACTTCCATTGAGGAATTTCCATCAATTGCATCATACCTCCGGGTCTCTGATGTTCAATCTTGACTTGTTGGCAAGTCAAACATTTCGCGACGTATCTAGCGATATCGCGTTTCATTCCGTTCCACCAATATCCGCGTTGTAGATCCTTGAACATTTTTGTACTTCCCGGGTGAATGGTGTATTTGCTTTTGTGGGCTTCACCTAGTAATTCTTCTCTCAACTCTGGGTCGCTGGGGACCCATAGTCTTTCCCGCATCCATATGCTTCCATCCTCTCTTCGCCTGAATTCATTATCTTCTTGTTGAACCAGTGTCTCCATCTTCCCGTACTGAGGATCTTCCTTCTGCTTTGCTATCACCTTCTCTTTGAATTCTGGTTGTATAGTGAGATTATTCACTTTTATTGTGCCGGAGCTTGTTGTGAATGGACTCCATTCTGCAAGGTCTTCTATCAACTTCCATTCTATATTTATTAAACTGGCCAATCCACCGCCCGACTTTCGACTGAGAGCATCTGCTACGACGTTCGCTTTTCCTGGATGGTAGTAAAGGGTGAACTCATAATCTTTTATGAATTCGAGCCATCTCCGTTGTCTCATATTTAATTCTTTTTGCGAAAACAAATATTTTAAACTCTTATGATCTGTAAATATTTCGAATTGCTCACCATATAGGTAATGCCTCCATACTTTAAGAGCGAACACTACTGCTGCTAACTCCAGGTCATGTGTAGGATAATTCCTCTCATGGGTCTTCAACTGCCTTGACGCATATGCTATGACCTTGTCATGTTGCATTAATACACAACCCAATCCGGTACCCGAAGCGTCAGTATATACCACAAATCCACCGCTTCCCGAGGGTAACGTCAGCACAGGGGCTGTAGTCAGTTTTGTCTTGAGGGTCTGAAAACTCTCTTCACATTTTTCGCTCCAAACGAACTTCACACCTTTTCGTAAGAGCTTCGTCATTGGCATCGCAATTCTGGAGAAATCTTGAATAAACCGTCTATAATATCCTGCCAACCCGAGAAAACTCCTGATCTCGCTAACATTCTTTGGTGGAGCCCAATTAGTTACAGCCTCCACCTTTGCTGGATCCACCGAAACACCGTCCTTGAAGATAACATGTCCAAGGAACATAACTTGGTCGAGCCAGAACTCGCACTTTGAAAATTTGGCATACAACTGGTGTTCTCGTAGAGTCTCCAGTACAGTCCTTAAATGCTCTCGATGTTCATTCACACTTTCTGAGTATATCAATATGTCGTCAATGAAAACAATGACAAAAGTGTCCAAGTATGGTCTAAAGACTCTATTCATCAAGTCCATGAAGGCAGCAGGGGCATTCGTGAGTCCAAAAGGCATCACGACGAATTCATAGTGGCCGTACCTAGTGCGGAAAGCTGATTTTGGAATATCTTCATCTTTAATTCTCAACTGATGATAGCCAGATCTCAAGTCGATCTTTGAGAAGACTTTAGCATTCCTTAATTGATCAAATAGATCCTCAATGCGAGGTAATGGATATTTGTTTTTCACTGTCGCTTGATTGAGCATCCTGTAATCAATACAGAGTCTCATGGATCCATCCTTCTTTTTCACGAACAACACGGGTGCTCCCCATGGTGATATGCTTGGTCTTACGAACCCTCGATCCATCAGTTCTTGAAGTTGTTTCTTTAATTCTTCCAATTCTGCTGGCGCCATTCGGTAAGGTGCTCTGGAGATTGGCTTGGTACCTGGTACCAAGTCAATTCCGAATTCCACTTCTCGAGGTGGAGGTATCCCCGGTAGTTCATCCGGAAACACATCGGAAAAGTCTCTGACGATATCCAGATCGTGAATCTGGACTTTAACTTCACCTCCAGTTATGTTTACTAGGAAAGCAGTATCTCCCCTCTGGACATATTTATTTGCTCTTAAGGCCGATATCATCCACTGCTTGATGATTGGTCTCGAAAGGCGAAACCCAACTTCTGGTTCGTTCGGTCAGGATATGATCACCCTACCTTCTCTACACAAGATTCTGGCATAGTGTTCATACAACCAATCCATACCTAATATGACATCATATTCCGTCATATCGAGTAGGATTAGGTTTGCAAGCAGTGTTTGTTCTCCTAACACGACTGGTATGTTTGGCATGTAATTTACACATGGTTCATTGAACCCGATGGGATTATAAACTACCAATTCATGCTTCAGTGATTCAGTGGGTGCCCTAAGTTGTTTAGCAAAATTAACAGATATGAAAGAATGTGTTGCTCCACAATCAAAGAGTACTAAAGCGGCTTGTCCAGATATGAGAACTGTACCTTGGACCAAATCGCCCTTCTGAAGTTCTTCTGCCGAGGTCGCATAAACTCTCCCGACCATCTTCTTCTGATTTGCTTGCTGAGATGGCGGTGTCTGCAGCTGTGATTGTGGTTGTTGACCTCCACTTGCCCTTTTTGCATCATCTGCCTGTTTCTTGCGGCACTCCCTGATATAGTGCCCCAGTTTTCCACAGTAAAGGCAGCCGCCAGTCTCTCGAGGGCATTGTTGTCCCGGATGGAAACGGTTGCATTTCTGGCATCGCTAGCCTTGGGTCTGAACCGTTTTATTTTCTCCGGAATGCCTTGGTTTCTTAGCATAGGGGTGGAACTTTTTCCCACTGAACCTCTTCTTGAATTCTGGCTTTTGCACTCCAGGGCGATTCTTCTGGAACTTCTGTCCTTCCTTCCAATCATCCTCAAGTAATGTAGCAACCTGGGTTGGTGACATTCACCGATATAAGTTAGGAATTTTTTTTTCCATCAATTATCTATTAGTTGTGTTTTACCTGAATAGCCTCATCGAGGGTTTTTGGCCCTCGTGTATACAGGCGATTTCTGAGTCCTGCTTTCAGTCCTCGGGCAAATTTCATTGCCCGGTCTTCGTCCGTCGTGTATACATTGGGACAATAACGCTCTAGGCTGTGAAACTTCGTGATGTATTCTGCCAATGTCCTTTCTCCTTGTTGCAGGTCGAGAAATTCCTGCATCTTCTTGGTTCTCTCGTGTTTCGGAAAGTAGGTGTTGTTAAACACTTCCACGAACTGCGGCCATGTCACGGGTCCATTCTGAAACTTCACTGCACGGGTGGTTTCCCACCACTTCTCTGCATGTTCCTTCAGGCGATATGTGCCAAAATCTACCTGTCGTTCGGCCGGAACTTCCAATACTCGAAAAATCCTCTCTATTTCCCGCACCCAGGACTCCGCTGCTTCAGGATCGGTCTTTCCTAGAAACGCAGGTGGATCCATATCCATGAATTTCTTGTACGACATGGTCCCGATTGCATTCGATTTGTCATGGGCCACTTGTTGTAAGTTAGTGCCCATTTGTTGCATTGCTGTGGCCTGTTGGCCCACCACTCCAGCCAGGTTTTGCAGTGTCTCGAGAATATCGTTGCACCTGTTAGCCCATGCCATCTAATTGGCATAGACATAAAAAAAATTTAGTGTTATAGTTATTCCATAACGTAGTGGTTTGCAGATACTCGATTAATGTTAAATATGGCCAAACCAAGCACAATTTTAGTGGATATATTTAAATTATATACTTACAGAGTGATGGCAGACCGTCGAGGCTGTCATGACTACTACTTTTTTGTCTGGCTCTGATACCATAATTGTAACACCCCATTTAATTTTTTATGAAAATTCAAATTTTTTTTTTTTTTTTTTTTTTTTTTAACCTTTAACTAGATAAATGAGGAGCTACTAAGAACTTCAATCTCATTCCATCATAACAAAGTTTATTACATCAAGTTGAAATATCCAGAAACATTAAACAGAAAAGTAGTAGTGCCATGATCGCCTGACGATGCCACCGCCCTCACTCTGATTGTGCATTTATGTCTTCACCTGAAAATAGTAAACCACAAAGGAATCAGACTACCACTGTCTGAGTAAGTGATACAGACTAAATTACATATGTGCAGTGTCATGTGAACAAGTATGTATGAACTTTGATTTAACCGAAATTTAGTACTTATGTCAACATGCTTTTCTTTTTAAGACCATCATGTCTGAAGTGATTTCTGAGTAAGAGAATTCTATGATTTTAGTTTTCCATGTTTATTTCACAAGAACTCCTATCGGTCCCATTAGTTAATACCACATTTTTTTTTTTTTTTTTTTTAAAAATTTCAGTTCATTCTTACCCTGTGGGTACGCACAGGCATTCGACATCGTAGCGGACCGAGATTATACGGAGGTTCATACGATCCGTATAACTAGCCGTACGGATACCCAAAAGGGGCGCGGTGCTCGACCGAGAGAGATCCCCAATTGGCAAGACTAACATTGGATGCACCCATAACTCTTCTGCAGAAGACTTGGACTCACCACCTAGGACTCACTGGTGGTCCTGGTCCCCTAACTCCGAGGACTGGGGACCGGGTGAGACGCCTCGCTCTCACAATACAGGTATGTCCTACGGAGTGTGTACCATCCACTCTCTCCAAAGTGGACCATGGGTCTGGTAACATACACTGTGATCCAGTGTACCCAGAACCCGGGAATCCAGTAACATACACCGTCGTGGTGTACCCAGAAACCCATTGAGAAACCGGTAACATATACCCTTTTTGGTATACCCAGTTCTCACACTTATTATCTTTCTTTATTTTCTCACCTTTATTCTATGCTCAGTTGACCCGACCAAGATTTCTTGTGTTAGTTGGTTCTCAAAATTCTTATCTTTCCCATGGCATATAATTCAAAATTCTAACTCGAGATATACACACTGTAGTCATGATTCTTATGTCTTTTCTCGACATATAATTCAAGCTCCAACCTGAGCCCAAATTTCGGAAAGAGCTGGTAACATATATCTTTTCATGGTATCCCTAGATCTCACCCCAATATATATATACATATATCTTTATATATATATATATATGTGTGTGTGTGTGTGTGTGTGTTTCTTCATTAATTTCATTAATGACAGGTCATACTAATCTACTGTAGTGAGCTTGAGTGCTAAATTTTCAACTGTTGCCATGAATATTCTTTTCATATGTGAGTGATGACGCGTAACTAGAAAATTTATTGGTGATTATGCAACGAATCCCCATAATGGCACTCACATGAAATTTTTCTTATTAAAAGGTGCTATCTACTAACTATTGTCAGGACCAATCACAACATGGTAGTAGCAACTACTACCCTATCCAACGCCCTAGTCCAATCCGGCTAGATTCTGCCCCTATGTTTTTGTTTTGGTCGTGCAGTACCCCATCGACAATTGTAATATGCCATGGCTGAAGTCAATATGACCCCCCAATCGATTAGGCTCAACAGAGCGCAAGGTGCCCTGCCACACACCATGGCCATTGGCCTTGCACTAGTGGCATCAACAGGCAAGAGGCTAACAGACACTAGTCTCCTGTACTACCCAACGAACCATAACTGAAGCATCGATAAGATGTAGCATCCCCTGCTATAACCACTATCGTTAGTTCAGCGTTTGCTGATCTCAAGCTGGATTAGATCGATCCTCATAATCAGATATGATCACCAAATGTCCCAACAAAAAGGGAAACATGAATTGAAGTCGAGTCGACACCCCAATCCATTTTTGATCCAACATTTTTTTTTCATAGAATTGAACGTGTATAATCATATGCTTGAACAATAATACACACATTGCTTACGTAATTACCTATTTGTGAGTCCTATGCAATAATCCTACCAATATATATATATATATATATATATATATATATATATATATATAATTGGTGGATTAATTAGGTGACTTGACATGTGGTATGAAGCATCCCACCATGGTACAGATCCATATGTATGAACTCATTTATTTGCTAAATGGTGTTATCACAATGAAATCTATGAACATTATGTAATTAGACTAAGTTTACGTAGTCCAAGCATGTGATATTCCAATTACAATCCTCTTCCATACGTTGAAATAAGAGGTCTCATGATGGTGGGTGCAAATCTATAGTTGAAAGTGTGTAGATTGATTGGTCTGATTTGTGCCTTCACCTAGTTAGAGAGCAGCCATCATGCACGTCTATAACCATAGTTTCAAAGATGTGTAAATTAAAAATGAAATTCTTAGGGATATGCAGACTTGATTATACAGACCCATTACATCATTGGTTTGCTGGCAGCCCTCAATGAACGTGAGAGGCATATGGAACAACAACTAGAAGAAACAAAAGATTAGGTACGACTAATAAATCTACCCAGAAATTTTTTTTTTTTTCCTTTCCTCACACGCAGTCCAACCAATTGAACAGATCACGCTGGGTGTGTTTTGTTCCCTAACGTCTAAATCTATGTTCAGGACCTGTGTATAACATGTTTAAACAATCTTTTCACAGGATATATCTTTATATTTCCTCTAATAACTTAGATCTCAATATCATTCAATGTCAATGCAGTATTATTTTTTTTTTCTTTTTAGGTCTAATGGTTACTCGGTTTAATGGGAGTGTTTGAACTACCGAATAACAAATCCATTATATGGTTTAGGAACACATTACATTGCAAATAATGTACTTAGTTGTGTATCCCTTACCTCGTGTGAGCGTGAATCCACCGGAAAAATGTTCGCCCTACTCGCGGATGTTGGATACCCACGTGCGAGCTCCTCGCCGGAATCAATGGTGAGGTACTCAATATGGGAAATCGTTCAGCTGGTTGGACTGAAGGGGAGAGGGAAGGAGGGTCACACGTTTGGGCTGAAGGGGGCGTGAGAGCAAGAGGCCTTGGGTTCCAAGATACCTCGTTAATTGTTGTAGGGTTTTCCTAAAAAAAAACGTAAAATCAATATGGTTTTTATTGCAGCCTTCCCAATTGCTGGACTGTTGGGCTTCCAAGGTGGCCCAACGTTCAGCCTTTCCTAAAAAAAATCGCCCCTTCTTCAGAATTAAATTCCTCATTTATTTACACCTTGATTTATTATTTATTTATTATTTATTATTATTATTTTTTTTTTTTTTTGTTACTTGGTTGGGTTTCCCAGTTGGGAAAAACGCCCAGCCGTTCTTTCCTGTGGGCGTCACCCTTTCCCCATTTAAGTCACCTTAAATGGGAAGTTGAAACGCCCAATTTGAGAGAGGGGAAAATAAAAAAAAATCGTTAATCCTTTATATAAAAAAAATGTTCTTTATTATTGGTGCCCTGGGGTTTTGAACTGAGATCTCCATCCGAATGGGTAACTAGCCCCACCATTGCACCAGGTTGTTTTTCGTTGCAATACTTTGCAACATTAACCCATTTGTCCTCTTTTGATGCATTTTACAAAAATAGCATTTTCTAAAAATATTCGGGTGTCCATGGGGTTTCGAACCACACTCTCTTCCTGTTGAGGCAACCCACCATTCCAGTGCGCCAATTCTTACTTGGTTGTACTTCTTTTCAACTAAAACTACTTCAGTGATGGGCGATAATCGCAAGAGGTGATACTGTCGAGATATATTTTGCGAATGTAGTTGAAATTATAATCTTTGACGAATCCATTTCCAACAATTATAACCTTTATTAAATTTGATAATTGTCGAAATTTTGTGGGCTTTACATCCTATCAACTGGGGTCACTGAATAACCTTTTTCTTTTTTTTTCTTCATAAGTTGTGCCTAAATACAGACTACCCTATAGTTATTCCTAAATCTGGACAAATCAGGGAGTAATCCATTAACTAATGGAATCCCATGCTGGCTAATATGGGTGATGAAGTCGCCAATGCCTACTCATCAGAAAGATAAATGCTCCTATGGCTGTTCATTGACTTCTTTTCTCAGGTTTTGGTATAGCCTGTACCAGGTATTCAGGTTGCTTATGGAGAGGGTTCGTGATAAGCTATAACATTATATCTAGTTTATTGAGAAGGCAAATGTTCAACTCAATTTGTCACAACAGCATGTTCGTTTGATTGCAGAATCTACTTTTAACTATGGGTTTGATTCACAAAGTGAATATGTTGGAATGAAAGGCTTGGTTTGTTATGAAAAGGTTCACCGTTAACCTCCTTATGTTCATCGTCATTCACTAACATATACATTGATTCCTCATATTTTCTTAAATACATTCGTTTCCCTGTTTCATTCCTTGTGCACTACCATTATATTGTTGACCACCTACCCCACTGAATACACTCACCGTCAACTGCACTTCATTAGCAAGTGAGCATTGGATCCAACAACAAAACAGAGTTTTCGATGTTGAAGCTATCAAGGTAAATTCAGTCTCTCTGCTGACAGAGGTAGAGGCAGAAAATGGACACTGCCTCCCAGTTCGTCCACTACAAAGGGGTTCACTACAACATTTTTGATATCTCTACTGCTGTAGATTTTTTTTTTAACAGATATATTCTCACTAAGCATTCACAAACCATTCCCATGGTCACCTTTCACTACCTGCAGCAGCATCTCACTCCATTCACCCACATAACATCTACATTTCCTGCATATTATCATGACCATTTTCAGCAAATTGCACAACATTTCACTATGAGTGTAAATGCTTTTGTTTCCTGTGTTCTCCTGCACACTGTCCATGCATAACCACTTGCTATTCAAGTTCCCAGCCGTCACAATGACTATTTGGTGAAAGCAGTCTTGTTGTAAAGGAAGAAGTTCGTTGATTCATTACTGTCAGGAAAAGGAGAATTGCTGAGCTGCATTCACAAGAAATTCGATTCCTGGTGTATGATCACCTTGATCCATTGATCGGTTGTTAAGGTTTTTCAGCTAAGGGTTGTTATGTGAAATATGATTATACAGGATTGCAGAAATCCTTTGAGTGATGTTGAAGTTAGCTCACTAGGTCATTGTGCTATGACATATCGATTTGAGATATATATCACCACTTACCTATACAACATCATTACCATCGGTGTCCAGTCTCCACGTAACTTCCAGCCCACTGAACATCACATAAAACCCATGCATAGTATCGTTCTGTTACAATTTGCCATTCCCATCTCTGTTGCATAACATAGTACCCCATACATTCTTAACTATGCATATCATACATGTATTTTTCTCATTTAGTTAGGTGTAATCCTTAGGTCTTACATATTCTTCATCTATCTTAGGTATCATCTCAACCTTGGCATGCTATATTCATTTTAGATATGTATATCCAGCACACCACCAATGCCCAGTTTTTTTCTTGTTTTTATATATATATATATATATATTACAAATTATTGTATATATATTCTATATATATATATATACATATATATATACATATATATGCATGTATGTAGATATATATATCATTTTTTTTTTCATCTTTCAATCATGTATATCTTGGCACATGAGCACTTTACCATTGACATCTATAGGATATGTGCCATTTGTCTTCTATTTTTCATACTAACTAAAGTTTTTTGCAGGGCATGTGTGGAAAATATCATTACTTGGAATTATAAATTCAATTTTATAGGTTGTAATAAGTTAGGTCTTAATGAGAATCTACATTTCCAGCTTTTTAGATAGAATGAATGAGCATTGTAAAAATCCTAAGTTGCTTATTTTCATGCTTTTTGCCTTTATTTCTCAAACTCTCACAATGGTGAAACACGAATGACACGTGCACCATTTCATAAGAGGTAATTAATCCTAAGTTGATGATTTACATCAATGGCCATAGTCATGATGTAAACAAAACATAGGATTTTTATCTTTTATAGAATAACATTGGATCCACACTGGATTCGTTTTCAAAAATCATCATATTTTCTTTAAACAATTTTTTTCTCTTTTATCAGAGTTTAGTCTAAAATTGATTCAATATATATATCAATGGCCATAGTCAGGATATACTGAGAATTAATTTCATTTTAAACTCTATAAAAGCACTAAAATATATTTTATTCTTCATTTGAATTTAGATATGATTATTATATAATACATTCAATGACCATAGTCAAGGATGTATTATATTTTCAATCTTATTTTAAATTCATTTAAAGAATGAAATATGATTTTCAAATCCAATTTCAAAATTATTTAAATTCATTCATCATTTAAGGTAGAATTACATCATTGTTTTCAAAATTCTTTTTAAAAAATCCAAGTGATCTCAAATATCTTTCTTCAAATCTCTATTTCAATTCATTTTTCTATCTTATTTCAACGATTTAAATTTCAATTTCAAAGTCCAATTTGACTTTGAAATTTCAAATTCAATCTTTATATTCAAAATTCCATTTCCAAATTCAAGCCCAATTTCAAAGTTCAATTTAAACTTTGAGATTTCTGATTCAACTTCTGATTTCAAAAATTCAAAATCAAGTTTATCTACTTCAGAATCAAAATTTGAGATTAATTATGCATCTCAAAGCTTAAACCTTTCCTAAAGTTTTAAATTCAATCCGGGTTTTCAAAACCCAGATCCATCTTCAAAAGTCCCAATTGGACTTTCAAAGTCCAAATCCAAAGTTAGAATCCAATTCCACTTTGGATCTCAGATTTCAGATCCGTAATCCTTCTAGGATCCAGAACCCAATTCCACTTTGGATCTCAGATTTTAGATCCATAATCCTTCTAGGATCCAGAACCCAATTTTACCTTGGATCTCAAATTTCAGATCTATAATCCCTCTAGGATCCAGAACCCAATTTCACCTTGGATCTCAGACTTCATATCCAAATTCCCTTTAGGATCCAGAAACCAATTTCACCTTGGATCTCAGGCTTCAGATCCAAATTCCCTTTAGGATCTAGAAACCAATTTCACCTTGGATCTCAGACTTCAGATCCAAATTCCATTCTAGGTTCCAGATTCCGGATCCGATCCAATCTTGGATCTTAGACTTCTGATCCAATTCCATTTATGATTCAGAATTCAACTTTATCTCGAATCTTAGACTTCGAATCCAATCCCACTTAGAATTCCAGAACCCGGATCCAACCCTATCTTGGATCTCAAATCTCAGATCTCAAATCTCAGATCCAGTTTTATCTCAGATATTAGATCAAAATTTCATTTCAAATCTAATTTCATCTATTCTCAAAGCCAATTTCAAATTTATTTCTCAAGTCTAAATTCAGATTCCTATTTTGATATTGAATTCAAAATCGATCCTTAAAAATTGATTCTAACTCAAAGTCCATTATGACTTTGAAAAATCATTGTTATTTCAAAATTCCAAATTCCTCTTTCCACAGATTTATCTCTCTCTAAATCCTGATCATTCCAAAATTTGGAAATTCAAGTCTCTTCTTCCAGGTCCGTTGTAAATCCTCAGTTGGATTCCTAATCTAAGATCCAAATCAAACCTTTAAATCATTTCTCCACTCCATTTTCAATTTCATCTCAGAAAACTTGGAAATTTTCAAAATATTTTCTCAAAAGAGCATACATCCTTGCATTGCACAAGCATGATTCTTTGTGCATTTAGACTTAGGATAAATTCTTAGATAATATTTAGGCAAAGCAAAAGGCATAAATTCGATCCTTGGTTCGATTACCCCTGGTAAAGGCGCCAGGAATGGTCGAACCTCGTACCGATGAGCGAATCCCGTCTCTCCATCTTCCTGCAATATATTTCAAAACGGAGGCGAGTAATTTTTTTAAATATTTTCAAATCAAGGTCAAGTGAGACCCCGCAAAAGAGTTCATATCTCTTCTCTTTCTTTTCTTTTCTCTTTTCTCTTCTTTTCTGTCTTTTATTTTTCTCCCTTCAAAAAGGAGGGAAATAGAGGTTAGAAAAGGAAAAGAGAAGGAAGAGAGAGAAACCACAAAGAGAGGAAAAATTTTGCGATGATCACAAATCCATGGCTGAAATTATTTTTACCTTTGAAAATATGGATTTAATCCATTTAACGGATAAATCTCATGTTTCTTTGGTTAAGAACATGAAAAACAATAGCATAAATGATTCTAATGGATTAGAATCATGAAAAACAGCATGAAATAGGGTTAGATCATCTTTTTGGATTGAGCTTGAGGTTCTTGAGGTTGAATCCATGGTTAAAACCTTGAAAGAGATGGTGCCAATGGTTAAATTCATTAAAAGAAACAAAGAAAACTAATAAAATCATGAAAAGCCATTAAGGAACTCACCTTGGGGGTTACAGCTGCAATGGAGAAGATGGAGTGTTGGAAAGAGGAGAGAGAAGCTCCAAGAATCCAAAAGGAGAAGAATAAGGGGTCGACCCCCCTATGGACTCTTTATATATATATATATATATATATATATTTTTAGGTTTAATTTAAGAGTTTTGAAAAAAATGGACTCTAAAGGGAGGGGGGGGGGTTCCTAATTGGTTTGGGCTTCTAAACCTTCCTAATTTGGCCCTAATTAACCTAAGACTCCTAACCCCATTAAAATAACTCTAAATGTGGGGCCACCTCCTGTGGGCCTACATTGGTTTTTTCAAAATTCCAATTTAAAGCTGAAAAAAAATAGTTAAAACAAACAAAGTTAAAATGGATTTATAAAATTGATTTTGACTTTTCTAAATCCCTAAACTAACTACGACACCGACTAACCCTAGTCTAACCCTGACTTCTTCAAATGTGAAGCTACCCTGAGTGGACCCCGTTTGATTTTTCATAAATGATTTTAAAACTTGAAAATGAAAGGTTTTTCAAAAGAGATTCAAAAGTAAAACTAGATTTTAAAGTTTTGAAATGACACAGAGTTCTGACTGAGTCAGAACTCCTCCAGATATGGCGCCAACTGAGTGGGCCCCACATCAGAGTTCTGAAAATTTTGAAATAAAAACTGAAAATAGCTTTAAAAAGGGGTTAAAATCAATAGATAAGATTCAAAGTTTCGAAAATAGAGTTCTAAGCGAACTGAAACTCTGGGCCAGAGTCCTGAATCAATTAAGACTCTGAAATTTTAGATTTTAAAAGCTAAATGAAGGAGTTTTTGAAAGATTTTATCAGAACTGGTAAAAACAAGTTGAAAAATGCAGTCAGGGTTAGAGTCCTAACTCAACCAAAACTCTGAAATAGAGTCTTGAATTAACTGGGACTCTGCAAAATGACCTAATTTTTGAAAAACAAATGAAAATGAATGACAACGAAAGTGAAAACAAACTTCAGAATAGAGTCCTAACTGGATTAGGACTCTGGGACAGAGTCCTGAACGGACTAAAACTCTAGATTTTTATGGTATTTTCTGAAAAACAAACGAAAGAACTTGTAAAAATAGTAAAAATAACGACAAGTATTGAAATCAAACAGACTTCTGATCCAGTTGAAACTTTAGAGACAGAGTCCTAATTGGAGTAGGACTCTCAGAATTTTGGATTTTCTAAGAAAACAAATGAGAGGATTTTGAAAAACAAGTAAAAACAAGATAGAATTGAAGTTCGGTTCAGAGTCCTGATCTGATTAGAACTCTGAAGAGGAGTCCTAATTCGACTAGGACTCTGAAAATTTTTGGTTTTTTAAGAAGTAAATGGTGAGATTTAAACCAAGCTTTTGAAAACCAGTAAAAATGAAGTGAGAGAACAAACTTTGGATAGAGTCCTGATTCAATCAGGACTCTGGGATAAAATCCCAGAATTTTGAAATTCCATGATAAAGGTATAACAATTTTGATTTCTGAAGAGATAAATAGAAGGATTTTTGAAAGATTCTCTCAAAATTGAAATCAGAGTTAGAGTCTTGATCCAACTGGGACTCTTCAAACAGAGACCTGGTTCAACTAAAACTTTGAGTTTTTTACTCATTTTGAAAGATTTTAAAAAGATTTGATTAAAAGTAGGTAGAATACCAACAAAAGATAGAGTCCCGATTCAATTAGAACTCCGAGAAAGAGTCCTAATCCGGTTAGAAGTCTAGAATTTTGGCTAAAATGAGAAATTTTGAAAGTCAGATGAGAAGGTTTTGAAAACAAGTGAAGAACACGAGTAACAGACGAAATCAAGATAGAGTCCTAATTCAATTAGGACTCTAAGAAAGGGTCCTATTTTGACTGGGACTCTAGAATTTTGGCCAAAAATAAAGAATTTTGATAAGTTTTCTTAAAAATAGGTAAAAAGAGTAGTAAAAAAATAGAGTTCTGATCTGACTAGGATTCTGGAAAAAGAGTTCTGATCTAACTAGGATTCTAAAAAAAAAGTCCTGATTGGATTGTGATTCTAAAATTTTGGCCAAAAATGACAAGAATGGGCAAGGATATGACCACAGCTGGTTTAAAATATGAATGGGGTTTTAAAAAGATTCAAAAAGATGAAAATACAAAGTCTTGATCCAACTAGGACTTTGAATTTTTTAAGATTTTTGATAAATAAAGGAATCCAGAAGAGACACCACATAAATGAGTCTCATCTGAGAATTGAAATTAATTGAAATTGAGTTTAAAATGAATCCAGATTGTTTTCTGAGGAAAACATTTTGAAATATAAGATCCCGGGGTTGGCAAATGACAAAAATGTCAATTTAAAACCTAGGTTTTGAAATTGATTTTGAATGAAAAGTTTTAAAAACTCGAATCTGAATTTAATATTTTGAAAACGGGAATTCTGGATCTCGATAATGCGATGCAATGGCATGCAATGGCATGCAATGCTATGCAATGCAATGAAATGACATGTCAAATGCATGCAGTGACCTACAGTGACACATGAAATATAAACACTGGATGAGGGTGAAAATTTGGGGTGTTTACAGATGCCCCTCTTTGCTACTAAGCCGGTTGAAGGCCGAACTTAGTGTCAAAGAAAAACACACCAAATTTGGACTATAAAATGCCCCAATTATGAAAATCTGACCGGGTATGAAGGAATAGGCTCGGATGATGGAAAATGGTAGATATGGAATGGAGAATAAAGAAGAAGATTCACCTCACCGAAATGAGGCTCAAGCTTAGCCCTTAACCGGGATGGGACGAAAGATACCTCATGGAATGATGAGGTTCAGACTTTACCCTTAACCTGAAAGGGGACGATACCTTATGGAAAAACGAGGTTCAGGCTTAACCCTTAATCTGAAAGGGGACGATACACAAAATCCTCAAATGAAGAAATCATGACGGGACCTTTGAATTTTGCACAATAAATCCGAGAGGGGTTTGCAAAAGGAAGAAAGGGGGTTCCCTAAAGCTTGAAAATGGATTGATCTTGAACGTCTAATTACTAAGACTGAATGACTTTTAAAACATATGACCTTTTGCAGAAAATTCAGGTTTAACCCTTAACCTAAACGAGAATTGTCTATGGTGGGACAATGGGGAGCACAGGGAAGTGTGTGAATCTGAGAGCCCAGGCACTGAGATCAAAACAAGAAGGGAAGGATCTTGGACAACTCCCATCATCCAATCCTAAAAGGGATAACAACAACGCCTGGATACATCAAAATAGACATCAAGCTCTCACTTTATGTCAGGATAACTTGAAAAGACTGCCAATAAGATAAAAATTGTAGTTAATTCAAGAATGATTGAAAATAAGCACATATATATGAAAAATATTTCCTCTTTTTTTCCTAGAGTCTTACCTCCATCCAAACTTAACTTTGTAGAATCAAGATTCAAATTCAAATTACTTGCAATTGACTTTCTTTTAAGAAAGCTATCAATTTCCTTGATATGAACGGAAAAGAAAGAATTCTCATTGTGAAAGCAATTGGTGAAAGGATATTGATAAAAGACTTTCACAAAATTAAAGAAGATTCTTGGCAGATTCAGCAGTTTGATGTCCTGGGATTCTTTTCTCAGAATGGTCTTTCTGCCTGAATTTTTTTTTGACAAAATTGGGGCTTTTTGGGTTTCTGGAGAATTTACTACATCATCCTTCATTTTAGAGATGTCCTGGCTTCTCTCTCTCTCTCTCTCTCTCTCTCTCTCTCTCTCTCTCTCTCTTTCTCTCTCTCTCTCTCTCTCTCTCTCTCTCTTTAGAAGGGTACATCACAAACTCCTTCATCTTGGAGAAGTTTCGATCCTTCTTTGCCTCAGGAATTATATTGACGATATTGGCTCATTGGTTGGTGGTCGCTTGATAATAGCTAAAATTAAATATCTTTTAAGGCTTGTCGGGAGGTTCATCGCATTCGCCTTCAACTTGGCGGTGATCTGAACTTTCCCTAGAAGGATCCGTCACAAACTCCTTCATCTCAAAGATGATCTAAATCTTCTTTGGCCCAGGGGGTCTAACTCGCATATTCGTCTTCATCTTGACGACAATTGAGAGATCACTTTTGCAGATATTTAATTGCAGTTTCGGATATTCAAATGATCGAGGATATATGGGAATTGAGTGGATTCTTTTTATCACTAAGGATATTTCCACTGCCTCATTTTTACAAGAATGGTCTTTAAAGATGTGCCATAACTGCGATCAATATCAATCACCTATGACTTTGCAACATCGAATTTTCTTTGCTGGCCATATCGAGGATTTATTCTTCATCTCTTTGGTTGGTCAATAAGAAGAATTTGGTCCTTCTTTGCAAAAGATTCGCTCTTTTGAAAGTAATACTGAAGGTAACTTGAGGTAATTTTTTGTGTAATAAAAGATTTTTGGAATCAAAAACTATTTTTCATGACAAATTGGCAAAATATTCTTGGAATCTTTGGTGAAAGAAATTGCTTAAGGTCTACATGACACATCCGCGGCTAGATTCTCCTCTCCTTTCCCCAAAAGAGAGACTCAGGCTTGACCCTTACCTGAACGGGTAACAAAAAAGATACTCCTTTCTTCCCTGAAGAAGAGGTGTTTGCAAAATGAACTTTCGAAGAGAAATAAAGTTTTCGTCAAAACTCCCTATTTCTAGACTTCTCTTATGGAAAGGGGGCCGCTAACAAAGGTTGGAAAGGATATCATGGAGGAGCAAGTCCATCACACTCTCCCTGGAAAAAGGGGTCCTCGATGACGGGGTGACCTAACAAAAGATATTTAGGGTTACAAGGAGAACGAGCTTCCGTCGAAAACTCTCCCTGGAAAAAGGGTTCCTTGTATGACAATAAAGATTATTTTGCAAATTGTTCGTGAAACACGAGTCCCTTCAAACTCTCCCTAGAAAAAGGGGTTCAACAAACGAACAATAAAGACATGCAAAAAAAATGAGCTCCCTCGAACTCTTCCTAGAAAAAGGGTTCCTCGCAAGAGAAATGATTCATAATTGATTTTGAGCTAGTTGGTGGACGAATTCAACACAAAGGTTGAATCTTGAAAGACCATAACTGTCGAATGCGACCCGAAGGTTGGAAAGATATGATTGACTTTGATAGAATCTATTAACTCAAAGGTTTCTCTTGCTAAAAATTGATGACCGGAGGTCTGACTAACAAAATAGATGACCCGAAGGTATGCTTGATAAACTGGAGTGACCCAAGGGTCTGACAAAGATTGTTTGGTTCGCAGACTTGAAGATTAACATTGAGTCTGAACCCCAATGCGAGATTTGTGTTGCGACCAGTATGAAGACCGAACTTTGACAAAGTACCAGTACAAGCACTGGATTTTAAAAGACTGCCAGCACAAGCACTGGATTCTAAAAGATTATCAGTACGAGTACTGGATTCTAAAAGATTACCAGTACGAGCACTGAATTTTAAAAGATTACCAGTACGAACACTGGATTTTTTTTTTAAAAAAGATTACCAGTATGAGCATTGGATTTTAAAAGGTTACCAGTACGAGCACTGGATTTTAAAAGATTACTAGTACGAGCACCGGATTTTAAAAGTTTACCAGTACAAGCACTGGGTTTTAAAAGGTTACCAGTATGAACACCGAATTTTAAAAGAGTACCAGTACGAGCACCGAATTTTGAAAGATCGCCAGTACAAGCACTGGGTTTTAAAAGAGTACCAGTACGAGCACTGAATTTTAAAAGACTATCAATTGATTGTGATGAGAAATTTTCGATCTTCACCCTCACGATGACTTGGATGACTATCGAGATCTCTGGATTTGTCCCTTATCTCGAATGAGATTTGGTGCAAATACAGAATGGATGTAAGCAAATGCAAACACATGTGAATGAATGTTAATGTATGCGAATAAATGTAAACGAATGCGAATAAGCGAATGATAAAAGATTTTGTTTGATCATGCCCGCATACAGGGTATTTTGAATAAAAGATGAATTTTATAAAAAAAAATGCCCCAGTGTAGTCTGGGAAACGAAATGTTCTGGTAAAAGAATAATTGATCATTTATTAGAAGGGAATTTATTGAAGGATACAAAAGGTAGAATAAAAGTTTTCTAAGTATAGAATTTCTTCAAATGTCGAGCATTGATAGGATTGGGTAATTCTACCTCGTCTGCGTTAATCAAACGATATGAATTGCGAGGTAACGCTTCTTTGACCACGTAGGGCCCCTCCTAGTTTGGTGACCATTTGTCGCGTGGGCAGTGCTTGAGATGAGTCGTTGATCTGAGGACCAAATCATTGACTCGTAATCTTCTTTCGATGACCGACTTGACATATTGCCTTGGTATCCTCTGACGATAAGATTGAGCATGCTCTGCTGCTTTGAGCCTTTTCTCATTGGGTAGATCAAGCTGTACCAATCTCTGTTGCTGATACTGATCAAGTGGTAGCTCTAGAAGAGATGCGAATTTAAGGGCAGGTTTCTGAACATGTAGAGGTAGTACTACTTCAATTTTGTAGACAAGTTCTAACAGAGTAGCATTAGTTGGAGTTCGAACGGTGGTTCGATATGCCTAGAGTGCATCATGGATTTTCTCATGCCAGTCACGACCTATCTCAACTGTTCTTTCCAAGATGCGAATCAAAATTTTGTTTGTAGTTTCCGCCTGACCATTCCCTTGGGAATAGTATGGAGCTGAAAAATGATGATGAATTCTGAATTTCGAACAAAAGGTCTTCATTCTCTCATTCTTGAAATGAGTACCATTATCTAAGACAATGTCATGCGGTATACCAAAACGTCAAAGAATATTCTTGTGAATAAATGAGACCACATGTCGGCCCTCTACTGTGTGTAGAGTGATAGCTTCCTCCCATTTAGTAAAGTATTCTGTTACAGCAAGAAAGTATTTATGGTCATTTGAAGCATAAGGGGTGATGGGACCTACGACGTCTAAGGCCCACATAGAGAACGACCATAGAGAGATGACATATTGTAAATATGTTGTTGGTGCATGAATAAAACGTGCATGTATCTGACACTGAATGCACTTCTTTTAAAAACGATAGCAGTCTTACTGCATGGTTTTCCAATAATATCCTGCCCGAATGATTTTCTTAACAAGAGTTTGGTAACCGACATTGTAACGCCCCAAATATTTAACTTGAAAATTTTGGAATAAATTTTTTTTTCTAAACAACAACGGAAAAGCTTTATTAAATCCTTCGTCAAATTATTTGGGCGGGTTACAAGTAATAGCACAAACTCAAGGCATTTAAGTAAAATAAATTCTTGCATTGAAATACTACAAGTTATTATTTACAACTTAATGATTTATTACAAGTCATATTCCTCAGGACATCTGAAGAAGATATGGTCACATGGCACTGTCGTAGCGAAGACCGCAATTGCTCGTCATTCAGTTTCCTGAAAAACATTAATTCAGAAAGGGTCAGACTACCACGTCTGAGTAAAAAGCATAATATCCATATGAATGTGCACAGTGTCACGTGTACAAGTATATGTGCAACATGTTTAGATAGAACTAATAACCATTTAACAAGTGATAAATGTACAGGTCACCAAAGTCAAGTATTTCATGATATACTCCATCAACGTCAAAGCACGATACATCATATGCATGAACCATATTTATATAAGTAATAACAACTTTGGAACTAATGATGATGTACACCTGACTTAACTAAAGCAATTAATGTAAAGTGTGTATAAAGCACAAACATCAACATTCAACACATCATTCATAAGTTATCACAATTTCCATGTAACGAAAAACTAATTTGAATCATGCTCTACAGGAGTCACAACTTACTCCAACAATTTCAACATTGAGCAGTATGCAACTACTTAAAGATCTTTCTTAATGCACTAACTTTATGTTTCATCTTGTTAATTACCCTGTGGGTACGCACAGGCATTTGACATCGTAGCGGACCGAGACCACACGAGGGTTTATTATTTTATAACCCATATGACTAACCGTACGGATATCCAAAGGGGACGGTTCATGACCGAGAGAGTACTCCCCAATGGCTAGAACTAGAATTATGATGCACCCTGTACTTCTGCAGAAGACTTGGATCTACCACCTAGGACGAATTGGTAGTCCTGGCTCCCTAACTCCGAGGACTGGGGACCGGGTGAGACGCCTCGCTCTCACCAAAACAAAAATTGTCCCACGGAGCTTGTACCATCTACCCTCTCCAAGGTAGACCATGGGTCCAGTAACATACACCGTCTTTTTGGTGTACCCAGAGCTTTGGGAAACCAGTAACATATACCGTTTTCAGGTATACTACCGTCTTTCAGGTATACCCAAAATCCCTTGTTTATATTACATGTGCAAATATTTTCATTATTATTTTCTATAGGTCCAGTAACATACATCGTCTTTCAGATGTACCCGAAACCCCAATAGAAGCTGGTAACATATACCCTCTTTCAGGTATACCCAGAATCTAGAGTTTTCATTTATGTCATCATGTATTAATTTAACTTTTGTTTTTGGTGCTAGGGTATACATATCGTACCCCACTGGTTATGCCGCAATATGACATAACCCACTTTAACAATTCACAAGTGCTTGTATGGCACTGTCAGCATTTTGCAAAGCTGCAAGCTCGACGTTAAGTTTTCACATAATCATGGCATGAAGATGTCCTTTACTTTGCAAATTTGTGTAAAACAAACATAGATCACCTCACACAAAACATGTCGTAACACTTACGTACAAAATCATAAATCACTTTATATGCAAATTGATTAGCATCATGACTGCTCATATGACACCACAAGAGATGTGCGTGCTTAGTTTCAGCCGTGGATCATCATGCCCCTATATATATTTATTTTTATAACAAAATCATATATTTAACCACAGGTGAATCCTGTATTTAACCTGGGTTCCAACATTTATATGTCCACCACGCCCCAAACAATGTACAACACTATTACATCATTAACCTCCCATTCATTTGGCTCATTTACCAATACGTACCATTTTCTTCATAAACAGATAATAAGGTGATTCATCATGCTATTTAATCATGAACACTATGGTGACTTTGCCATGACTAATGTAGGTGGACCATGAGGAGTTTTGACCAAATCGTGGCATGTATACTATCGTGAATTGCCAATGCAATACAAATGTATGTACAAAGTGAATTTCCTTCTTTCTTTCTTTTTCAAACATAACTACCTTGACAAAGGTGCGTATACTGGTGTAGAATAATCACAAGTGAAATGACATGTTTACAATCCTATCAGGTTCGTGCCGCTGTAAGACACTTATTAATATGATGACTAATATATGATCCCCATAAGTTTGCATATGTTGGGGGGTATGCCATCTATGAATGAAATTTATGAAATTTCAAATGTAAGTGGGTGGTATACGGGCAGAATGACATGCCAACTTTAGACCATTGCTAGAGTTGGTAGACCCAGTTTGCAACACCTCCATGGTTATGCCAACTGCTGCCACTGTTTACTACCACCGCTTGACACTATGGTGTCCAACAAAACAACAATTAATGAAAGCCACATATTACGCATAACTACCACAAAATTCTGATGGTATAACATTTTGCAAATGAAGAACCTTGAGCATAGGACAAATAAGAACAGCTGCAAACAACAACTCGAATTGCATATTTATGCTAGAAAAGGATGTATTGGATGAAGAGGCAAGATTCCATGTTTGCCTCAATCTTGCGATGAACCACTTCAGCCATTAAGGGTGAAAACATTGTGATTTGTGACATAAAGATGCTCAAATTAGGAAATAAGATCTTAAGTGTACAAAAAAAAAAAAAAACTTCTATCAGGCAAGCTGGGGCTGCGGCAGACCCCAATCAAACAGAAACATAGTGTTGCTGAGACTACAATGCGCTTCCAACATACCATGGTTGTATGGCTGCCACCACCAGCCAACATGCCGAATACCTGGGTTAGCCCAGGTTGATAGGAGGCAGACCAGCCAGACCAATCGGGTCTGACCAGTCACCATTGTGCATCGCCGAACAATTCAAAGAACCAGGGGTAACGTGCATCCGATTTGGATCACGTTACACCATTCTTCTTTGGGACAGCAGGCTGGAGTTTGACTCGTCCCATATGCTAAACATTTTACTTAGTTTAGATGCATACCTATTTCAGTCTATGGTCCAATCTTCACCGTAAGGCATTACCGAGTCATTTTGGACCCACACACACGCTGTATATTGGTTCTATTGTGCACAATTATGAACAACATACAACCAGTTATCTTCACATAGAACATTGATAAAATTTTCAGAGCAGTTGCAATAATTGCAAAAGAAACCTACCAGCATATAACAAGGATGCCTTCATACGTGCATATCAACATTATAGACATACCACAATAGCAACAAGGACATTATATACGTATATAGTACATTGATTCCAACTTTTTTGCAACAAATAAATCTTATATGATTGTAACCAGACATATTACAGCAGGTCCAATACTTCAAGGAAGAACATACCATATATAGCATATTAGGACATATTCATATTATTTCCTACTCGTAAGGCTAGTAATCATGTTATAATTTTTTTTTTGTACTCAGTATTATGAAGTTGTTGGTTGTTGGAAGCTGTTACAAAAATTATTTCCTACTCACACATAATGCATAACCAAGAAAAATGAGTGCCAAATCTCTTTTGCTAGTTTTTAGAACAAAGCATCATGTAATGAATTCATAAATGCTACTAAGAAACTCACAACAAGTTGCTGCCAAGGAATTCACAGTAGGCTGCATACAACCTATCATAAGGAAAATTCTCAAGGTTTTCATGAGACAGTAAAAAACCTAACTGATTAAAAAAAACAGCATGGAGATCATGTCTGTACTATCAATTTTTTTTTTAAAAAAAATATCAACTATTCAATAGCATGTTTTTATTTGCACTGTGTATATTTTTGTTTTAAAAACCAAATTTTGTGTAGTTGATATATTCTATATATCTTCAAATTCATGCATTATGAACATATATATCATGTGAACAGTCCAAACACCCAACTGAACAAAAACGTTATGTACCTAGTTAAAATGAAACGAAAACACAAAATATCATGATTCGTGCTTACACACATATCTAACCATGAGTGCGGATTTATTGTTCCTTCTATTAGGTATGTATATAGATATAAGGTTTGTTTTTTTTTTCTTTTGGCTACCTGGACGAAGTATATGCCTTGAAGTACATATACTCATATAGCCATACCCATTTTCGTGCCCCATGGCATTGTGCACAAACATAGGAGATGATACCCTTACCTTTGTCGAAGACTGAATCAACAAAATCGGTAGAATAGTAACCCTCGCTCCCCACGCCTCTCGGCTTGTATCCTTCCCGGAAGTAGCTAAGAGAACCGATGGTTCAACACCACAGGAACAAAAGGGTTCGGCTGATTTGGAAAGAAGGATGAGGAGTACAAATTTTTGGTGAGAGCATGGCTGGAGATGAAGAAAAAACATGAAAAGGAAGATGATGATGGTCAATCGGCTGGATGGAGAGAGAAGGGGTGTTTTCCCAAGAGGTTTAATTTTGGAAACTACATTTTCCGTTTTTTTTTCTTGTAACTCTCTCTCTCCATTTCAAAATCCACCCAACCACCCTCATTAGGGCATTGAATACACCTCTCACCTCCTTCCCAAAATCGCACCTTGGAGACTCGTCACAATAAATGTAATGTAACCCTTTTTTTTTATTGTTATTATTATATTTGTTTGGGGATTTCCCCTTTGGGAAAAACGCCCAGTCCACTTCGTGTGCCACCCCATTCCACATTTAAAACCGTCTTAAATGGGAATGGGTAACGTCCTCTCTAATTCAAATTCCAAAAAAATATAAAAATATATTTTATTTTTATAAAAATAACCCTCTTTGTTGGCACATAGGGGGAATCGAACTCAGGTTTCCACCTTAAGGGGAAATGTTTCCCACCAATGCACCATGATGTGTTTTGTTGCAATAACTTGCAACATTAATGTATTTAATCTCGTTGTGGCTGAACTATATTACCAACCAAAAACGTTTTCTACATAAAAAGCGTTATGTTACCTGAGGGATTTGAACCTGTAACCTCCACTCTGTAAGCCCATTGTCCTGACCAATGCACCAACTCCTTTTTAGTTGTTCTTTCTTGCAACTTAATTTCTCTTATCCACTTATGATGCTCCATCTAAATCATAAACGTTTTTCTTACGCTTTTACCGTGGACAGGGGTCTCGAACCTAAGATGTCCCTTCATGTCTTGCCTCTTGACTCATTAACCTTTAAGTATGGTTGTTTTTTTTTCATGGTCCTCTCATTCAATTACGACATCGTTCTCTTGGGAGTTCCAAATTCATACTTACTGCATTTTTGGAACTGATTGCGATTTAACTATTTTTGGATCTTGATTGCAATTTGACAAAATTTGGATCCATTAAGATTCAATTGGATTCTAATTGGATTTCGGATTCATTCAGGATCCGAATCCATACGTCGTATCCAAATCCAAATATTGGGTCCATTTGATCCAATTTGGATTTCAAGATCCATTTGGATCGACTCTATATCATTTTATCGTATTTATTTCAAAGGATTTTATCCTTTACTTAGTTTGATAATTATTGAAATTTTGCAAGTTTTATAGACATGGCTGCCACAAATGCCTTTGTGCGCTTCTCGAATGACTTCCTTGACTTCTTCTTCATCTAGGCACTTGGAATACTCAGAACTGAACCCACGACTATAAAGAACATCGGCTAGGATAAAATAACGAGTAGACATGCGTTCAATTACTTCCTATTCCTTCTTCGACAATTCTGATGGATGATTATCGTTTCAATAAAATTTTTGATATCTTGATACCAAGGCTTCTTCTTCTGTTCCGTCTGGTTGACTTGCATTACAGGAATGAAGGCAAGCTGGTCAAGTCTGCCAATTTCAAAAGAATGACAAAATTCTCCGTCTTTAAAAGACAAAATGGATCCTAGGCTGGCCAAACCATCGGCTATTTGATTAAACTCTCTTTTGATATGGAAAAGCTGGAATTCATCAAAATTGTTGATGAGGGCTAGACAATCTTTTGATAAGGAAGCAACTTCTGGTCTTTTACCTGCCATTCGACTTTGACTTGGCTGACGACGAGCAATTGAAAGTGCAGTAGGATCGAGGCAACGAGCACTAGAGGGGGGGTGAATAGTGCTTTTAAATATCGTCTTCGGAATTTTAACGGATTTTGCAATTCGCAAAGCAAACACACAAAGAACACAATAATTTATCCCGGTTCGATCTTTCCCGACCTACATTCAGTCTCCAAGCACAACCCGCTTGAGATTTCCACTATCGACCTTGTGTAACTACAAGATCATACAGACCAAATCCGGTCCCACTTAAAGTAACACACCTACTGAAAGCAAACAACTCCTTTAACCCAAGGAGTCCTTCCTTTTATAGAAAATAAAAATAAGTAACAACTTACAAAACAACCTATGAGCCCTTCTTATGAATGCAAATGAGATGCAATTGGCTTTTGAGGTTGTTGAAATACTCTACTCACAAATTCACTGTCTCTCAAAAGAATTTGAGTGAAAAGCTGAAGTGAAAAATATCAAGTGAGTGAGAAAATGAATATGAGTGAAAAGCAAAGAGTAATTCAATGTAATTGCATTCAAATTGATTGCTTTTGAGTGTAGAATGCACTCATATTTATAGTTGAAAGATTCCATACGTTGAGGGTATGAAAGGGTGTCAAAACAGTCTATTTTGAACGATCAAAACGTTTGAAAAATGAAAAGACACGCCTTTTAAAAGTTTCAGGAAAAATGACAAAATTAGTCAACTGGAATAGTAGTTAGTCGACAGATAATTAACTATTAGTAGACTGACAGTTATCATCGGTCGACTAATGTGTTTATCAAG
The DNA here is from genome assembly GCF_984573655.1 of Nuphar pumila. NCBI lineage: Eukaryota > Viridiplantae > Streptophyta > Magnoliopsida > Nymphaeales > Nymphaeaceae > Nuphar > Nuphar pumila. The sequence goes on from NC_143249.1 coordinate 130,022,110, forward strand.
CCGTTTAAAAATTTGAAGTTTTGAAACTTAGTCGACTAGAGAAAAAATTAGTCGACTGATAATATCATCAGTAGACTGAAAAACCTTTCAGTCGACTGCTGCTAAATTTTTCTGAAAATACATATTCTGTCCGGTCGACTGATAAAATCATTAGTCGACTGCTGCTAAATTTCCAGAAAAAAGGCATTCTGTCCGGTCGACTGATAAAACCTTCGGTCGACTAATTTGACAAAAATGACATTTTGTTTAGAAAATTTGGCGCGAAAGGATTAGTCGACTGGTGAGTCTATTGGTCGACTAATAAGCACGAAAAATTAAATAAAGAGTTTTCTAAAAATATTTTCATGAAGGGTTCTTTTAGAAAAGTTTTTCTACCGAAATATGCACTCTAAGTAAGGCTCTTACAAGAATCTAAGACTTTTAATGAATTTAACATTTTCACACTAGTCTTCAAAGATTCTTTATCGAATTCTTCAATGCTTGTCATCTTTCTTCATTGCCTTAGCTGAAATGCAGTTGATTCACTTGTTCATCATCAAAACCTTATACTTGAAGTATTATGTATGGCTTCATTGTCGTAACAATCTCCCCCTTTTTTATGATGACAAACTAATCAAAGATGGAGCATGTAGATGTATAGATGGAGATTTTACTCCCCCTATCAATATGCTGCAAAACATTAAAAGTTAGTACATTCAAAGCACATATATCACATATTGATTGGTTTGCATTTCCATCATTACTTCATGTATTTTTAAAACTTTTTCATAAATGCAATTTTCAATGCTTTCACATGATGTAATTTTTATATCATGATGCAATATGCAATTTCTATCTTTTTCTCTTAATTTCTCATGCAAGTTCTATCTTTTTCTCTTAATTTCTCATGCAAGTTCTATCTATTTTTCCAAAATTTTGCAATTACAGGTAAGTAACTGCCCTACTTTCTCTTCCTATTTTCTACAAATACTTTGTTTTCATTTTCCAGCATTTTCTGGTTCGATCTTCCTTACTATTCTGTATTTATTTCTTTTTTTTTATTATCTGCATTTTAAGGCACAATAGGAAGGGATCAGTCTGCATATAGCAGGACCGACCCACCTGCATGCGAAATCAAAGGAATACAGTCATTCCAACATTTTCTTTATTTTATTGTTCTTTCCTTCTTTTGATTATGGAATTTCAATGGTTGTATATATATGTTGATCCTCTGTGATCATCGCAAATTTTTTCCTCTCTTTATGGTTTCTCTCTCTTCCTTCTCTTTTTCTTTTCTAACCTCTATTTTCCTCCTTTTTGAAGGGAGAAGAATAAAAGAAAGAAAAGAAGAGAGAGAAGAGAAAAGAAAGAAAGAAAGAGAGAAGAACTCTTTTGCGCGGTCTCACTTGACCTTGATTTGAAAAATATTTAGAAATTTAACTCGACTCCGTTTTGATAATTTGCGAGAAAATGGAGAGACGGGATTCGCTCGTCGGTACGAGGTTCGACCGTTCCTGGCGCCTTTACCAGGGGTAATCGAACCAAGGATCGAATTTATGCCTTTTGCTTTGCCTAAGTATAATCTAAGAATTTATTCTAACTCTAAATGCACAAAGAATCATACTCGTGCAATGCAAGGATGTATGCTCTTTTGAAAAGAATGTTTTGGAAATTTCCAAGTATTCTGAGATGAACTTGATAAGGGAGTGAAGAAATGTTTGAATCTAACTTAGAACTTTGAGATAGATCAGAGAAGTTCTAAGTTTTTGAAGTAAATTAGAGTTGGAAGGATAAATCTTGAGAATGACTTGAGGCTTTTGAAAATGACAGGAAAATGAAGTTTCAAAGTTGGAAATGGACTTTGAATTTTGAACTTGAATTTAGGAAGGAAATGAATACTTGGGATGGAATTGAATTTAGGTTTTGAAGTTGGAAATTTAGAATGGATCTGAGAAATCCAGATGGTATTTAAGAATAGAAATGGATTCAGGAAGTTTTAAATGAGATCTGAAAAGGGGTTTGGGTTTGAAATCTAGAATTGGGAATGGAAAATGAATTTGGATTTTGGAATCTAAGATCCAAAGTGAAATTGGATTCTGGATCCTAAAATGGAATTGAATCTGAAGTATGAAATCCAAATGTGAAATTGGTTCTGGATCCTAAGATGGAATTGGATATGAAGTCCGTGATCCAATGTAGAGTTGGATTCCAGATCTAGAATAGAGTGGATCTGAAATCTGAGATCCAAATGTTGAGTTGGGCTCTGGATCCTAAAAAATGGAATTGGATCTGGAGTCTGAGATCCAATGTAAAGTTGGATTCTGGATCCTAAATAGGGTTTTGGATCTGAATTTGAGATCCAAAAAGTGGGGATTTATGCTTGGAAATCTGGATCCAAGTTGGATTTAGGATCTAACTTTGGATTTGGAATTTCAAATTTTGATTTGAGAATTTTGAACTTGGAATATGAATTTCAAAGTCAAATTGGACTTTGAATTTGAAGTTTGAATCTGGAATTTAGAAGATGAATCAAGAATTTCTAAGTTTGAATTGAATTTGGCAAAATGAATTTTAGAAATTGAATCTTGAATATACAGATGAATTTCAAAGTTAAATTGTACTTTGAATTTGAGATAGAATTTGGAATTTGAAATACAAGATGATTCTGAAGTTTCAAAGTCAAATGGGACCTTAAAATTGAATTCTTGAATCCTTTTGAGGAATAGAGTTGAATTTGAATTTATGAATAGGATTTGACTTGAGAAATGAAGGAAAGAATTACTTGGATTTATGAAAAAGAATTTTGAAAATATGATGCAACTCTATCCTAAATGATGAATGAATTTAAAGAATTTGAAATTGGATTTTTGAAAAGTTATTTCATTCTTTAAATGAATTAAAACAAGATTGAAGATATAATACATCCTTGACTATGGTCATTGAATGTATTATAATATAATCTATATTTAAATTCAGGTGAAGAATAAAACATATTTTTGTGCTTTTATAGAGTTTAAAATGGAATTAACTCTCAATATATCCTGACTATGGCCATTGGTACATACTTTGAGCCAATTCTAAGTTAAACTCTAATAAAAGAAGGAAATATTTGAAAATATGATGATTTTTTGAAGAGGATCCAGTGTGGATCCAATGTTATTTTATAAAAGATAAAAATACTAAGTCTTGTTTACATCCCGACTATGGCCGTTGATGTAAATCATCAACTTAGGACTAGTTTACCTCTTATGAAATGGTGCACGTGCCATTCGTGTTGCCATTTGTGAGAATTTTGAGAAATAAAGAAAAAATGCATGAAGAACAAGTAATTCATGATATTTACAATGCTCATTCATTCTATCTAAGACAGGAAATGTAAATTCTCATTTAAAATGTAACTATTACAACATATAAAATCGAATTCACAACTCCAAGTAATGATATTTTCCATATATTCCCTACAAAACACTCGGATTAATATGAAAATAGAAGAAAAATGGCACCTATCATGTGGATATTAAAAAAAATGTTCATATATTAAGATATGAATGGTGAAAAGATAGAAGATATGATGTATATGCCTCTACATACATATATATACATGCAGATGTCATATGTATAAGTGTATATATAGATATACATAGCATGAGAGAGAAGATGAACTAATGAGTTGTAGGTAATGGTGATATATATCTCAAATCAATATATTCTAGCACAATGACCTAGTGAGTTACCTTCAAAATCACTTAAAGAGTTTTTGCAAACCTGTATAATTGTATTTCACATGACCTCCCTTAGCTGAAATCGATTTTTTTATGAAATAAGTTTGGCAACTCTTCTCTTCCTGACAGAAATAGATCCAGAACTCCTTTCTTGATGACAAGACTGCTTTCTCCAAGGCCCTTTTTGGTTAATGATGGATGTAATGAAAAAAAATGACAAAGTCATGTGTAGGTATATATATGGAAAATGCTGTTGAACCCAATTGTGGAAGATAAAAAAATGTACAGGTGAAGTGATAATGGAAGCACACAGTAGGTGATGGAGACGACTATACATGCAGGCTGTGGTAAGTGGGGAAGTGTAAATAGCTGGCAGGTAACAGGGAAAAGATGCCTAGGTGCTGAAGGTGTACAGTAGATAAGTGTAATGAGGTGGTGAAGTAGCAGTGCAAAGGCAACAAGTGAAGATGCTGGTGGGTATGCATATAATGAGTGGGTAAAGGGGGTGCTGGGCAGTACAGTGGGTACAGCAGGGTGCTGCAGGGGGAGTGAATGTGTTTATGAAGGTTTGCTGCAATAGCTGTAATTAGCACACTGGTGGAAATGGATGCTGTGTTGTTGTGCAAGGCTGTGGTGTGAGAGAGGGTATATAACAATACAGGTTGATAGTTGATGATGGAAGTGCGGATAGTGTCAGGAATGGTGGCAATAGGAAAGTATGGAGGAAGATGTGAATAATGCAGTTTGGAATCACAAGGAGCCATGAAGGATGTGCTACAAGGGAAGTATGGCCATCTACAGGGATATATGTTGCAATGGAAGATGATAGCTGATAAGGGACAATGAAGGCCTGATAATGTTGGTTATAGGAAGTAAGTGTATTGATGGAGGAGCTAAAAGTGACTAGGAATAGGACAACAATAGATAGGCAAATTGCAGTAAGTACACGAGTCAGTGGGTGGTACAGATGATAAGTGCATATTTTTTTAGCATAAAAGGCATTACTCAGCTTGCCCATAAAAACTAAAAGGTGTTTTTTGATCAAATATATATCTCCCCAGATATAACTTTGTATGAAGTTATAAACATATCCTCACAATAGCTAAAATATATATCAGTGTAGTTGTCATGTTTACATAACAACCATATTCAGATTGAACATACCTACATTTACAAATATACCAATCACAGATTAGCAGGTTTTGTTGGCATATGCACTAAACCAGACCAAGCAATTATATGTTGCAAGATACCCGATTTGCAGCTGCTTGCAGAGTCACATAATCTCTTCACTCACCTTGTCTAAACAACAAGAAAACAGTGAGGTGTAGTGAAGATAATAACAAAGTAAGACTACAAAATAGACTAGCATCATCACAGACGTGTGCTTTCCCAATGAAAGGGAAGTAGAAAGTCTTTGTTTCATAACCTTTTCATCATCCTTAAGTAGCTTTTATATTCTACTGAAACATATGATTTCCGATGATGTTTGAGCTGAAGTGGTGACAAATCCTTCATAAACTCCTTCATAAACTAAGTAAATTGAAATCAGAAAAAAAAATGGCATCATTCAAGAGATCAGGTGAGACAGTACAAAGCTTTATACAACATTGTCCAGTATGATTCCTTGTGGGGATTTTTTTTTTTTTTTAAATGATCATGTTAGATTTCAGATGTTTCATATATGACTAATCTTTTGAATCTCAATCACATGCAAATCCAAGGAAATTGAGGAGTGTATATCACAAGCAGTGAAATTGTGCTCTGAGATTCGAATTTGACAAAAACTCCAAGAAGCTCAAGAAGTTAATTTTTGTATCCATCAATCACCTAACTTGATATAGGTCCCAAAATAATTTGTATCTTATGCACAATGCACAACCTACATGCTCATGATTATATGAATAAACCTATTTATGATTGTAAACATAACACTAACTGATAAATTTTGGGTTATAGAACTGTACCTGGCACACTTCTGATCTTGGATTTTCCTTCCTCCAATACGACTTTCCTCACCTGAGTATTTTCTGACTGTAAAAAGCTAAAGCCGTGACTATCAAATGACAATACTGGATTAGCAAGGTTCATTAGGAACTCAAGAGGGTTTGAATGATAAGAGCTCGAGCCTCTTAAATTTTGATGCTTCATACGCGCAATGATGAGATGGGCTCCCTGTGCATCGTTCCCTTCTACTGGAGTCCAGATTTTAAATCTGTCCGTTAATTTACCTTATTCCTTTAGGCCTGACTTATGTGAAAAGGTAACCAGCGATTTCTTGGGTGGTGTTAATGAGGATAGAGGTGAGTAATTTACTTTGATGGCAACCATATAGAGAACAGCGAAGGAAAAAAACATCAAAATCAACATTAAACTGGGAGATAAATAAAATGAAGCGATATGCAGGAATAACCTTGTAACATCATGGGCGTACAGGAACACACAAAGGAAATAAGCATATATTGGAATCATGAAAAGAACAAAGATCCTGCTAAGAAGCGAGAGGAAAAAAAATTTGTTGGAATGACAGAATCATTCCTTTGCTACTGCATTTTTGTAGATCGGATTTGCTAGTAAGCACACCGATGCTACAGGGATGCTCTAAGGGAGACAAAATAGAAGGAAAATCAGAGAAAAGATGATGGCATCTTGGCAAAGAGGAATAAACAACTAGAAAGAAAAGCAAATAAAACCCAAAAGAGATAGAAAGATGAGCCACTTACCTCCGATTTGCTGATGCTGTTAGATTCGAAGGTCCTACTGTAACTCAACGGGAAAATTGCAGAGAGGAAATGAAGAAGCCGAGAGGGGAAAAAGGATTGAGAGGAAGACAGAAGGAGGAGCGAATGGTCTGGTAGAAGACGGATCCTCTTGAAGAGGCTCCAAGGCCTCTTCTTAAAGGGAGATTGAGAGCTTGAGCATGAGGTCAGTTGAAGATGGGAGGCTGAGAGGAGAAGAAGTTGTTTTGAAATCGACGATGGAGAATCGAGAGAGAGGATACGCGGGAGATGTTTGTTGGAGACTTTCCAATTTTCCAAAAGAAGGCCCCTTTTAAAGAATTTTTGTAAAAAAATGGTTCAAAAAGAGGTTTTTGGCAAAAATTCAATTTTTCAGGTTTTAAAACCATTTGCCTTCCTCAATTTTTTTTTTTTTTTTATATTGTTGTTTCCATTTTTTTGTATTTTTGTAGTAGAAAACTAAGATTTTAGAAGAAAACAAAGTTTCAAACACTAAATTTTTGTATTTTTCTGAGAAATATTTATAAAAGTATTTTTTTGAGAATTTTATACCATTTCGGGGAAATTTCTTCAGAAGAATGGGTTTGGACCCAGGTTTTGAGAAAATGTTTGAATTTTGACACTCGAATCGAGGAATATAATGTGATGGATCCAAACGGATGTCGAATGGACTATCCGAGCTATTTAAGGGCTATTTTTGGTATTTTTTTATAATTTTAATTTAAAATTTGAACAAGGAGATTCAGACTTGGATCTGGACAATGGATCCAGATCCAAAATCAATTTAAACATACGAAATGAATTTAATTTCAATAAAACTAGAGAAATGAACTGGAATTTAGATTTGAAATGACCCATTTGCTCAGAAAATGATATTAGGGGCAAAAAGGGAATATTTAAAAGATTTTGAAAATTTTGGGGTGTTCACAGATGCCCCTCTTTGCTACTAAGCCGGTTGAAAGCCGAACTTAGTGGCAAAGAAAACACTCCAAATTTTGAAAAATGCCCCAGTCAGCAGATCTGAACAGGGTGTGGAAGAATTTGATTTAAAAGACATGGTTTTTCAGATTTAAAACTTTATCCTTGAATGGCTTTGGGAGGACGAAATCCTCGAAGATGATATGACCAAATGATAGAAAGGAGGAAATCGTGATGGGATTTTGGGGTGAAGATCCCGAGATGATGAAAGATAAGAAGTTTGATCAAGTCTCATGAGTGAGGCGAGATCAGCTTTTGGAATTACTCAGGTTTAACCCTTAACCTGGATGGGACGAAGATATATCTCAGGATAACATGAATGGGGAAAAGAATATGCGAGGACCTTGATGGGATATTTATGAGAGAATGCCTCGCGAGATAAAGCTCAAATAGGATCCTGTCCTGGATGAATATACAAAGCACAGATTCCACGATGGAAAGAACCATGATGGGACTGGAGGGAAACACCTCATCGAAACGAGACTCAGGTTTAACCCAAATCTAAAAAAAAAGGAAGATACCTCGAGGGGCGAGGTTCAGGCTTAACCCTTAACCTGAAGGGGACGACCAACTGGAATCCTCGAGTGAATAGACCAGAATGGGACCTTCGGAGTTTGGACGAACAAATCCGAAAGGGTTTGCGAAAGGAGGAAGGAAATGGGGTTCCCTAAAGCTTGAGAAAGGGATGAACTTGGACGTCTCATTGCTGAGACTGAAACCAACTTTTGAATTTAATGACCTCTCGCAGGAAGTACAGGTTTTGACCCTTAACCTGAGTGGGAACAACCATACGGATTTCTTGAAACCGTGATGGGACAGGAGAGATACTTCAACTGAATGGGGTAACTCTTCTGGGAATGTGAGAGATGGAAAATAAGGAGATGTGAGACAAAAATGGACGATGAATAAGGTAACAGGAGGCGAATCTTTTGACAAAGTGAAAGATGAAGGAGGGCAAATCCTTTTGACAGGAGAAGGCAAATGTGAAATATGAAGATGGTGATGAAGATGGCAATAGTAAGAAGAAGGCGAAATGTGCAATATGAAGAAGACAATCCTTTTAACAAGGAGAATGTAAGATGTGAGATATTAAGAAGGCAATCCTTTTAACAAGGAGAAGGCAAGTCTTTTGACAAAGTGAAAGACGAATAAGGCAATCCTTTTATCAAGGAGAAGGCGAGTCTCTCGACAAAGCGAAAGACGAGGAAGACAATCCTTTTATCAAGGAGAAGGCGAGTCTTTCGATCAAAGCGAAAGATGAGGAAGGCAATCCTTTTATCAAGGAGAAGGCGAGTCTTTCGATCAAAGTGAAAGATGAGGAAGGCAATCCTTTTATCAAGGAGAAGGTGAGTCTCTCGACAAAGCGAAAGACGGAGAAGGCAATCCTTTCATCAAGGAGAAGGCGAGTCTCTCGACAAAGCGAAAGACGAGGAAGGCAATCCTTTTATCAAGGAGAAGGCAAGTCTCTCGACAAAGCGAAAGACGGAGAAGACAATCCTTTTATCAAGGAAAAGGCGAGTCTCTCGACAAAGCGAAAGACGAGGAAGGCAATCCTTTTATCAAGGAGAAGGCGAGTCTCTCGACAAAGCGAAAGACGGAGAAGGAAATCCTTTCATCAAGGAGAAGGCGAGTCTCTCGACAAAGCGAAAGACGAGGAAGGCAATCCTTTTATCAAGGAGAAGGCGAGTCTCTCGACAAAGCGAAAGACAGAGAAGGCAATCCTTTTATCAAGGAGAAGGCGAGTCTCTCGACAAAGCGAAAGATGAGGAAGGCAATCCTTTTATCAAGGAGAAGGCGAGTCTCTCAACAAAGCGAAAGACGAGGAAGGCAATCCTTTTATCAAGGAGAAGGCGAGTCTCTCGACAAAGCGAAAGACGAGGAAGGCAATCCTTCTATCAAGGAGGAGGCGAGTTTCTCGATAAAGCGAAAGACGAGAAAGGCAATCCTTTTATCAAGGAGAAAGAGAGTCTCTCGACAAAGCGAAAGACGAGGAAGGCAATCCTTTTATCAAGGAGAAGGCGAATCTCTCGACAAAGCGAAAGACAAGGAAGGCAATCCTTTTTAGAAAAGGAGAAGGCAAGTCTCGCGACAAAGCGAAAGACGAGGAAGGCAATCCTTTTATCAAGGAGAAGGCGAGTCTCTGAATAAAGCGAAAGATGAGGAAGGCAATCCTTTTTAGAAAAGGGGAAGGCAAGTCTCTCGACAAAGCGAAAGACGAGGAAGGCAATCCTTTTATCAAGGAGAAGGCGAGTCTCTCGATAAAGCGAAAGACGAGGGAGGCAACACCAAGATGTATCAAAACAGATGTCAAGTTCTTTTTTCTCATCAGGAAAGCTGGAAAATTTTGCCAAAATGATAATATTTATAATTGTTTTCAAGGTAATTGAAGGTAAGCACTTTTGAAAGATATTCCTTCTTCTACCTAGAGTATTACCTCCAACTGGGTTAACTCTATAGAATCCAGAATCAAAGTCAAATTTTGTTGTTGGTCTTCTTCAAGGATGCTATCAATTTCCTTGATATGAAAGGAGAGGAAATTTTCTTAGCTTCATAAAAGAAATTGGATGAAAAGATATTGATAGAAGAATTTTACATAGATAAAGAAGATTCTTGGCAGTTTGATATCCTGGGCATTTTTTCCATGATGACCTTTTTGCACTCTTTTGAGTCATGGGGCTTTCTTGGGCTTTTACATCATCCTTCATTTTGGAGATGTTCTAACTTTTCTCTCTTTTTTGGGGAAGGGTACGTCACAAACTCCTTCATCTTGGAGATGCTCTGATCCTTCATTTATCTCAGGGATTATATATGATGGTATTGGCTCAAAGGTCTTTAGATGATAGCTGGAATCAAATATCTTTTAGGGTTTGTCGGTAGGTCCATCACATCCACCTTCATCTCGACGGTGATTCGAACTTTTCCTGGAAGGATCCGTCACAAACTCCGTCATCTTGGTGATGTTTCAAATCTTCTTTGGCCCCAGGGGTCTACTCGTTTAATTCACCTTCATCATGACAACAATTGAGAGATCCCTTTTGCGGATATTTGATTGCAGCTTTAAATGTAATGAGGAAACATGGATTGGGTAGGTTCCTTTCTGACTGCCCAGGATATTTCCACTGTCTTAATGCCAAAGAATAATCTTTAAGAATGTGCCATAGCTATGATCAATATTAGCTCATTTATGGCTCTTCAGCATCATTGAATATTTCCTTTACCGGTCATGTCGAAGATTTTGTCTTCATCCTCTTGGTTGACCAACAGAAAATTTGGAGTTTGAGCCTTTCTTCACAAAAGTTTTCACCCTTTTGGAAGGAATACCAAGGAGATTTGAGGAAATTCTTTATGTAATAAAAGTTTGAGATCAACAACTATCTTATGGCAATTTGGCAAGATTTTCCTGAAATCCTTAATGATGAAACCTTTGCTTAACATTGAATTTTGACATATCAGTGGGATTCCGAGGAAGAATCCAACATGAGGCTGAATTCTGAAGGTAAAAATAAATGTGAATTTAAAGTTCTGAAGGTAAGCATGACATAAAACTGGATTTTGAAGGTAAGCCTTTGAAGGAATATCCGAATCAGGACTCGGATTCTACAAGGAAAATAGGGAAATTCGAGTTAAAACTCGAGTTTTCGAAAGACAACAGGAAGGTTCGAGTCAGGGCTCGAATCTCTTGAAAGTTCATTTATTGAAGGCAAGAAAACTTGAGACAAAACTCAAATTTTTCGAAGGAAAGCAGGAAAAATTCGAGTCAGGGCTCGAATCTCGAGAGAAAACTTGAAAATTCATTTTATTGAAGGCGAGAAAACTCAAGATAAAACTCAAGTTTTCGAAGGAAAGCAGGAAAAAAATTCGAGTCAGGGCTCGAATCAAAACTTGAAGGTTCATTTATTGAAGGCAAGAAAAACTCGAGATGAAACCCAAATTTTCGAAGGAAAACGGGAAAGTTCGAGTCAGGGCTCGAATCTTGAAGGAAAACTTGGAAGTTCATTTATTGAAGGCAAGAAAACTTGAGACAAAACTCAATTTTTCGAAGGAAAACAGGAAAGTTCGAGTCAGAGCTCGAATCTTGAAGGAAAACTTGAAAATTTATTTATTGAAGGCAAGAAAACTTGAGACAAAACTCAAATTTTCGAAGAAAAGCAGGAAAGTTCGAGTCAGAGCTCGAATCTTGAAGGAAAACTTGAAAATTCATTTATTGAAGGCAAGAAAACCTGAGACAAAACTCAAATTTTTGAAGGAAAGTAGGAAAGTTCGAGCCAGATGAGAAGGGATAGAAATAGATGGAAGATTGACAGACTTTGAGGAAAATTGAGGAAAGATTGTGACCTGAGGACTAACTGATCGGTCAGCCAGACACTAGCACGAGTGCTAAGTTTATCTGTATGAGTACCAAATTTTTCAAAAAAATGCCCTAGTGTAAGTATTGGGTTTTCTGATGGAGATTTGAAGAAAAAGGGGACACCGACATTCTTTAAGATACTTGAGATTTGAGCAAGAATGATTGTCAGCGTTTTCAGGATTTTCCCTTATCCTGAAGAGGAAATGGAATAGACATTTTGATGAGAATTTAGAAACGAATGATTCAGGTTTACCCCTTAACCTAAAAGGGGAAAAAGAATAAAATTTATAAAAATAGAGAAGAAGAAAAGAAATTTATTTGAGAATTTATTTTGGAAAAGAATTATCACAGGTAGCACTGTTGCTCCTATGAGGGGTCTCAGGATTTTTCCTTATCGTGAGTGGGTACAGGAATAAAATTTAAGAAAATTTAACGAAGGGAAATTGATATAAATCTAGAAACTCAATAAAGATTCATAAAACTTGTATTTACAAAAGAATCCTCATAGGTAGCGTCATTGCTCCTACAAGGGGTCTCAGGATTTTCCCTTATCCTGAATGGGAGCACCTCGGACAACGAGGGTCAGGTTTATCCCTTAACCTGAGCGGGAAAATAAGAATAAAGGAAATACCTCATGGGAAAGAGGCACCAAGTTTATCCCTTAACCTGAAAGGGTAATAAATTGATAAATTTTAATGGAATTGAGGAAATATTGATAAAATTGATATAAAAATGAATGAAACTGATAAAAATATCAAATTTAATTGAAAATTTATAAGATTTAAGAGAAAAAGGAGTTTTTCTGATCCTGCCTGCATATGGGATCTTGAAAGGAAAATGTTTATTTAAAAGATAGGTGAAAATTCATTTTTGGGAAGAAAATTGACCATAAGAAGAATGATCAGTGCGAGAACTGATTCTTCAAATCAAACATGAGAGATCATCATGAGGGTCAAATTTTTGAAGGCAATGATTTGAAAATCTAATTTTTGAAAAAGAAGATTAACAACAGATTTGATTTCTAAAAATAACAGCTTGAAACTGATAATAAGATCAACACAAGGGTTGATCTTTGAAGATAATGTTTACAAACCAATCTTGGAAGATAAGACCAACACAGAGGTTGATCTTTGAATGATTTAAAACCCATTTTTGGAAGATAAGACCAATGCAAGGATCGATCTTTGAATATGATGATTTATAACCCATTTTGGAAGATAAGATCAACGCGGGGGTTGATCTTTAAATGTAATGGTTTGAAAAACCACTTTTGGAAAATATGATCAACACAAGTTTTGAGCTCTATTTTTGGAAGATAAGACCAACACAAGGGTTGATCCCTCAATGCAATGGTTCAAAAACCTATTTTGGAAAACATGATCAACACGAGGGTTGATTTTTCAATGCAATGGTTCAAAGCCTATCTTTTGGAAAATACGATCAACACGAGGATTGGTCTTCGACAAAAATTGGAAAAAGAATATTTGAACTTTTTTATTTATGAAGACTTTCAAAATTTCATGATTTTTTGAAAAAGACCTCATAGGTAATATCATTTCTCTCGTGAATGATGTCAGGATTGGTCCCGCATTCTGAAAAGAACAGAAAAAATGTAGTTTTAATAAAAGCTGATGAAGAGATTTTTGAAATATAGATTTTCAAAAGCAAATGCCCCTATGTGGCAGAGGAAGAAAGTATTGTGATATTAGAGATATAAAGGAAAGTTAACATTTCATTGACGAGAAAAACTGATAACAAAGAACTGAAATTGTAATACCCAAAATTTTTAATGATTTATAAATTCTGAAGAAAATTCAAGTTTTAATTTTTATTTATTCTGAATGTGAATTATAGTGTTAAAACCCTTATTTTTATGGTTAGTATTGTTCAAAGTAAAGATCTGAATATATATTTAAAATCCTGATAAAATTTTGTTGAGGCTTGTTCAAAAATCAGAATTCAGGGACATTCTAGTCATTAATCAAATTGTCAAAGGGTAGCTTAGTAATTTGCCAATTCAGTGGCATTTTTCGGTAAAATACCCAACTATATAAGGTCAAAATAGTAATCTTTCTTTTAGGATATTTTCAGGGAATTAATAAAATTGTCAGGGACGAAAATGGTAATTTACCATTTTCAATGGCAGGCTATGTAATTTATTGAACTACAGAAGGACACTCAAGTAATTCTAAATCTCCTATGGCATTTCTGAAAGATGGAATTGAGCCAAGGTTAACTTGGGTATTAAAAAGTAGCAAATTGAATAAAATATATTAATTTATAATATTTTAATCTCAGACCATGGTTTTAGAAAAACCACTGGCCCAAAACCATGGACAGGCCATGGTTTTCCAAAACCATGGGAGGACAAGTGTCACTCCTCAGTGAGGAGGTGACACTAAGCCTCTCTCTCTCTTTGACACTTGTCAGAAGAATGACAAGTGTCATTCAAAAATTAATTTTTTTATTTACTTTGGTGACAAATGTCACCAAAGTGGGCCCCACAAGGGGGGGGCGACCTCCCTTCTCTCTCCTATAAATACCCCTCACCCCCTCTCTCTCTACTCAAGTTCAAAACCCTCCCTTCTCTCTCTAAGCTCTCTCTCTCTCCTACTTTCTCTCTCTACCTTTGATTTTCTCTCTCTAACTTTTAAACCAAAACCTCCGTAGAATCTCAGATTTTTTCTGAGAAACCTCTTCTAGCCCTTTTCCTCTTTCTTTTAGCAAAGTCCGTTCTTCTGCAAGAAGCTCCGTCAGATCAGAAACAGCCTCAGAAGCACTACCTGCAGGAGTTCTGCTAAACTTAGCAGAAAAGTCAGATTTGGATAGCGGAAGCGCTGCTCAAATCAACTAAACAAGGTTAGTATTCAAGAACCATCTTCTGAATTCAAATTCTCCTTCTAAACCCCAATTCTACTTTGTGTGGATTTAAATTTTGACAATTTTGTCAAAATTTAATCCAACCCAGCCTCTACGCAAGGGAAGTTCTGTTCAAATTTTTCTAAATATTTTTAAGTATTCCAAACTACTTTAGCAGTAGTTCTGGCAAAATTTTATAAAAGACTTTTGAAAAATTAAGTTTTTATAGCAGGAGTTCTGTCAAAATGATTTAAAGATTTTTGAAAAAAGTAGAATTAGTATAGCAGTAATTCTGACCAAATTTTTAAATAATTTCTAAAGATTAATTATTTTAATCAGAATTTTGGCAAAAGCTTTTCAGATAGTTTAGAAATTTTTAGTAGAAGATATATCAAAATTTTTATAATTATTTCAGAAAAAAATTGATTTTTATAAAAGAAATTTTGTTAAAATTTTTCAAAAATCCTTTTAAATATTTAAATCAAAATTTTTGAAAAACCTTTATAAAAATATTTGTGACGCAAAGTCATGTTCGAATTCTTACAACTCGAATTCAAGTTCAAACTTTTTTTCGAACATTTGAGTTATTACAGAGGAAACTCTGTGAAAATTCTTATAAAAGTTTTAAAGTCAATTACAAATAAATTTTTTTAGATTTTTAATAATTTCTTCAAAAGATACTTCTTTAAATCATAGGGCAAATACTACTCAAAATTTGATATAAAAATATTAACTAATATAATGAATTCTATCAGATTAAATCAAAGCACGAGCGCTTTATCCTATCGAAATCCAAGTAAGTTATTCTATCAAAATCTTATAATTTTATATTAGACATGCTTTTGATTCATGTTTTTAATTCATGCATGATTATCTAAATTTGATTCTTGATCAAATGCATATTTTAATATCCGCATGAATAAATATTTGTTTTGAATGACAAGATTTTCAATTTTATGATTTGAATAAGATTTTGATGGATACTATGATCAAAACTTTGATTTCGATAAAAGAATTTGTATAGCATGTTGATTTTCGAAAGATTTTATTGTTACAGGAGTCATGTCTATACAAACTTAATTCTCGCCTTCATAGGCGAATGCTCGTTGTGATAGAGCAAAATTCTGGATGGGCTGGATACATATGAACTGTGTTTATTTGAAAGGAATGATTTGGCTATTGAGCCTAGTTTTTGAAAAGATGAAAAGTCCTATAAAAGAATCCTTCAAGCCCATCTAGGTTTAGCCTACCCTGGAAGGGGTAGTGGTACAACCAGGAGTGACATTGTGAAGATGATGATTGTTGGGAGCGATAGATTCCCTGGACCTCCAGTCACTCGGGTTGAGGAGGTCGAGACATCGGGTCTCAAGGCTGCCGCATGCCAGTGGATGCATCCAACTCTCCTTGTTTGCTCGCCATTGCTGAGAATCTTCCCGGTCGTTGACCGCTCGCATGGGAGCCCGTTTCACTCAGGTATCCGGGTAATCCACAATAGAATAATATACCCCCGGAATACTTAGTTTGAGATCGGAGTACTCTCCACCGTACCAGGAGGGCGTTAATATCGAAACAATGACCTCTTTCTTTCACAGAATTTGATCTGAGATTATGCATTATTTTAAATTGTTTTTAATTGCCTTATTTTGCATAATTGTTCTTGAATAAATGCATTTTGATTTGTAAATTATTGAAATCATGCTTAATATTTGAATTGTATGGTTTTGATTAATGACTTACTTGGCTATCATAAGTCTAACCCTGTTTTATGGGGATTTTCAGGTTCAAATATGGAATAGGAAATCTTACAATGGATGTTGGACAAGTGAGGCATCGAAGAATCCAGATTCCCAAGATCCTGAGATTAATTTAGGATTTATTTTAAATTTAATCCTAAATGTTTTCATTTTTGAACCTTGTGAAAAGACTATGTATATAATGTTGATATAAATTATTGTTGTTTTTGTTGTTAATTGGAATGTGACGTGCCTGAGGTTTAGGAAACCGAAAATCAAAAATTATTTCCGCTGTTTAAAAAAAAAAAAAAAAAAAAAAAATCTGCA
Source organism: Nuphar pumila (assembly GCF_984573655.1). Taxonomy (NCBI): domain Eukaryota; kingdom Viridiplantae; phylum Streptophyta; class Magnoliopsida; order Nymphaeales; family Nymphaeaceae; genus Nuphar; species Nuphar pumila. The sequence goes on from NC_143249.1 coordinate 130,038,794, forward strand.
TTTTTAAAGGTTTTAAAACCCCGGGGCGTTACAGAAATATTTACAAGTATTTTGACCAAAAGGTCACAAAAGGACTGGACTGACTGGCCCCCTACAAGGTGACTGGAAAAAAGGGGAGAAAATAGGAGAACTCTGACATCTTCAGTCTTCTGAGTAGCCGAGGAGGGACTTGGTCATCTTCCTCTTCGTCTTCAACAAAGAGACTCTTGTCGACGCAATCCTGAACAATATTTTTTAAGACGAAGCAGTGATCGGTGTCATGCCCCACTACTCGATAGAATTTGCAGAACTGATTTGTGAACCTTCCCATGACCGTGAGAGGATCCGCGACTTTTGGGAGTTTAACCAATCCTTTGGCCAGCATGAATTCTAGAGCTTCTTCAAGCGTTTGCTTCAGAGGAGTGAACTTGCGATCATTACTCCAACCTTTGCGCTTTATCTTTTCTTTTTGCGGAAAGTTAGACTGAGAAGGCTTGTTATTCTGCTTGGAAGACTTTTCCCTTTGAGCTGCGTCGTGGTTCTGACCATTCTTGCAGTCATTTCTGTTTCCTCCGCTGCTGTTAAGATCATTGCTAGAGGTATCAGCTGCATGAGTGAACTGCGCTTTCTTTTTCTGATCTTGGACATTTTTGGTCAGAGGCATGCCCTCGTAAAGTCCACTTTCTATCCCTGCCTCGAGCCATTCGGCTCGTTCAATCAACTTGATAAATGATTTTGCCGGAGAAGTGGCAATGAGGCTTCTCAGGGGCTGAGAGAAATTGCTGAGGATTATTTGCAATGCATGCTCCTCTGGAATGGGAACTTTCATCTTGTTGCAGGTACTTCTCCACCTGTGGATGAACTCTCCTGCTCTTTCAGTCTCATTCTGCTTTAGGTTGTAAAGATGATTTAATGTAGGTGAGGCTTCAGTATTGAATAAGAAGCGCTCGATGAACATATTTACTACCTTATCGAACTCTCGTACTTCGATAGGATTCACATGATCAGCATACCATCTGGCTGCTACACCCTCCTGACTGCGGGGAAAACAGATGAACAGAGCCCTATTATCTTTCCTGAAACGGCTGCACTCTGCATAAAATGTGGTCAAGTGGGCTTTAGGGTTGCCAGTCCCGTCAAATTTGAGAAACTTGCGAGGAAGATTCTCCAGGTTATCATCCCCATCTAGACCATCGTAAAAAACTTCGCCAGTGTAGGTCTTCTTGCCCTTACCCTTGGCTTGAATATCCTTAATAGCTCGATTCATCTCCTTCATCTGCTTGCTCATCAGGTCCTCGACTGGGGTCCCAGACTTGGGCTTGTTGACGGATTCGGGCTCTTCCGCAGCTATCTTTACGGACTGTCTCGGAGGATTCTCTTTGTAGACAATCTGCTCTTCCTCTTTTGACTCTTCCTCGACTGATTCTGATTCCTCAGAAGTAGTGTATGGCTGTACCTTCTTCCTGATGATTCTGACTTGCTTCTTTATAGGCTTCTTCATCGGCTTGCTTTTAGGAACTGCCTCTTGCAGCTTGGCCTCGGCTTGTTCCGACATCATCCTTGCCATCATCTTTTGGAACATATCATACATAGCAGGGTCGATATCGTCTTTCTTGTTCTGACTCTGTCCCCTGACTGATTTAGGGGAGCTTATCTCCTCCGCCTCACTGTTGCTGAGTTGATGAACTGTTTCTTTTCCTGCTCTTGTCTGAACCATTTTCGAATATCAAAACTCTCTGTGGAGGAAAAGTGGAGGTTTTTAGACCAAAGAAACTTTTCGGAAAAGTTTTGACAAGAGGGAGGATTTAGGTTGAAATCTAAACAATTGTATCCCATTACTAGGGATTGAGTCACCACAAAATTTGTGACAATTGTGTTGTTTACTCCACAAGGGAGAGTAACCAACTAAAAATAAGAAAATTTTATTTTGAAAAGGATATCTCTTGATGGAAAGAGATTTTTATGAAAATATAAACAAGAATATAAAATAAGAGGAAAAACAGAATTTGAGAATAAATGGTAAAGATTTAAAATTTTGAAGAACTTGCAGGCAGGATCAGAAGAATTTTTGAAGAAATTTTTAGAAGGAGAAGAAGAAGAGAAAGAAAGATACACCTGGGTTTTGAAAACAAAAAGAAAATTTTGAAATATATACCCAGGGTTTTGGAAAATATAAGGAAGACATAAAATATCATACAATCATAGATATACAAGCAAGGATGCGCAAACAGCACTCCCTAAAGCTGACTCTATATGCAATATTTGAAATGGCTGATAGGACCTTAATCCTAACTCTAAGATTTATATCATCTGATTCCAATCAAGGTACGCTGATATACTCAAGCCGAAGCTCGAAGTACGTAGTATATAAGATATCTCTTCGGTTCTAAGGTAATGGCTTCCCAACATCCTTGAGCACCTACCGATATACCTCGGACTATGGCTCTTAGGTACGTGGTAGGGGGGCGCGAACCCAAATAAGTGGTCCAGTTGTGAGGCTCTCTCCCGAACTATGGTTCAGTGAGACAGCCCAGCAACGTGAAGACCGGGATAATATAGGTAAGGTTGTTTTCAAAACATGATCAACATGCAATAAAATTAGAAGGCTCTAATGCAAGTCCTAAAGAGATAGATTTAAATAAAGAGAAGCATACACTTGCATACATTGTTTTGCATTCAATCCCTAAAATTGAGGAGAGTTGTATTTAAGGCCTAAATCTAATATGAGCATGGAATAATCTCCTCAATATGGTCCTACCAAACCATACTTAGATCCTATATGCAATGATGTCAGCTTAGGACAGAGTCTAGGCTCCTAAGTTTTGCATGGAAATGAAGCTGACATAGAAGAATGAAGACTTTAGAAAATATTAAGGCAAAGCAAAGGCATAATTCGACCAGACGGAGATGAGTCCCATCACGGTCGCCCAAACTGTGATCATCGCAAAATTTTTCCTCTCTTTATGGTTTCTCTCTCTTTCTTCTCTTTTCCTTTTCTAACCTCTATTTTCCTCCTTTTTGAAGGGAGAAGAATAAAAGAAAGAAAAGAAAGAGAGAAGAGAAAAGAAAGAAAGAAAGAGAGAAGAGGAACTCTTTTGCGCAGTCTCACTTGACCTTGATTTAAAAAATATTTAGAAATTTAACTCGCCTCCGTTTTGATAATTTGCGGGAAAATGGAGAGACGGGATTCGCTCGTCGGTACGAGGTTCGACCGTTCCTGGCGCCTTTATCAGGGGTAATCGAACCAAGGATCGAATCTATGCCTTTTGCTTTGCCTAAGTATAATCTAAGAATTTATTCTAACTCTAAATGCACAAAGAATCATACTCGTGCAATGCAAGGATGTATGCTCTTTTGAAAAGAATGTTTTGGAAATTTCCAAGTATTCTGAGATGAACTTGATAAGGGAGTGAAGAAATGTTTGAATCTAACTTAGAACTTTGAGATAGATCAGAGAAGTTCTAAGTTTTTGAAGTAAATTAGAGTTGGAAGGATAAATCTTGAGAATGACTTGAGGCTTTTGAAAATGACAGGAAAATGAAGTTTCAAAGTTGGAAATGGACTTTGAATTTTGAACTTGAATTTAGGAAGGAAATGAATACTTGGGATGGAATTGAATTTAGGTTTTGAAGTTGGAAATTTAGAATGGATCTGAGAAATCCAGATGGTATTTAAGAATAGAAATGGATTCAGAAAGTTTTAAATGAGATCTGAAAAGGGGTTTGGGTTTGAAATCTAGAATTGGGAATGGAAAATGAATTTGGATTTTGGAATCTAAGATCCAAAGTGAAATTGGATTCTGGATCCTAAAATGGAATTGGATCTGAAGTATGAAATCCAAATGTGAAATTGGTTCTGGATCCTAAGATGGAATTGGATATGAAGTCCGTGATCCAATGTAGAGTTGGATTCCAGATCTAGAATGGAGTGGATCTGAAATCTGAGATCCAAATGTAGAGTTGGCTCTGGATCCTAAAAAATGGAATTGGATCTGGAGTCTGAGATCCAATGTAAAGTTGGATTCTGGATCCTAAAATGGGTTTTGGATCTGAATTTGAGATCCAAAAAGTGGGGATTTATGCTTGGAAATCTGGATCCAAGTTGGATTTAGGATCTAACTTTGGATTTGGAATTTCAAATTTTGATTTGAGAATTTTGAACTTGGAATATGAATTTCAAAGTCAAATTGGACTTTGAATTTGAAGTTTGAATCTGGAATTTAGAAGATGAATCAAGAATTTCTAAGTTTGAATTGAATTTGGAAAAATGAAGTTTAGAAATTGAATCTTGAATATACAGATGAATTTCAAAGTTAAATTGTACTTTGAATTTGAGATAGAATTTGGAATTTGAAATACAAGATGATTCTGAAGTTTCAAAGTCAAATGGGACCTTAAAATTGAATTCTTGAATCCTTTTGAGGAATAGAGTTGAATTTGAATTTATGAATAGGATTTGACTTGAGAAATGAAGGAAAGAATTACTTGGATTTATGAAAAAGAATTTTGAAAATATGATGCAACTCTATCCTAAATGATGAATGAATTTAAAGAATTTGAAATTGGATTTTTGAAAAGTTATTTCATTCTTTAAATGAATTAAAACAAGATTGAAGATATAATACATCCTTGACTATGGTCATTGAATGTATTATAATATAATCTATATTTAAATTCAGGTGAAGAATAAAACATATTTTTGTGCTTTTATAGAGTTTAAAATAGAATTAACTCTCAATATATCCTGACTATGGCCATTGGTACATATTTTGAGCCAATTCTAAGTTAAACTCTAATAAAAGAAGGAAATATTTGAAAATATGATGATTTTTTGAAGAGGATCCAGTGTGGATCCAATGTTATTTTATAAAAGATAAAAATACTAAGTCTTGTTTACATCCCGACTATGGCCGTTGATGTAAATCATCAACTTAGGACTAGTTTACCTCTTATGAAATGGTGCACGTGCCATTCGTGTTGCCATTTGTGAGAATTTTGAGAAATAAAGAAAAAATGCATGAAGAACAAGTAATTCATGATATTTACAATGCTCATTCATTCTATCTAAGACAGGAAATGTAAATTCTCATTTAAAATGTAACTATTACAACATATAAAATCGAATTCACAACTCCAAGTAATGATATTTTCCATATATTCCCTGCAAAACACTCGGATTAATATGAAAATAGAAGAAAAATGGCACCTATCATGTGGATATTAAAAAAAATGTTCATATATTAAGATATGAATGATAAAAAGATAGAAGATATGATGTATATGCCTCTACATACATATATATACATGCATATGTCATATGTATAAGTGTATATATAGATATACATAGCATGACAGAGAAGATGAACTAATGAGCTGTAGGTAATGGTGATATATATCTCAAATCAATATATTCTAGCACAATGACCTAGTGAGTTACCTTCAAAATCACTTAAAGAGTTTTTGCAAACCTGTATAATTGTATTTCACATGACCTCCCTTAGCTGAAATCGAATTTTTTATGAAATAAGTTCGGCAACTCTTCTCTTCCTGACAGCAATAGATCCAAAACTCCTTTCTTGATGACAAGACTGCTTTCTCCAAGGCCCTTTTCGGTTAATGATGGATGTAATGAAAAAAAATGACAAAGTCATGTGTAGGTATATATATGGAAAATGATACTGAACCCAATTGTGGAAGAGAAAAAAATGTGCAGGTGAAGTGCTAATGGAAGCACACAGTAGGTGATGGAGACAACTATACATGCAGGCTGTGGTAAGTGGGAAAGTGTAAATAGCTGGCAGGTAACAGGGAAAAGATGCCTAGGTGCTGAAGGTGTACAGTAGATAAGTGTAATGAGGTGGTGAAGTAGCAGTGCAAAGGCAACAAGTGAAGATGCTGGTGGGTATGCATATAATGAGTGGGTAAAGGGGGTGCTGGGCAGTACAGTGGGTACAGCAGGGTGCTGCAGGGGGAGTGAATGTGTTTATGAAGGTTTGCTGCAATAGCGGTAATTAGCACACTAGTGGAAATGGATGCTGTGTTGTTGTGCAAGGTTGTGGTGTGAGAGAGGGTATATAACAATACAGGTTGATAGTTGATGATGGAAGTGCGGATAGTGTCAGGAATGGTGGCTATAGGAAAGTATGGAGGAAGATGTGAATAATGCAGTTTGGAATCACAAGGAGCCATGAAGGCTGTGCTACAAGGGAAGTATGGCCATCTACAGGGATATATGTTGCAATGGAAGATGATAGCTGATAAGGGACAATGAAGGCCTGATAATGTTGGTTATAGGAAGTAAGTGTTGTGATGGAGGAGCTAAAAGTGACTGGGAATAGGACAACAATAGATAGGCAAATTGCAGTAAGTACACGAGTCAGTGGGTGGTACAGATGATAAGTGCAGATTTTTTTAGCATAAAAGGCATTACTCAGCTTGCCCATAAAAACTAAAAGGTGTTTTTTTATCATATATATATCTCCCCAGATATAACTTTGTATGAAGTTATAAACATATCCTCACAATAGCTAAAATATATATCAGTGTAGTAGTCATGTTTACATAACAACCATATTCAGATTGAACATACCTACATTTACAAATATACCAATCACAGATTAGCAGGTTTTGTTGGCATATGCACTAAACCAGACCAAGCAATTATATGTTGCAAGATACCCGATTTGCAGCTGCTTGCAGAGTCACATAATCTCTTCACTCACCTTGTCTAAACAACAAGAAAACAGTGAGGTGTAGTGAAGAGAATAACAAAGTAAGACTACAAAATAGACTAGCATCCTCACATACGTGTGCTTTCCCAATGAAAGGGAAGTAGAAAGTCTTTGTTTCATAACCTTTTCATCATCTTTAAGTAGCTTTTATATTCTACTGGAACATATGATTTCCGATGATGTTTGAGCTGAAGTGGTGACAAATCCTTCATAAACTCCTTCATAAACTAAGTAAATTGAAATCAGAAAAAAAAATGGCATCATTCAAGAGATCAGGTGGGACAGTACAAAGCTTTATACAGCATTGTCCAGTATGATTCCTTGTGGGGATTTTTTTTTTAAATGATCATGTTAGATTTCAGATGTTTCATATATGACTAATCTTTTGAATCTCAATCACATGCAAATCCAAGGAAATTGAGGAGTGTATATCACAAGCAGGGAAATTGTGCTCTAAGATTCGAATTTGACAAAAACTCCAAGAAGCTCAAGAAGTAAATTTGTGTATCCATCAATCACCTAACTTGATATAGGTCCCAAAATAATTTGTATCTTATGCACAATGCACAACCTACATGCTCATGATTATATGAATAAACCTATTTATGATTGTAAACATAACACTAACTGATAAATTTTGGGTTATAGAACTGTACCTGGCACACTTCTGATCTTGGATTTTCCTTCCTCCAATGCGACTTTCCTCACCTGAGTATTTTCTGACTGTAAAAAGCTAAAGCCGTGACTATCAAATGACAATACTGGATTAGCAATGTTCATTAGGAACTCAAGAGGGTTTGAATGATAAGAGCTCGAGCCTCTTAAATTTTGATGCTTCATACGCGCAATGATGAGATGGGCTCCCTGTGCATCGTTCCCTTCTACTGGAGTCCAGATTTTAAATCTATCCGTTAATTTACCTTATTCCTTTAGGCCTGACTTATGTGAAGAGGTAACCAGCGATTTCTTGGGTGGTGTTAATGAGGATAGAGGTGAGTAATTTACTTTGATGGCAACCATATAGAGAACAGCGAAGGAAAAAAACATCAAAATTAACATTAAACTGGGAGATAAATAAAATGAAGCGATATGCAGGAATAACCTTGTAACATCATGGGCGTACAGGAACACACAAAGGAAATGAGCATATATTGGAATCATGAAAAGAACAAAGATCCTGCTAAGAAGCGAGAGGAAAAAAAAAATTGTTGGAATGACAGAATCATTCCTTTGCTATTGCATTTTTGTAGATCGGATTTGCTAGTAAGCACACCGATGCTCTAAGGGAGACAAAATAGAAGGAAAATCAGAGAAAAGATGATGGCATCTTGGCAAAGAGGAATAAACAACTAGAAAGAAAAGCAAATAAAACCCAAAAGAGATAGAAAGATGAGTCGCTTACCTCCGATTTGCTGATGCTGTTAGATTCGAAGGTCCTACTGTAACTCAATGGGGAAATTGCAGAGAGGAAATGAAGAAGCCGAGAGGGGAAAAAGGATTGAGAGGAAGACGGAAGGAGGAGCGAATGGTGGGGTAGAAGACGGATCCTCTTGAAGAGGCTCCAAGGCCTCTTCTTAAAGGGAGATTGAGAGCTTGAGCGTGAGGTCAGTTGAAGATGGGAGGCTGGGAGGAGAAGAAGTTGTTTTGAAATCGACGATGGAGAATTGAGAGAGAGGATGCGCGGGAGATGTTTGTTGGAGACTTTCCAAATTTCCAAAAGAAGGCCCCTTTTAAAGAATTTTTGTAAAAAAATGGTTCAAAAAGAGGTTTTTGGCAAAAATTCAATTTTTCAGGTTTTAAAACCATTTGCCTTCCTCAATTTTTTTTTATTTTTATATTGCTTTTTCCATTTTTTTTTTTTTTTTTGTAGTAGAAAACTAAGATTTTAGAAGAAAACAAAGTTTCAAACACTAAATTTTTGTATTTTTCTAAGAAATATTTACAAAAGTATTTTTCTGAGAATTTTAGACCATTTCGGGGAAATTTCTTCAGAAGAATGGGTTTGGACCCAGGTTTTGAGAAAATGTTCGAGTTTTGACACTCGAATCGAGGAATACAATGTGATGGATCCAAACGGATGTCGAATGGACTATCCGAGCTATTTAAGAGCTATTTTTGGTATTTTCTTATAATTTTAATTTAAAATTTGAACAAGGAGATTCAGACTTGGATCTGGACAATGGATCCAGATCCAAAATCAATTTAAACATACGAAATGAATTTAATTTCAATAAAACTAGAGAAATGAACTGGAATTTAGATTTGAAATGACCCATTTGCTCAGAAAATGATATTAGGGGCAAAAAGGGAGTATTTAAAAGATTTTGAAAATTTTGGGGTGTTCACATCCTCCCATTGTGATTCTGCATTTTTTTTATTTTCCTGTTATGTTCGATTTTGCTTGGATTTCTTCTCCTTGATTGTTTGTTTCATTTAAACTTCTATTTCCTATGATATTATTCCTGACAAATTTCAAATATCTGAGCAACAAAGATTTATACCCTTTCTTCAATTTTATCAGTTAGTAGCATTGGAAGCAAATGGCCAGGGTATTGGATGGGCCTGATTTTCTTGATTATCTTTACATTGCATTTAATGGACGAAGAGGGATGAAATCTTTATAGTTTTTCAATTTGATCATAATAAGTCAGTGTCTAGGTCATTACCTGATTATGTACACACGGTTTTTCTCCTCTTCCCTTTGCCTCACGTTGTTCATTCATCCCCTCTTCTTTACGTTAATGTCATAAGTCTCCTTAACATTTACTTTGTTTATTTTTTTTTACTGGGTTCGCTGATTCACTCACTACCATTTCATTGGTTGCTTACTCGACCTCTTTATGCATATTGTCATGGTGAACCAACAATACATCCCATAAGTGTTTTTGTTATGCGGTGCAAGCATCAGTTGCAGTTGAGATGGCCTGATAGCGTGTATTTAACCCACTGCTAATGGAGGTCCTGCGGTTTGCATTCTGCAATTCTGTATCCTCGAAGAGGTTCCAAAATGTGTTCTAGGATCTAAGATTACTTTTGGCAGGGGTCCGACTCTGAGTCCAAGCTCCAGGGCATACGAGTTGGGTAGCACTGATCATGCTCTGAAATGATATTCTATTCCCACTGTAAGTTTATTGCCATCCTAATCCACGATTGAAGCATCAGGGGATGCTTCACGTTACTGATTTCAAAATCATAATTTTGATTGTTTTCTTTTTACCATATATGGATTTGTGTCTAATACAGGATTTACAACTTAGCCTATGATGTAGATAGCACAGGTAAGATGAGTGGCAATTTGTGATAGAAATGGGACTTTATACTCCCTACAACATATCTCTCGGGAGGTCACTCCCTTGAAAACAAAAAATGAGGTTTCTCATATTTCTTCAAGTTCTCCTCTTAGATTTCTGGAAAACAACATCGATTCTTTGGGATGATCATTGCAATGGTCTGGTGATATTTTTCCAATGATCGATAATTGGTAAATAACAAAAGCTTGTAAATGGTGTTCTGCCATAACCACTTAAATGCATTTTCTCATATGTCCATAATGAACAAATTCTGATGGTGGCATCAATTATGCAATAGCCTTGCCTAAGAGGTGAAAATTGTGAACAACCACTATGTGTGTGGATTCCAGGGACACTGATGACAGTGCTAAAGAGAGAGATGTCTCAAAATGTTAAGTGAAACCTCCCTGTTTTTCTGAAAAGAGTATGTCTGGAATTCAATAGCAAGGAAATCCATCTCTCCTTTTCCTTTTCCTGGCCATAGATTCAGGATCATTTGAATCTGGTTCCACTTTGTTGTAGCATAGGTGTATGTCCTCGCCCTTGATAGATCGATTCCATGCCCAGCCCCTTTTGTTACTGGATTTATGATTACCTTTGCGTCACTTGGAATTTCATCACTGGTTTTGTTATTCTGGAATGTTATATCAGTTTTGTGGAATATTGGCTCCTCATAAGTGTATATGAGGGCATTCCTGCTCTAAATGAACGCGATAAAGTAAGGATTCAAACATCTTGTTCAAATAGCTCATTGGTGAAAACAGCTTGTGTTAAGGAGGCAGGGATATCATCAACACAAAAAGAGAGTACCTCATCGGCAAGAGAATTTGTGGTGGAAAGCTGGCATGAAAAACTTTTTAGAATTTCGAAGGCTCCTACTATTGATGCATGGGTTGTATACATTAGACAAGTTGTCATACTTCCTGAGGTTTCTTTATCATTGCTTTATTTCACTGTCTTCATCTTTTGATATATTGATGACAGCAATACTGGACTGGCAAGGTGTTCCAACATTCATAATTGGCCTTGTACGTGGGTTAAGTGCTGTTGTAGCAAATCATTGCTACTTGCTGCAATCCTGGTATCATTGTATGTACACCACCCCCTGTTCACTGCATAACACCATATGTCTCAACTATTTCTTTGGCCCATTTGTTAATCTGCAACATTATCAACAGCAGTAGTCCACTTACTTCTTTTACCTGTACCCAGCCATACAGCCCTATGTGCCACACACAGTCACTCTTGTACCCACATTTCAGCACTTTCACTCCATCTTCCACACACTTACAGCAGTGTCCAACACTGCTGTAACTTTCCCTACACTTTCAGCAACTGCCATGACACTCCCCATGTTTAAATGCCTAGCACAAACCACACCCTCATTCATATCAGAGATTCGATTGCTTAGGTGGCTGGAACTTTCCAGCCTGTCAAAATGCATCGATACCCCTCCCCTATCACCAGTACTCATGTACTGCTTAATATCATGTTCAACTATATTTTTTATTTAGAATGGTTGGGTTCACCTTTTTAGGTGCCTTAAGTCAAAATCAGAATCTTTGATTCACCATATACCAGTTAAACTCACCATATCATTGTAGTTCCTACTACCACATCCACCATGGCTTCCTGTATTTCAATAACACAGCAGCCCTATGGTTGCTCTAGCTTCTTTTTCTTTTCCTTTCGTAACTTCATTACATGCCATACCTTGCATCTTCCATCCACTGTTGCATAACACCCACACTTTCTTCATCAATGTGGCACCTGCTGCATATGCCTAAGGTCATCTTTCACTTACATATCAGTTCACTGGGTGTGACTACATTACACTAAATAATATATATATGTATGTTGTTTAGGTATATACATCATGTTGTCTTAAGCTTCCGTTATGACATCTCTTGTGATATGTTGTCTCTTGTTTAGGCTAACTCTTGTTTTGCAGGATTTCTTCTTTGAAGCCTTGACATTTTTAGATTCAACTCAAATAATGTAATAGATAGAGTATAATGAGAATTTACATTTCCTGTCTTAGATGGAATGAATGAGCATTGCAAATATCATAAATTGCTTATTTTCATGCTTTTTTGCCTGTATTTCTCAAAATCTCACAATGGTGAAACACGAATGGCACGTGCATCATTTCGTAAGAGGTAATTAATCCTAAGTTGATGATTTACATCAATGACCATAGTCAGGATGTAAACAAAACTTACGATTTTTATCTTTTATAAAATAACACTAGATCCACACTGGATCCTTTTCAAAATTCATCATATTTTCTTTAAATATTTTCCTCTTTTATCAGAGTTTAGTTTAAAATTAATTCAATACGTATACCAATGGCCATAGTCAGGGTATACTGAGATTTAATTTCTTTCTAAACTCTATAAAAGCACCAAAATGTGTTTTATTCTTCATTTGAATTGAAATATGATCATTATATAATACATTCAATAACCATAGTCAGGAGTGTATTATATCATTAATCCTATTTACATTCATTTAAAGAATGAAATATGATTTCAAAATCCAATTTCAAATTTATTTTTCATTCATCATTTAGGATAGAATTGCATCATATTTTCAAAATTCTTTTAAAAAACCCAAGTGATTTTGAACATCTTTCTTCAAATTTTTATTTCAGATTCCAATTCTATCTTAAATTCAAAATCCAATTTTGATTTTGGAATTTCAAAATCATTTTATATTCAAACTCCAAAAATTCCAATTCAATTCAAAATTCAATTTCACTTTAAAATTTCTGATTCATTCTCAAAAAACAAAATCAAGTTTCATCTTCTTATCTTCAAATTCAAAAAATCAAAGTTTGAGATTGATTTTTAAATCTCAAAACTTGACTCCTCTTAAAATTTTTAATTCAATCTGGGTTTTCAAAACCCAGATCCATCTTCAGAAGTCCCATTTGGACTTTCAGAATCCCAATCCAAAGTTATATCTTAATCCCAACTTGAATCCAGATTTCCAAGTACAATCCCCACTTTTGGATCTCAGACTTTAGATCCAATTCTATTTTAGGATCCAGAATTCAACTTCCATCATTGGATCTCAGGCTTCAGATCCACAATCCATTTAGGATCCAGAATCCAACTTCACCTTGGATCTCAGACTTCATATCCAAATTCCAGTTAGGATCCAGAATCCAATTCCGTATTGGATCTCATATTTCAGATCCAAAATCCATTCCAGGATCCAGAAACCAACTTCATCTCGGATCTCAAACATCAGATCCAAAACCCATTTTAGGATTCAGAATCCAATTCCGTCTTGGATCTCAGATTTCATATCCAAATTCCATTTCAAATCTCGGATCTAATTTCACCTTGGATCTCAGACTTTAGATCCAAAATCCATATTGGATTCCAAACCTTGGATCCAATTCCATTTAAAATTCAGAATTCAATTTCATCATTGGATCTCAGATTTCAGATCCAATTCCCATTTAGAATTCTAAATCCAGAATTCAATCTCATCTTGGATTTCAACTCTATTTAGAATCCAAACTTTTTTCAAATTCCATTCTGAACTCCAAAATTTCAAATCAAATTCTATCTCCAAATCTAAATTCTATTCCAAGTTTATCTTGAATCCAAAAACCAATTCTATTTCTTAAATTCTATTTTTTCAAATCTTATTTTGATTTCAAGCTTTACAACTGAAATTTAAATTACATCCCAACATTTCATCTCTATTCTGATTCAAAGTCCATTTATGACTTTGAAATTTCCTTTCTTCTCCTTTTATCTCAAAATTCAAAACCATCTCTTTCAAAACCCAGATTTATTTTTTCAAACTCTGTTTATTCCAAAAACTTAGAACTTTAAATCTTAAGTTCTAAAGTTAAAAACCATTTCTTCACTCTATTATCAGATTCATCTCAGAAATACTTGGAGATTTTCAAAATCATTTTTGAAAGAGCATATATCCTTGCATTTGCACAAGCATGATTCTTTGTGCATTTAGACTTAGAATAAATTCTTAGATAATTTCTTAGCAAAGCAAAAGGCATGAATTCGACCCTTGGTTCGATTACCCCTGGTAAAGGCGCCAAGAACGGTCGAACCTCGTACCGACGAGCGGATCCCGTCTCCCAGTTTTTCTGCAAATATTTCAAAACGGAGGCGCGTTATTTTTTTAAACATTTTCAAAATTAAGGTCAAGTGAGACCCCGCAATAGAATTCATCTTTCTCTTCTCTTCTTTTCTTTTCTTTTCTTTTCTTTTCTTTTCTTTTCTTTTCTTTTCTCTTCTCTCTTTCTTTCTGTCTTTTATTTTCTCCCTTCAAAAAGGAGGAAATAGGGATTTGAAAGGAAAAGAGAAGGAAGAGAGAGAAATACCAAGAGAGGAAAAAAATTTCGATGATCACAACGACTCTCCTACAACAGTGGGGTTGGGTCACGCCGTGACCCAACCATCGCTTATGGCTGGAGCACCAGTCCCCTCGATTTGGGACTGAGCTGAGCCCATAGCGCCTAAGAGGAAATCTCTAGGGTGTGGGGCAATGGCTACAACGCACAGCTGCGCCTGCATGCAAACCTAGCAAGCTACGAAAAAGCTGGGTGCGGGCTGGACGAGCCCGGCTCAATCCTGCTCACCCAACCTCGATAGCAATGTCCACGAACAAGCTAAACTGAGAGAAGAAGGAAAGAAAAGCATTCATTACAGCATACCAAACAGAAATTACATGCTTTGGCAAAGAAAGACTTAAAACACATTTAGAGTAAACCTAGATGATATCTAATCCAAACATGCAGCCATGAAAAGAATTAAGAATCAAGATTAATAAATAAAAAGAGTTGCCTTCAAGAAACTAATACACCTTTGGGCTTGCATGCAAAGATGCTAAGCACCGTAGGTTTCATGTTATACCGAACCGTGAATGGATAAGGTGAATCTTCACCTTAGCTAGCTGGAGATGAAGTAGGTGTTGCAGCTATACGCACCAAGCTTGGAGCTCCCACCGATGGAAGATGAAGGCAAGTGAGAGGGAAAGAGAGGGAGTTAGGGAGAGAGAGAGAGAGAATGAGAGAAAAATGAAGAGGGAAAAAAAATCGCCCAAAACCAATGGGGGACCCGTTTTTTTGTAAAGGTTTTATAGGTGTTGCTTTAGGGATGGACGGCTGGGATTTAATCCCTCTAAGATGAAGGGTTGGAGAGCTCCACGCCCTTCAACAACCAATGCATGTCAAGCCTTCCAAAAGGCTTTGCAAAATTTTCAAAAATCCCATCATTTAAAAGCCATTAAAAGTTTGAAATTTACAAGGGGGCGCCCTTGGCTGCCACCCATCGTGCCCAATGGATTTAAGGTATTCAAAAGTTTTTATAAGTATTACATACCTGCCCTTTTGAAAATGGTGCCCCTAATGATGGAGCCTAGGCTTCATCATGAGGGTGTTGGAATGATGCATGGCCAATGAAGGCCCAACTTAAAATCCATGCAAGATTTGTTTCAAAAATGCCATCCAGCTGGTCAACCCTTGACCAGCTGGTCAGCCATGGCCATGGACGTCCACTATAGGGTTCGTCCATGGGTCTTGGATCCACAAGGTGCCCCGGATCCAAAAACCAAAACCCGTCAATTATGTATATCATAAGAAAAATGCTTATTTAATGAAATAAATTAATAATTTAATTCCAACAAATTATTTAGTTCTCTTTATAACCCTAACTAACATAGAATGGTTAATGCCTCTTGAGGAAATCACCTTTCGTTCATTAAAATTAAGCGTTCTAAGATTCGGGTCTAAAATTAGGTCAAAACTCGTAATTCACATGCATTGACGAGGTTCTTTCATCGTTCGGATCTCAAATTCGGGGTGTATCACCACAGCCCTATTCCAAACTTACCCCAAAATTTTCAGAGGTTGATTCGTTCTAGATTTCCCAAAATCGCTTTATTTATATAAAATTATGCGATTTAACCCAGTCTCAAAATAAGCAAAGCATCATAAGTTGCCAAAACATAAGAATTTATTGATTTCCATATAATTACACATTATACATCAAAATTAGAAATCGTGGATCTTACATAACCCGTGCGAGGACTGGGTTTTTCAAATGAACTTGATCTTTAGTTGAAAATTTTTTGAGAGATAACCAGTGCGTGGACCGGGTTCCTCAAATGGACTTGCTCTTTATTTGAATTTTTTTTTTTAAAATGACCTGTTGAAGGACTGAGTTCCGAAAAATGGTTCGATCTAAGATCGAAAATTTAAAATGACTAGTTCGAGGACTGGGTTCTGAAAAATGGTTTGATCTAAGATCGAAAATTTAAAATGACCAGTTCGAGGACTGGGTTTTGAAAGCATACCAGTAAGAGCACTAAAATTTTGAAAATGTACCAGTACGAGCACTGGATTTTTCAATTGAGAGTTGGGAAGGAAACCGACATTCTTAAGATATTTGGAGATCGAAGCAGGAATGATTGCCGGGGTTTCGGGATTATCCCTTATTCTGAAGGGGAAATAAAGTAGACATTTGATGAGAATTTAAAAAATCATAAAAAAAATTATTCAGGTTTATCCCTTAACCTGAAAGGAAAACAGAATAGACATTTGATGAGAATTTAGGAAAATGATTCAGGTTTATCCCTTAACCTGAAGGGGAAATAGAATAGACATTTGATGAGAATTTTGGAAATCATAAAAAAAATTATTCAGGTTTATCCCTTAACCTGAAAGGGAAAAGAATACCTTGAAGGTCGAGGTTTAGGCTTGTCCTTTAACTTGAAAGGGAAAAAGAAGATTTTGTGAAGAGATAACCTGAGACTTGAATTTAGAAGGGATATGACAAGATTTATGATTTATGATCTATGATTTAGATGGACCAGCACAGTTAGCTGTATGCGGTCCAATTTTTCAGGATTAACCCCTTATCTTGAACGGGGAGAAGAAAGAATAAAATTTGAGAATATAGAATTTGATGGAAGACTGATAAAAATGGAGAAAATTTGAGGAAATTGATGAAAATTTATTTTGTAAAAGAATTCTCACAAGTAGCATTATTGCTCCTATGAGTGATCTCAGGATTATCCCTTATCCTGAATGGGAAAAAGAATACCTCAAATGTCGAGGTTCAGGTTTATCCCTTAACCTGAAAGGGGAAAAAAATAAAATTTATAAAAGTGGAGAAAAATTGAATAAATTTATGAAAATTTTGTTTTTGAAAAGAATTCTCATAGGTAGCCTTGTTGCTTCTGTGAGGGGTCTCAGGATTATCCCTTATCCTGAATGAAAAAAAGAAGAAAATTTAAGTAGAATTAATGAAGAGAGATTGATATAAATTTAGAAAATCAATAAAGATTGATGAAACTTGTGTTGCAAAAGAATTCTCGTAGGTAGCATTATTGCTCCTACGAGGGGTCTCAGGATTATCCCTTATCCTGAATGGGAACACCTCGAAGAACGAGGGTCAGGTTTGTCCCTTAACCTGAGGGGGAGAATAATAAAATTTATAAAAGTGGAGAAGAATCAAATAAATTTATGAAAATTTTGTTTTTGAAAAGAATTCTCACAGGTAGCCTTGTTGCTTCTGTGAGGGGTCTCAGGATTTTCCCTTATCCTGAATGGGAACACCTCAAAAAACAAGGGTCAGGTTTATCCCTTAACCTGAGCGGGAAATAGAATAAAGGAATACCTCATGGGAAAGAGGCATCAGGTTTATCCTTTAACCTGAAAGGGTAAAAAGTTGATAAAAATTTAATAAAATTGAGTAAAACTTGATAAAATTTAATAAAATTGATGTAAACTTGATAAAAAATATGAATAAAATGAATGAAACTAATAAAGATAACAAGCTTAACTGAAAATTTATAAGATTTGAGAAAAAATGAGTTTGTCTAATCCTGCCTGCATATGGGATCTTGAAAGTGAAAGGAAAATGTTCATTTTGAAGGACAAGTGAGAAATCATTTTTGGGAGGAAAATCAACCGCAAGAAGAATGATCAGCGCGAGGGATGATTTTTGAAAGGGAATCAAACACGAGAGATCATCATGAGGGTCAATTTTTGAAGGTAACAGTTTGTAAACCTAATTTTGAAAAAGAAGATCAACGCTAGGGTTGATTTTTTGAAGACAATGGTTCGAAACTGATAATAAGATCAACACAAGGGTTGATTTTTGAATATAATGGTTTGAAATCAATCTTGGAAGATAAGATCAACACAAGTGTTGATTTTTGAATATAGTGGTTTGAAACCCATTTTTGGAAAATACGATCAACACGAGGGTTGATTTTTTGAAGGCAATGGTTCGAAACAAATTTTTTGGGAAAATAAGATCAACACGAGGGTTGATTTTTGAAGACGAATGGTTTGAGACCATTTTTTAGAAAAGAAGATCAACACGAGGGTTGATTTTTGAAAAAAAGGTTGAACCAAAAATATTTGAACTTTTTGGTTATTGTAACGCCCCGGATTTCCAAAACAAGCTAAGTTAAAATTTTCATGAATTTCTTTTTTTTTTTCTTTGCAGCGGAACTTAGAAAAGATTTTAGCAGCGGAATCAGACGATAATGAGTCGTCAGTTTTAGAAAACTCCGAGCACATTACAGGATGTGGCCAAGCAACTCATTGACCACCGAAGTATTCCATTTTATCGAAAACCACATGTTTATTACAACATCACTACTTGGAAAAGCAGTATAGGTTCAATAAAAGGAAGCAATACAACTCTGTTTAGAGAAACCCTGGAACTCGATGCCGCCTCACTCCGCATATCGCCACGCAGGTCCAACACCTGTAATCCCCATTAAACGGGGTCAGAACCACTTATGGTCTGGTAAGCAAGCAATCACACATCCATTTAACTCAAGTAAATGCATTGACCACTCAGGGTCGCAGTTCGCAATAACGACGCTCAAGCCTTCATGACTTAGCGTATATCGCAAGAGTCTTCTCAAGGCTATGAGTTGAACATCTGCACAAGTCTTCATGACTTAACGCAAGCCTCTTCAGAGCTGTGATTTGAATAACCGCTTAAGTCTCCATGACTTAGCTTTGACCTCTTCCGGGTCTCAAAGGGATGTCTAGCTCAAGTCTTCATACTTGGCACATCTGTATCCCACGTATCTAAGGACAGCTCCTCGAGCTTCGCTTAGTCGTGCGGATACCACACGAGTCTTTGCCCAGTCGGTCTAGTTGTATACCGATCATGACATCTTCACAAAGGTTATGCAGGACTGACTCAACAACGTCCATACACTCATACATTCTAGCATCGCTCAACCTAGAGCTAATGCATTGTTTCGATAATTAACCTCTTCCACCCTTGGTATGCAGGCGAAGCAATTGTCCGAGCATCAACTCGACGTTCTGGGGGTTGATTATTCTTTGTATTTTAGATACCCCAGAGGCATGTTGACCCTATCCATAGTAGGGCAGTGTGTTTCAACTAAGAGAACCCTACTAGGCCCATATTCGGATGCATCCTCTACTTGCAGTAGTTGGTTTCAATCCTTAGATCTTAAGGATAACCACGACCCCAAAACCCATGAGTGACTGAGGTCATCGTGGACTCTATCAGGTCCAAAGTAAAATACGTGTCACTGAAGGCTGTATCATCACTGTCATTCCACAGTGAGCATAATTCCTGAAGGGGTCTGTCAGTCTTACAATTACTTGGATAAATATTTGCATGTCATTTAGGCATCCCGTGCCTCAGCACTGCAGGAGTATGTACCCGACCCCATTCAGTCTACCCCAACACAGTCATTAACTGAGGGGGTACCCCTAACACAATTTTCAACTGTGGGGTATGTGCGACCTTAAGTCTTATTCATATGCATGCAGAACACCGCTCTTGGCACTGCGGCCACCACGAACATCACACCTCTTCTGGGTGGAAACAACATACTCTGGCTCTTCGGCCCTTACGAGTCTGGTTGTGTAACCGTCTTCAATGAGCATGCATATGACTCGATCTAAATAGATCGGCTACTCGGCGTATTTTTATGCAACGAGTCCAAACCTGGTTAAGGTGCAACCTCTACTCTGGCTCAGCAGCCCTTACGAGCAAGGTGCCTTTATAGGCATTTGGGAGATGAGTCGTTCTGACATCGTTCCATCAACGAACATCATTATGTCGTTCAACTGGTTTTGGCAACTCTTCTGCCAACCATTTTGTCAGCAACTCCTCTGCTCTATCGGCAGTAGTGCGACGAACCTTTCTACGTTGTAGAAAGCATTCTATGAACTGGGTAGCACTCTGATATATGACAGAGTATCCTGCTACATTTTTTCGGAGCCATTCTTGGCTTCTTCAGAAATTTCAGCAGCACTTCCTCTCTTTAACGAAGAAAGCGTGTGTTTCATTTATCCATTTCAGTGACATCTCCCCTTTTTGGCAGGAAATCGTTTGCTTAACTCGGGAAATGGATGTGCATCGTTGTGCGTACCTTGCATCCATCAAGGTTGCAGGAATCCTGAACCATAGCCAGGCCATACGTAATTGACTTAGTCTTTACGTAAAGAGCATTTTGCCAAAAAGTGAAGCCTTTCCAATAGGGGCTTTATTCGTCAAGCAGAATCCTGAACGAGGAACGGTAAGAGAATCACATTGGCGATTTGGAGTTGATCTTCATTTGAACGCTCATTTACGCGCCATATATTTAGTATAAGTAGAAGCATGTGCTTTATACAGCGGCGACGTAAGGAAATGCATATACTATTGTTCAGGGTGTGTAACTGAACGAAATATTCTACATATATATTTGCAGAAAGTAAGAGCCTTGGTGTCTTTCAACACAACGGCATAAGTAAATGCATAATCGAAAGTGCATTAATCGGAAATTGCAGAAAGCATAAGCCTTGGCATCATACGACGCGACGACAAAGGTAAATTATATAGCCTATGTGATATAAGACGCGTCGGCAGAATCAACAGATATACACCTAGATCTGTATCCAACGATAGTTACGAGGTGAGCGGGTGAACACCGAAGTGTTCTAAAGAGCTCAACCAAGAACTAAGGCGAGATACCATTTTTAAGAACACATATACTGCGTATTTGAACATATATATCCGACAATAGTTACGAGGGGAGCGGGTGAATACCGAAGTGTCCAAAAAGGGCTCAACCAAGAACTAAAGCAAGATACTACTTCAGAAGGTATACGTATATACAAACAAGCAAACACTTGAGAGAGATGGATTAATGAAGCGAACTTACTTCAATTTGAGGAAGAAATGATTCTGGTTGCTTCGAACGCTTCGATCCGTCCTCCTAGAGGTTCGACTTCAAAAAGAATCAAATCTGAACTTCGGACAAAAAAAGACTTGGACTTTGACTTCAAACGTAACTAGGTTCAAGTCAAGTCAACTGGGTTTGGACTAGGTCAGGTAGGTTCATACCTAGGTCAGGTGGGTTAGGACCAGATCAGGCAGACTCAGACCAGGTCAAGTAGGTTTAGACCTACTGGGGGTGGTTCTAGAGAGAGAAAGGGCTAGAGAGAAGGGGGGTTGGCAATTTTTTCTAAAGGGGGGGGGGTCTATTTATAGATTCTGAAACTTGGGCCCCAAGTTTCAGAATCTCCTTTTTACCTTTGGCTTTTCCGAAAATTCCAGAGCATATTCCATGAAATATTCCATGGAAGGTGCTGGAAAGTCCTGGAAGGTCCTAGAAGATGCTGGAACATTCTAGAATATTTTTCTGAGAAATATTTTTGTGGGTCCCACCAATATTTCCGTGGGTTTTGTAAAAATTTCGGGTTTTCAGCGATTTTTTTCTGAAAAATTCTGAGTACGTCATTCTCTTCGTATTAACGTAACTAAGAAAGTTGGCTTGAGGAAATCTTTTGATTTCGTTCAGGTAGGAAGTTATGGATTCCAGAGTGTTTAAGCATATATTCGCAAAGCGATGAATATCTTAAGTATAACTGGCTTGCAGGAATTGATTTGTTTCGCATTATGAGAAAAATGCTATTTTGATCGGTAAATGTCTCATGAATTTTATTCAGAAATCATCTGAAAAATTATGGGTCTTACAGTTATCATGACGAAGATGTTGCAGAAACTTTTCAAAATTTCATGATTTTTGAAAGACCCTCATAGGTAATATCATTTCTCTCATGAATGATGTCAGGATTGTCCCGCATTCTGAAAAAGAACAGGAATTTAATGCCCTAGTATGGCAAAAGAAGGAAGTATTGGATATCAAAGATATAAAGAAAATTGACATTTCATTGATAAGCAAAGGTTGACAACAAAACTGAAATATTTACAAGAGCTTTGACGAAAAATGGTTTATAAAAGACTGGGCTGACTTGCCCCTACAAGACGACTGACAAAAAAAAGGAATGAAAGTGCAGAAAAACTTTGGCCTCCTCAATTCTTTGAGTGATCCGGAAATGGCTCGGTCAAGACCGTTGGGTGTTCTTCTTCCTTGTTCTGCACCAGAAGATTCCTATTAATGCAGTCTTGTATCATATGCTTGAGGACAAAGCAGTGCTCTGTATCGTGCCCTGTTGCCCTATGGAACTTGCAGAATTGGTCTTTTAAAATTTCCCAAGATTACGGGAGGATCCGCGACTTTAGGGAGTTTGATCATCCCATGTTTTAACATGTATTCCAGAATTGTTTTCAAAGTTTGATCTAAAGGAGTGAAAATTCGATCTTTCTCCCACTTGATGTACTTGGGCTTCTCTTGAAGATCCCCTCCTTGTTGGAGGCCAGCCAGGAGTGGTTTGTCATTGTTCTTAAAGGACCTCTCCTTCTGCCCCTTGTTCTGATCTACTCTCGGGTCACTGCTACTGTTATTTCTGTTTCCTCTGCTGCTACTGCCATGATTATTGCTGAAGGTATCAGCTGAATGAGTGAATTGCGCCTTCTTCTGGTCTTGGATATTCTTGACCAGAGGCATGCCCTCGTAGATCCCATTTTCTATTTCTGCCTCGAGCCATTCGGCTCGCTCAATCAATTTGATAAAGGATTTCGCTGGGGAAGTGGCGATAAGGCTTCTCATGGGCTGAAAGAAATTGTTGAGGATTATCTGTAGTGCATGCTCCTCTAGAATCGGAACCTTCATCTTATTACAGGTGTTTCTCCACCTGTAAATGAATTCTCCTGCTCTTTCATTTTGCTTCAGGTTGTAAAGATGATTGAGCGTAGGTGAAGCTTCAGTATTGAATAGGAAGCGTTCGATGAACAAATTTACTACCTTATCGAACTCTCGTAGTTTGATAGGATTGATGTGGTCGGCATACCACCTGGCCGCTATACCCTCTAGACTACGGGGAAAGCAAATGAACAAAGCCCTGTTGTCCTTTCTGAAATGGCAGCATTATGCATAAAAGGTGGCTTGGTGAGCCTTAGGATTGCCAGTTCCATCAAACTTGAGGAATTTGTGAGGAAGATTTTTCATGTTATCATCCCCATCTAGGCCATCGTAAAAATCCTCGTCAGTGTAGGTTTGCTTGCCCTTACTCTTGGCTTGAATGTCCTTGATTGCTTGATTCATCTCCTTCAGTTGCTTGCTCATCGGGTCCTCTGCTGGAATCCCAGACTTGGGCTTGTTGACAAATTCGGGCTCTTCAGCGGCTATCTTTATAAACTGCCTTGGAGGATTCTAGCTGAACACAGCTTGTTCTTCTTCTTCTTATTCTTCTTCCTCTGATTATGTCCCCTCAGAAGTACTGTCCGGCTGTATCTTCTTCTTGACGATCCTGGAGTGCTTTTTCATAACCTTCTTTTTCAGTTTGCTTTTAGGGACTGCCTTTTTCAGACTAATCTCAGCCTATTCTGATACCATCTTGGACATCATCTTCTGGAACAAACTGTAGATAACTGGATCAACGTCATCCCCTTTGTCCTGGCTCTGTCCTTTGGATGACCTAGGAGAGTTCATTCCTTCTATTTCACTGTCACTGTGTTGCTGAAAAGTCTCCTTTCCTGTCCTCGTCTGAACCATTTTTTAATATCAATGCTTTCTTCTACAGAGGAAAGTGGAGGTTTTAGACTGAAGAAATTTTGGGAGAAGTTTTGACAGAAGGAAGGATTAGGTTAAATATGTTAAAAATTTGTATCCCATTACTAGGGATTTAGTCATCACAGAATCTATGACAATTGCGTTGTTACTCCATGAGGGAGAGTAACCAACTAAAACACGAAGGAAAATGCTATTTTAAAAAGGATATCTCTTGACGGAAAGAGATTTTATTTATGAAAAGATAAACAAGAAAAATAGAATCAGAAGATACATTGGAAAAATAAGAGGGAAATGAATTTGAGAATAAACGGTAAAGATTTAAAATTTGAAGAATTTGCAGGCAGGATCAGAAGAATTTGAAGAAATCAGAAGAAGAAAAGGAAAATACACCTGGGTTTTAAAAAACAAAAGAGGAAATTTTGAATAATATATACCCACGTTTTTGGAAAATATAAGGAAGATATAAAGTATCACACAATCACAGATGTACAAACAAGGATGCAAAAACAGCACTCCCTAAAGCTGACTCTAAATGCAATATTTGAAATGGTTGATAGGACCTTAATCCTAACTCTAAGATTTAGATCATCTGATTCCAATCAAGGTATACCGATATACTCAAGCCGAAGCTCGAAGTATATGACATAAAAATATTTCTCTGGTTCTAATGTAATGGCTTCCCAACATCCTTGAGCGCCTACCGATATACCTCAGACTATGGCCCTTAGGTACGTGATAGGGGGGTGTGAACCCAAATAAGTGGTCCAGTTGTGAGGCTCTCTCCCGAACTATGGTTCAGTGAGACAACCCAACAACGTGAAGACCAGGACAAATATAGGTAGGGATGTTTTCGAAAACATGCTCAACATGCAATAAAAACCATAAAGCTCTAATGCAAGTCCTAAAGCGATAGATTTTTAAATGAAGAGAAGCATACACTTGCATACATTATTTGCATTCAATCCCTAGAATTGAGGAGAGTTGTATTTCAGACCTAAGTCTAAGTGAACATGGAATAATCTCCTCAATATGGTCCTACGAAACCATACTTAAATCCTATATGCATTATGTCAGCTTAGAACAGAGTCTAGGCTCCTAAGGTTTGCATGAAAATGAAGCTGACATTTGTAGAATAAAGACTTAGATAAAATTAAAGCAAAGCAAAAGGCAGAAATTCGACCGGACAGAGATGAGTCCCATCACGGTCGCCAACTCGTGTGATCATGCAAAATTTTTCCTCTCATTCCGCTTTTCCTTTCTCTTCGCCTTTCTAACCTCTGTTCCATTTTTTTAAGGAGAATAAAAGATAGAAAAGAAGAGAGAATGAGAAAAGGAAGAAGAGAGAGGAACTCTTTTGCGAAGGTCTCACTTGACCTTAATTTTGAAAATATTTAGAAAATTATTCGCCTCCGTTTTGAAAATATTTGCGAGAAAATTGGGAGACGGGATTCGCTCGTCGGTACGAGGTTCGATCGTTCCTGACGCCTTTACCAGGGGTAATCGAACCAAGGATCGAATTTATGCCTTTTTGCTTTGCCTAAATATCATCTAAGAATTTATTCTAAGTCTAAATGCACAAAGAATCATGCTTGTGTTAATGCAGAAATGTATGCTTTTGAGAAAAACAGTTTTGAAAATTTTGGGATTTTCCAAGTGTTTCTGAGATGAACTTGATAATGGAATGAAAAATGGTTTTTGAAAGTTGAATCTAACTTAGAACTTTTGAGATAGATCTTGAAAAAGACATTTGAAGTTCTAAGTTTGGAAAGATAAGTCTAGAATTTAAAAAGAATGAAGAAAAAGGGGAATTTGAAGCTGAGATAGAAAAAGTGAAGTTTCAAAGTCAAAATGGACTCTGAATTTGAATTTTGAATCTGGATTTCGAAATAGAGATGAAATTTTGAAAAGAAATTGAATTCCAGATTTAAAGTTCGAAATCAGGATGGAATTTGGATTTGAGAGATCCAAATGGAATTTGAAAATAGAATTGGATTTAAGAAATCTAGATGGGATCTGGAATTGGTTTTTGAAATCTGAAATTGAAAGTGGAACGGGATCCGGAATCCTAAATGGAATTGGATTCAAAGTCTGGAATCCAAAATGGAGTTGAATCCGAAATCTGGAATCCTAAATGGATTTGGCTCCGAAGTCTGGAATCCAAAATAGAGTTGAATCTAAAATTTGGAATCCTAAATGGATTTGGATCCGAAGTTTGGAATCCAAAATGAGGATTGGATTTGGAAATCTGGATCTAAAGTAGAATTGGGTTCTAATTTTAGAATTTGGGTTTTGAAAGTCCAAATGGGATTTTGAAGATGGATATGGGTTTTGAAAAGCCAGATTGAATTTTAAACTCAGAAAAAAATCGAATTTTGAGATTCAGAATCAATCTCAAAACTTTGATTTTGAATTTAAGATTCAAGAATCAACGAAAAATAAAGGATGAACTTGATTTAAAGCTTGAGTTTTGAAATCAGAAGATGAATCAGAAATTTCAAAGTTAAATTGAATTTTGAAATTGAATTTGAGATATTGAATTAAACTTGAATTTAAATTTGAATCTTGGAAATGAATTTAAAATTTCAAAGTTGAATTGAACTTTGAAATTTGATTTAAATTTGAAATGAAACTTTGAATATAAAAATGAATTTTGAATTTTCAAAGTCAAATTGGACTTTGAAATTGAATTTTGAATCTTGAAATGAGATAGAATTTGATGAATTGAAATAAAATTTGAAGAAAGATATTTAAGATCACTTGGATTTTGAAAAAAAAATTTGAAAATATGATGCAATTTTATCCTAAATGATGAATGAATTTAAAGAATTTGAAATTGGATTTAAAAAGCATATTTCATTCTTTAAATGAATTGAAATAAGATTGAAGATATAATACATCCCTGACTATGGTCATTGAATGTATTATATAATAATCATATTTGAATTCAGATGAAGAATGAAACATATTTTGGAGCTTTTATAGAGTTTAAAATGAAATTAACTCTCAATATATCCTGACTATGGCCATTGATATATATTTTGATTTAATTTTAAGTTAAACTCTTAATAAAAGAAGAAAATATTTGAAAAAATATGATGATTTTTTGAAGAAGGGATCCAGTATAGATCCAATGTTATTTCATAAAAGATGAAAACCCTAAGTTTTGTTCACACCTTGACTATGGCCATTGATGCAAATCATCAACTTAGGATTTAATCACCTTTTATAAAATGGTGCACGTGCCATTAGTGTTCCCATTCGTGGATTTTGAAGAAACAAAGAGGAAATGAGATGAGAACAAGTAATTTACAAAACTCATTCAGCCTAATCTAGTGCAGGAAATGTACAATATTCATCATCTAGCTATTACATCCTTGAGATTACATGGAAATTCAAATTCCTAATCTAGAAAAAGAGATTCAACCATCTATATTTCCCTGCAAAATAGAGTTAATGTTCAACAAGGATGACAAAATATAGAAGTAGATCATGCATAGGATTTATATTAAAGAAGAGATACCTATGGAAAAATGAAGAGGGTGAGGGATGTTATAATATATCTAATGTTTTTATTAAGTAACATGCTAATACCTTGATTTGACCAACAAGCAGATGCTATGTAGCCTATAAGCTCTAGACAATATATGAAGGAATAGCAACAAAATTCATTCCTGTAGAACCAACACTTCAAATTAGTGACATATAACTCATCATCTGTGAAAGTCGATGCACCCTAATTCAAGGTATTTTCCCTTGGCACCTCAAGATGGCAAATCCAGAAGAAGTTAAAACTACAAGTCATCAGATTCACCCTTAGCAGCAGCCAGGTATTTTGCAAAGGTTGGTGCTGGACATAGGTAATATCCTGCTGAAACCTCCATTGAACCTCAAAGGATAGGTTGTAGGTGACAAGATAGATGGGGTATTAAAATGTGGGAGATGAATGGCGATAGCCGGTATGCAGTAACAGGAAGGTGGTGAAAGGGGATTATATGTATGATTCTTGCAGATGATGGGCATTGCAGGGTGAATGAAGAAGTGCTGATGTTGGTATTGGGAAATGAGAGGTATATGCACAGGGGAATGAAATGGAGCTAGGGCTATTGGAGAAGGTGCTGTGACTGTGCAAGTGCTGAAGTGTGATGTGCGGATGGAGGTGGAATAGTGCACTTCGCAGAAAATGCACTTGATATGAGGTGGAAAATGCAATCTGTGCAATAGTGGAGGGGTGGTGTAGGAGATGAACATAGTCGCAGTGGGTGCAATGTTATGCCGAATAAACAGGACAGCCATGAAGTGAAGTTCAGATGCTATATGAGTGTTGTGGTAGTGCAATGAGAATCTGACAGGATGGGGGTGCTGTATCATAGCAACGAAGTGGCTGGAGATTTGGCATAATATGATTGGATGGGGCGATTAGCAGGCAAAGGATGGCTGGATGTCATTTGTGAAAGTTGTGGTGTTGGTATGGTAAATGAAACAGGGGAGGTAAGATGCTTAACTGTAGGTGGAGATGATGATGGAACGAATCAGGGCCTTTTGCGAGTAGTGTAAAAGAGGGTGAGATGGATAGTAGGGGTATGCTAGGATTGATTAGCAGCGAGAAAGGGGAGCTGAAACTATAATTTTGGGGAGCAATAACCTACTGATGAGGGTGACAGGAGATGGGCAAATTGCAGCTAGAATGCAAATGGGTGGTCGATAGGTATGAAGGGTGGAAATGAACATAGTTGCAGGTGTGTTGTAAATATTACAGTGTGTGAAGCAGCATGGTAAAAGAATAGTGGTAGATGATGGGTAGATGCCAACAGGGGCTGTGGACTCTGTGAAGGGACGAAGGGATGAAGGTGGGCATTGTGTGGAATGACACAAGTAAATGGGAAAGGGGTTATGCAAAATGATTATCAGAAATGATAGGAAATTAGACATCATTAGAAACTCAGATTTGCATCGGATATCAAGCATAAATCCGGGAATCGAATTGGCAGGATGATCAGATACAGGATATCATTGATCAGTATATTCAGCAAATATATATATATATGTGTGTGTGTGTGTGTTCATCAGGAATTTACAGATATGAATTTATATACAAAAATAAACTCTAAACAGTGGAAAAATAAATGATCTGAATTAAAAAAAAATCAATTGACGACACATCCATGTAAAGACAATCATAAAAAAAAAAGAGGTGGGACAATAACACATTGGATCAAGACATTGACCTTGGTCATTAGAGTATCCCTGCATGCACATATATCCAAATGGAGGTAAATATATGCCTTTACGCTATGGTGGAAGATCACGTACTTGTGCTATAAGGGAACCCAACTTTGTGGCAGGTAGTAACCAGACACAGTAGAGTGTACACAGCCTCTTAACAGCCATTGGGGTCAAAGGCGCATGCACATCATCACGCCAATTGACTGCATAACAACTACTTTGCTGAGAGGTGAAATAATCAAAAAATTTCCCATCGCCAGAGTAATGTATTTCTCTGTATAGCAAGGGGAACAATCATGATGAAAATGTAGGCATGAATCCAATATAGCATAGTCTTTACAGTATAATGGATTGGACTTAAAACTAATGAAGATGTGATAGGCTAGGTCAGAAATCCGACTCCATTTCAGAAAAATCTATATTCATTCAGCATGTTTGGTTTCACATATTGTGAATTTTAAAGAAAAACCATCTTACTATACCATTATATGTTACACAAATCCCATATCGCAAGCATTGACCAATCCCATCTTCTGATGTAAACACCTAAGTGAGAGAGATACAGGTCTGGAGTAAGATTTTAGCATTTTCATTCACTATACAGAATTTGTATTGGTTTTCTTCAATGCAGTTAGAGATTTGATCATTGATGATGATTGTTTTCTCAGTAACCTGCAATTTCCTACCTGACAAACATGGGTATCATCCGCCATCGGTTATGAGGCAACCCATCACTACCACTGTCTTCAAAAATAAAGTAAACTACTGCATGCCCTCTGCTTCTGGACTAGGTTAGGCTTCAACGACTCTGATTCTGATATAGGTATCACACCTATCAACTAAAGAGTTCAGCAAACCTGAAGATGGATTTACCATAACCATTGCCTCCATACCCAAATACACCAATCAGACAGTCAGAAATTTATTTAGTTCCATGGGAAACGAGCTTAATCGATCTTGGGTTTATAGTAAAAATTTTCCTCGGCTCTATTATACATTGATGCAATACAAACAAGTTTTCAATGCACGACTCTTTAAATCAGATTGTTAAGAATGCTCATTCGAATCCATGGTGGCCATGGATTAACAGAGGTTGAAGCAAAAGAATAAAACCAAATGAGAAGTGCCGATAGAACCTGTTAAAAACAATTGCAGTGAAAAGGATTTTAGGGGGTTCAAATGTGCTCCAGCGGATCATAAACATAGGTCTAGATTCATGCAGATTGAAGAGAATCGATGCCAATTGCGAAATAAAAGGCAAAGAAAGCAAAGAAAAGGAAAGAACAAAACGAAAAAAATGTATTGCAGACACAGAACAAAAGAAAGAAAGAAAAACTTGTTGGAATACAACGATTCCATTGGTGTTGCACTACTGCGAATTGATTTACTATAAGCAAATCGATATCACAAAGGGGTGCTTGAATTAAGGAGTGAATGAAAGAAACTTCAAGACAATCAGGAAAGAAAAAAAAAACAAGACAATAAGGCAGAAAGAAAAGGGAAGAAGATATGTCGGAATCGATGAATTCTTTTTGTTTTTGCACGAGGGTGGGTTGACGTTGCATAGGCAACTCAACGCCACTAGTGGTGCTTTAATGGGGCAGTGAAAATGGAAGTTTCAGGGAAAATGAAAAGGGAAGAAGGATACTCACCGAAGCTTTGCAGAGGTTCTGAAGGAGAGAGAAGAGTGGTCTGCAACTCTGTGGATGAGAAATCAGACTTCGATCTCTTGAAGGAGATGCCTTAAAGGGAGAGAGAGAGAGTTGAGGGAGGGAAACGGATCAGAGGGCGATCGTGGCGGATGAGGTGGAGAATCGATGCCGGAGAAGGAGCCCCGATGGTCGTTTTTATAAAGCAAAACCGTTAGAAAAATTTCAAGATGGGTCCCTTCAGGTTTTCAAAATTTTCAAAAGGGGCGCCTTTACAAGGTTTTCTTAAAGGGTTTTTTTTAGCAAAAGGATATTTTCAAAAAGGAGGTTTTCAAAACTATCTTTTTATATTTTTTCTTTTCTATTTTTATTATTTTTTTTTGTTCTTTTCTTCATTTTCTATATTTTTTGGTATTTTTGAAAAAAAAAATTAAAACTAAGGAATTTTTTTAAACTAAATTTACAAATATTTACAAAATAAAGGTTTTCTGAGAATTCGGGGTTATTTTGAAGAAATTTCTTCAGAAAATGGGTTTGGATCCAGGTTTTGAGAAAATATTCGAGTTTTGAACCTCAAATCGAGAAATACAAAGCGGTAAATCCAAACGGATACCGGACGAACTGTCTGAGCCTTTCAAAAAGTTATTTTGGTAATTTTGAGAATTTGGTTTAAAAATTGGATGACAAAGCTCAGATTTGGATTATGATATTGGATCCGGATCCGAAATCGAGTCAGATATATAAAATGAATTTAATTTCGGTAAAATCTGAGAAATAAACTAGAAAAACTGACTCAATTACTCAGAAAAATGGGGTCAGGGGCAAAAAGGGAATATTTATAAGATTTTGAAAAATTTGGGGTGTTCAAAGATGTGAAGGGATGTTTGCATCTTCTGGGCTGTCACCTACAGGGAACATCTTAGCCTCCTAACGAGATTTCATATTAACCAGACTGCTAAGTGAAATATATTTAGAAAAGCCAATGGCATCTAAAGATCTAGAGAGAGTATCAGATAAAGAGAGTGATGTGTATATGCTAGTGATGCAAACAGAGGTTTAGAAAAAAAAGGAATTTGTTACTAATGAAATTAACAGAACGTTGGCAATGAAACCAAACGATATGGTTCAAACACACAGAAGACATAGACTGCGCTATCTATACAGAAGAGAGAAAAAAAATAAAAATAAGTAAAAATAAAAAGAGAAACAGATCACCATGAGACAGGAAATAAAATGAAATGGGAATTGAAACAACGATCAGGCCCAGTCATGAATCAAAGTCTTCTTTGTGAAATGAAGAAATATTCACTCACCGTCTTTTCCTATTCAGAACATGCGATGATCCTTACAGGAGAATACAAATCTGATGTGGAATGAAACAATAAGTTAGTAACATAGTCCAGAGATATCAAATTTAAATCACTTATTGCTGTTTGCCAGAGCACCCTGCGACTTCTTAATTCCAATGTTATCATACATGATGCTTTGAGCTGAAGTGCAATCAACTGGGACATACAACGAGAGTAAGTGGCCTGAGCTTTGAAACACTACATTCTCTAGATGATTACGATCATTGGGGGAAACTTTGCTGAAAATCAAGATAGCTAATAGGGCACTTTATGACTCCCGCCCTTGTCAAGTTCCTAAAGTAAAGCTCACTCCCTGCAATACTGGATATAGCATCCAGACAGAGGCACATGCTATCCTGCTTTTGGTAACACTGATTTCTGAGAAGCATTCAGAGTGATGCCGACTCCATGAATCATGGAACAATTACGTACACTAAAGGATGAAGGATGAGGGAAATGATGCAATGACTTGAAGAGATGAAATGGGATACCCGCGATGGTATTCAATGTGGATAATGAGGTGATGGGAATTGACACAGGAACGATGCTAAAGTTTGCATGAGGGCAGGCTAATGCGGGTTGTCATTGAATGACATCTGAGTGTGTGCAATTGTAAGATACCTGAATGGTGGTCATTAATAACCTATCGTGGATGCCTTTTCTAGACGATTCCACTGAGAGTAAAATGACAAAACTTGCAGTAATGAATCAATTTCCATTGGTCAATTTTAACAAAACACATAACAAATCCGCAATAAGACCAACGATTCACGAGGAACACCGATCATCCCTTGATGGATCTTAGAATATCACGGTGAATTCGAAGGTCGGAATCCTCGACAGATCCAACTGGCTTTCAGGTAAACTAATCCTGGATTGATCTAACATCTGTAAGAATTGCTAAATATGTTGATGCTAGACGCAAAGGAAAAAAAAAAAAAGGCTGACGAATGATGATGCCTTTAAAAACTGAAACAACGAATGCAAATATGGAGAAAACAATACAATGGAAGAAATAAACAGGAATAATGAGTCTGATTGAAGGTTAAAAATAAACAAGATGAAGTGATGATGACGAACAACGTATAACCAGAAGTACCATTTGAAGCAGAAAATAAAAAAAATTACGGGAACAGAGAATTGTCGAAACCCATTCGTTCCTTTGTATATTCACATAGCGTGATATTTGCTACAGGCAAAATCACTGCCATATGGGTGCTCTAATGGGACCACGAACAAGAGATTTAACGAAACCAGAAACAGTAGAAGAACAATGAAAGGGGAAATAAAGGAGAAGAAATAATAAAAAGAAAAGAATGAAAGGTAAATACTGAAAATAAAATAAACCAGAGAAAATAAATTTGCTATAAGAGAAAGAAAATATTGGAATCTGATGATTCCTATTAATATCGCAATAGGTGGGTCGACCCTGCTATACGCAGGTCGATTCCACCATGAGTGCATCAGGATAGTATAAAAGGAAAAATAGGAAAAGAAACAGGAAGGATATAATTAAAGTGAAAGGATGCGATAATATCAGAAGGAAATCTTCACTGAATATCAAGAATGAAAGAGAGGTAGTAGCTTACCAGAGGTTCGTCTGGAGCTCTGGAAATTGAAGGCAATTGTGGCCTTAGTTGTAGGATTAATCTTCCTTAGGGGGCGTAGCCTCAACGAATTGTTGATCGGAACAAAAGGGATTAGAGAGGGATAAGAAACGGGAAGATGCGTGAGAGAGAAGGGTATTGGATGCAACCAATCAAGAGGGATAGGTGAACAATGGATGCCCCCGAAGGATCCCTGCGTTGGTTTTTTATAAGCTGAGAAGAAGCGTCGAGAGGGTGGTTGGAGATGGACGGGGGAGGAGGAGGATTGGGGCGATGCCCTTCATCGCTCTTCTCCCTGCGATTCCTCCCAACGGCATGTCGTTGGAATTTTTTGAAATTTTAAAAAGGTGGTCTTTTCAAAAAAAAGTTTTTCAAAAAGGGGTTTGATATTTTCCGAAAAAGGGGTTTTCACTTCCTTCTTTTTCCGTATTTTATTTTCTGTTTTGGATTTTTTTCTTTTTCTCTTATATTTTCTATATTTTTTTGTATTTTTGCAACCGAATTCTGAAACTATGGGAAAACGAGAGATTTAAAAATATTTTTTTTGTAATTTTGAGAAATATTTACGAAAGAGGGTTTTTTCGAGAATTTTAAAGCTATTCTTTGGAAAATCCTTCAGAAAATGGGTTTTGATTCAGAATTTGAGAATTTTTTTGAGTTTTTAACCTTAAATTGAGAAATATAAAGCAGTGAATCCAAATGGATGCCGGATGGACTGTCCGAGCCATTCAAAAACTATTTTTTGGTATTTTTGGTAATTTTAATTTAAAAATCAGACAACGGGGCTCGGATTTGGATTTGAACTGGATCCGGGTCCGAAATTGAGTCAGATATATAAAATGAATTTGATTTCAGTAAATCCAAGGAATAAACTAAAATTTTGAGTAAAAATGACTCAATTATACTCAGAAGACGGGGCCAGGGGCAAAAAGGGACTATTTACAAAATTTTGAAAAATTTGGGGTGTTCACAACTATAGACTATACTAAATTTTTGAACTCAATGTAAATTACTTTGATCATTAATATAAGCTCGTGTTGTCAAATTTAAACTATATGATTTGTGTTAATACAACAATGAAGAAAAAAGAGTCTATTCAACTAATTCTAGTAAAGCCAGATGAAATCAATTACGTTATTGATTAGATGATATTAGTAATTGATAACAGAGAATTGGGAGGATACTTAGTTAGTTTTAGGTTAAAGATTATAATATCTTTAATTGAGACATGTTGGAATGCGATTGATTTATACAAGAGAGAATTAACTGTGATTATACATGATGGATTATTAACATACATAATATGTGGTACCGGTCAGGTAACTTTGAGTTAACTTTTATGTTAACTATCATCGTGTGTATCATAATTTGGCCTAGACCCAAATACCAATATGATATTTGGTTGCCCACACTTATAAGTACGTAGACATGATGTGATTATGACTCATACCTAAGGGGGGAGTTTTGGCTGTGAGAGCCAATACCAAAAGGGTACAATATGTGATGGTTGTATGCCATGTGCTTGTGAAGGTAGTTGTGTCCTGACCAAGATACTGGTATTATGATAGTATAATACATGAAATATTAGCTTGAGTTACCTCAACCATGAAAATACAAGGCAGTTGGGCAGGTTGTAAGGCTGTGAAAGTTTATTAACATCATTGGATAGAATGAACCTTTATAGATTTATTTTCTCTTGAATTAAGATAAATTTTACTCTCCTTTATGATCTGAAATTAAATTGAGACTATCTTGAAATTAGCAGAATCGTAGTGGTGCAGCGGAAGCATGATTATTATTTTGAAATTTTTTGGCACCATGATGAGAATTTGGGGTCTCCTCTCATAATAAAAAAAAATCAATTTTATATTTTCTCAAAAGAAATTAAAATTAAGACAAAAAAGATAGTCATAATTTTAGAAGAATTATGATACAAAATATATATATATATATACCCCTATCTATTTGACTGAGTATATAATTAAATTTTGAGGATGAAATTTTCTTTAAGGGGGGTAAAATGTAATACCCAAAATTTTTAATGATTAATAAATTCTGAAGAAAATTCAAGTTTTTTATTCTGATCTATTCTTAATGTAAGTTATAGTTTTTAAAACTAAATTTTTGAGGTAATTATTGATCGAAATCAAGACTTGAACTTATATTTGAAATCTTGATGAAATTAAGTAGAGGATTACTCAAAAACTGGAATTTAAGAATATTTTTATAATTAATTAAATTATCAAGGGTAGAATGGTAATTTTCCAATCCAGTGGTATCCATCAGTAAAATCCCCAACCATATAAGGGTAAATTAGTAATTTTTATTTTAAATACATTTTCAGGAAATTAATAAATTTAACAAGGGTAAAATGGTAATTTGCCACCCCCAATGGTAGGCCCAACAATTTTTTAAACTATAGAAAGGTAATAAAGTAACCTCTAAATTCTCATATGGCATTTTTTAAAGATGGGAATTGATCAGGGGTAGTCTAGGTATAAAAAAATAGAAAACCAAATATAATAATAATATTTTATATTATTTTATTCAAGAGACCATGGTTGTAGAAAACCACAAGCCCAAAACCATGAGCAACCATGGTTTTTCAAAACCATGGGCTGCCATGTGTCACCTCATAGAGAGGAGGTGACACCCAACCCTCTTCTCTTTCTGACAAATGTCAGAAAAAAATGAATTTTTATTAAATAATGAGAAGTGTAAAGAAAAAAATGACTTTTTTATTTAAATTGGTGACATTTTTCACCAGAGTGAGGCCCACAGGGGGTGGCACCTCCTCTCCCCCCTATAAATAGCCCTCAGCCCCCTCTCTCTCTCCCCAAGTTCTGAATCTTCTTCTCTCTAAGCTCTCTCTCTCCTACTTTCTCTCTCTGGTCCTAAGCTCTCTCTCTAGATTTCAAACCCAAACCTCCGTCTAAACCAAAAAAAAAAAATCTGATAAACCTCTTCTAGCCTCTTCCCTCTCTCCCTCAGACGAGATATGTTCCTTCGTAGGAGTTTCAACGAGTTAAAAATCAGCCTCGGGAGTGTTGTATGTAGTAGTTCTACTAAATTTAGCAGAAAAAACAAATTTGGATCTAAGAAGTGCTGCCCAATTTCTCTAAATCAGGTTAGTACTCAAACCTTTCTTCTAGACTCAAATTTATAATTGTAGAACTTCCTAATCTCTTCCTGAACCACATGACTTCTCTTTCTAGATTCAAATTTTGGCAATTTTGCCAAAATTTAATCCAGCCCTACCTCTATGCAGGGGAGGTTCTGTTAAAATTTCTCTAAATATTTTAAGTACTCAAAACTACTATAGTAGTAGTTCTCGCAAAAATTTTCTAAAAGATTTTTTAATTTTCAAATTATTTTAATCAGAATTTTGGCAAAAAAATTTCTGATATTTTAGAAATTTCAAATTAATTTAATAGGAATTATGTCAAAAAATTTCGAAATATTTCAAGAAAATTCGATTTCTATAAAGGAGACTCTTTCAAATATCGAAACAAAATTTTTAATAATAAATAACTAATTACATAACTGTGGGAAATGTCATTATTGTATTTAATACGTGAATTGTTATTTGTTTTTAAATGCATGTGTGGATACATGCATGATACTGAATATATCCGTGCTTATTTTTATAATCTGAATCTGAATTGCATAAGTAGAATTAAATCATGATTCCTGAATATGATTTGATATTTTAAAGTCACCTGTAATTGGTATTTCTTACCAGACTATAATAAGTCTGACCCCTTTTTATGGAGATTATAGGTTCAGTTTTGGAATAGATTATAAAGTTGCGGCATCAAAAAACCCAGATTCCCAAGTTACTGGGATTAATTTAGGATTTATTCTAAATCTAATCCTAAATGTTTTATTTTCTAGAGCTTGTGTAAAAGACTGTGTACATAATGCTTGTGTAAATTTAATTTTATCTTTATTTATTGTGGTTTGTGAAATATAACTTGCCCGAGGTTTAAAATCGAAAGCCAAAAATCATTTTTGTTGTTTATTTCAAAAAAAATAATTTTTTACACATTTTTAAAGGTTTTAAAATCTTGGGGCGTTACACTTATGCATCAGTATCTAAGTTTTTTCAGATATAGACTCCACTTATTTAAAGACGGATCCTAAATCCAATACCAAACTTTAATTGGATTCTACCAGGGAGGCAGAATCTGAATAATCAAATCTAGATACAAGTTAGATGCCAAACAATATCAGACCCAATTGATATCTTTAGGTTGTACTTAACTTCCTGTTAGATAAATGCAAGGCAATTATTGGTTCAGAAGGGGATTTTAGATATCGTAAATAGGACTCTAAATACTCTAAAAGAGACATGAGATTTAAATTTCAATTTGTTTTGAAGTTTCCATTTGGAATAATACACATAGCATGTTCACTTGTATAGTTATGAGGATACCGCATGGATGAGCATTATAAGATTTTGCATAAGTCATGAGTGAGAATATTATTTATTAGAAAGCAACAGGCTTTTCTTCTCATAGTGTTATAACTAACGATGAAAAAAATATAAAATAAATAAAATAGGTTTGACCTTTCAAGTTACCTGAAAGATTTTTATTGAAGTACATAGGCGGGTAAACTGAAACTGGAATTCGGGAAAGATACCCCAGTCTATTTGTTTAGTCCTTGTAACAAATTTTGGTGATGAAATTTCTTTTAAGGGGAGAAGGATGTAAAACCTAAAAAAATTCAAAAGTTATAGAAATAAAAAAAAAAAAATTCTTCAGAATGGATAGGATAATATGATATTTCGAATGATTTAGATCCAAATGGATCTTGGATCCGAATAAGGTCATATTGAATCCAATATGTGGATATAGATATAGCAAGTGGATTTGGATCCTGGATGGATCTGAAACCCAGTTGGAGTTTGATTGGATTTTAATAGATTCAAATATTGTATAACCCCAATCAAGATCCGAAATCCAGTTGGGGAGCTTCAGAAGATCCAAATTATTTTAAAGATCCAACCCAAATCTGAGATCCGTTAGAAAACCCATATGTATATAAATAAATTTATGAAGACATAAATTATAATGACAAGTGAAGTGGTGTTGTGGAGATGTTCATTGCCTCTTTGGGAGGTGACGTGAGTTCAAATCCCACCACACACTTACATAAAAGGTGCTATATTTAATTTTGACAAATGGGTTGTAACTCCTATATAGATATAAATAAATTAACGAAGACTCAATTTGCAATGAAAAGAACAATAGTGTTATAGAGAGGTTTATTGCATCTTTGAGGAGTGACCTGAGTTCAAATCCCCCCCGACACACACACACACAGGTTTTTATTTTGGAGCACTATAATTCTTTTTTGACAAAATATGGAATTAAGTGGTAAGATTATATATTTTATTTATGAAAGATATAGACTAGTTGAAAATTTCAAATAAAGAAACACAATTAGGGTTTTGGGAGTTTGATTGGATTTTAATAGAACCAAATATTGTATAACCTCAATCATGATCCGAAATCCAGTTAAAGAGTTTTAGAAGATCTAAATTATTATGAAGATCCAACCCGAATCCGAGATCCATTAGAAAACCCATATGTATATGAATAAATTTATGAAGACATAAATTACAATGAAAAGTGAAGTGGTGTTGTGGAGAGGTTTGTTGCCTCTTTGTGCAGTGACGTGAGTTCAAATCCTACCACGTACACACGGAAGGTACTACATTCCTTTTTGACAAAAAGGCTATAACTCCTATATAGCTATAAATAAATTAACGAAGATTCAATTTATAATGAAAAGAACAATAATGATATGTAGAGGTTCCTTGCCTCTTTGGGGAGTGACCTGAGTTCAAATCTCCCCACACACGGGTTTTTTATTTTGGTGCACTATGATTCTTTTTTGACAAAATCTAGAATTAAATGGTAAGATTACACATTTTATTTATGAAAGATATAGACTAGTTGAAAATTTTAAATTAAGAAATACAATTAGGGTTTTGACATTCAAAACCTTGGTTTTAGAAATATGAAGAAAATTCTTCATATAGCATACATTTTATATATTTCAGTGATTCTACTTTCCATTTAGACAAATTTTGGTTTGCTCTCAATAGCCTACATGTTTTATATGTTGTTGAAAGGACTATAGTTTAAAAGAGAGAGTATTTAAGAGAAAAAAATAGGAAAATAAAAACTTGGATTAGGCAACATGACCTTCTAGCAATAGCCACACGTTTTGCCTTGCCTTGTTGACCCTAAATGGAAGGGAATCAAGGAGGAAAAGAGGGAGTAAGGGTCTCACTAAGGCAAGCATTGGCTCACCTTATGAGATTCACGTTTTTCTTAGGTTGGATGCCATGTAAGCATTGCTGGAATAAAAATCTAATAAGGTAAGGTTGAAAAGCTAAGCATTTGAAAAGGCAATAAAGAAAAAAAATCTTTGTTGTGAGAGTCCAGCCTCTCACACGCACAATTGGAGGGGGGTGGTTTTAATAAAACTATTTTGGCAACTAGGTCTAATATGTCAATAGCCCTCTTATATTCTCCTTCCCCTTCTCCCTCCCATCTCTCTCTTCTTCTCCTCCTTTTTTGCATGTTAGGGAGGACTGAGTTTAAGGTGTAGCAGTTGTACATTGAAGAGGTGTGTAGCTCAGAGGAGGGTGACCACCAACCGATCAACCATCTACCCACATGATCTCCTTTTTGGGTATTCGGTTCATCAATTGGTATAAGGAATAGTGTCTTTGTGCCTGGGTAAGATACCATAGTGCACGTGTATGCCACACGCCCTCTGAATATATGTATGAAAATACATATATTCAACCATTGTCTTAGCCATTGTGTAAATAGTAGATTTGCATTAAGATCATGCTGAAATCATGAGTCTAATGCCATTGATCCACTTGATTCGGCATGGTCGATGACATGAGTGTAGGAATCGAGGATACATGGATTTGTGTATACAGATTAGATCAGATTTTGAATTTTATATAATGTTATGTTCATTATAAAGTTTTTTTTTTATTATTATATGCCTATCATAATCGAAAAATATGGAATGTTATGGTCATGCATGCATACTTTGATTAGTTTGTCAACATTTGATTTCTTGTCATGTGTTCATACCGACCAGTCTTGAAAAATTGGTTGTAGTTCCCTAGTATCTTGATCAAAAATCTCATATAAGGACTCTATCCTAATCTACACATCCTGAACATCAAATTAGTGTATTCATTTGATTTATTTAAATTCATTTCCTAGGAGATATGTATGTTGCAATACGGGACTAGGTTTTGTCCTGTTTGCAGGATTGTACTAATTTTCTAACCCAACCCATTTTAGAAGAAAATTCGTATCTCCTAGACATCAAATCCAAAAAATACAAACAAGGATTTTATCATGATATACATATCTAGAACTTGAATTTGGTGTATTTGTTTGATTTAATTAAATTTGTATCCTAGAAGATATGTCTATTGCAACAAAAGATTAGTTTCTATCATGTTGCAGGACTATACAGATTTTTCTAACCTAACCAGCTTCAAAGAACTGTATCTTCTAAATAACGAATCTAATAAATATGAACAAGGATTTCATCATGATTTATACATCAAGAATTTGAATTTGGTGTATTTGTTTGATTTTATTGCATCTAATTCAAAGGAGATATATTTATTGCAACAGGAGACTAGTTTCTATCATGTTTGTAGGATTGTACAGATTTCTCTAACTCGATCAGTTTCAGAGAAAGATCTGTATCTACTAGATAATGAATCCAATAAATATAAACAAGGATTTTATCATGATCTACACATCCAGAACTTAAATTTGGTATATTTGTTTGATTTTATTGCATTTGTTTCAAAGGAGATATGTTTGTTGTAATAGGAGACTAGTTTTTATCCTGTTTACAGGACTGTACAGATTTTCTAATTCGACTAGTTTTGGAGAAGGATATGTATTCCTAAATAATGAATCTAATAAATATGAACAAGAATTCTATCATGATCTGCACATCTAGAACTTGAATTTGGTGTATTTATTTGATTTAATTGAATCTGATTCATAGTAGTTATGTTTATTACAATCAATCTGACTGCAGGATTGTATAGAATTTCTATCCCGACCAGTTTTAGGAAGAAATCTATCTCTTGATTTATGAATCCAAAAATTGTAAATAAGGATTATAGTAGTATCTACATATTTAGAACTTCAAATTGGCATATTGTTTTGATTTGTTTGACTATGTTTCATAAAAAATATGTCTATCGCAATAGAAAGAAAGATTTTTATCAGATGCAGAACCATTTTGACTTATGTTGAGTTATAACTCTAGAGATAAGTCATATACATATAGATATACGTAAACGTATATTGGAGACATTTTTATATATGTGCAGTTTTATCAAAATTAAGATTGTGTTCATATGTGCATTCATTAGTGTACAAGAATGTGTCATAGCATGAATGAGATATCTATTATGCTAATTGTTTTGCATGTAAATTGAATATGTGATTCACATATGAATGTTTTGACCATGTTCAATGTATGGACCACTTGTTAAATGCATGATCTTGATAATTACACAGTTATGAACATTATAGGGTCATGAATTATGTAAATGCTTAAAACTGAGTTTATGGATCCACAAAACCCTTGTAGTGTCATATGGGCACTTATGAAATTTGTATGTGATTTGCATGTGAATGTTTTGACCATGTCCAATGTATGGATCGTTTGATAGAAAATGCATATTCTTATAAACTTTTGCACAATAATGAAAATTAAAGGGTCATGATTATGAAATATTCAAAACTGACCATGTAGTTCTGCAGAACCTTTATAGTGCCATATGAGCACTTATGAAATATTGTACCTGAGACATGCCATGTGGTTTTATGATCAGTGGGGTATGATACATACACCCTAGTTCAGAAATAAAATTTCAAATAATGCTAGTATAAGTACTAAGCTCAGAGTTGAGCCGTAATTCTGAGAAATATCGTTGGTGCCTATTCTGCACTAAGTTGGTAATGTGCATACACTTGATCACCCCGAGTGTGAGTTTGGAGTTTTAAAAATCTCTTGTGGTGCAATGACTCACACGAAAAAATAAACAAAATTTAATATATGCATATATAACCTAAACTATGGGATTTTGGGTATACCTAAAAGACGGTATATGTTATCAGTTTTTCTGGATTCTGGGTTTACCTAAAAGACGGTATATGTTACCAATTTCCCAAGGCTCTAGGTATACCTGAAAGATAGTATATGTTAACGAACCCATGTTTTATCTTGGAGAGGGTATATGGTATAAGATTCGTAGGACATTTATGTTTTTGTGAAAGTGAGGCATCTCACCCAATCCCCAACCCTCGGAGTTAGGAGGCAAGGACTACCAATGTGTTTTAGGTGGTAGATCCAAGTCTTCTACATAAGTTTCTATGGTGCATCCTATTTCTAGTTCTTGCCATTGGAAAGTACTCTCTCGATCACAAATTGTCTCCTCTGGGTATCCGTACAGCTAGTCACACAAATATTAATTGGAAAAACATAAGAGACCCATGTGTGGTCTCGGTCCGCTGTGATGTCAAATGTCTATGCATACCCATAGGGTAATTAACAAGAGAAACATAAAGTCAATTTACTTTTAAATGTCTTTAAGTGCATACATTGCTTGATTTTGAATTTGTTATAATATAGTTGTGGTTCATTTATGTGATGTGTAGTTTAGTAATGTTTTTCCTTATGTACCAAACCATGAGTTGTTTGCATTGGGTGAATATCATAGAACTTATATGAATTTTATTATTTTATTATCATTATTTAAATGTGTTATACATATACTTGTACACATGACACTAAGCACATTTATATTGATATTATGCTTCTTACTTAGACTGGGAATAGTTTGACCACATCTGAATTATTATTTTTCAGGTAGCAAATAAAAATATCAGAGCAATTGCGAGCATCCATGTGGGCGTCGCCATAAGACCATATCTTCTGTTGATGTCCTGTGAAACTCTGGCTCAATTCATTAATCGTATTATTTATAAATTTACATGATATGGAAGCTATGTTATCACCTGTAACTCGCCCAATTATTTGACAGAGA
Organism: Nuphar pumila; assembly: GCF_984573655.1. Lineage (NCBI taxonomy): Eukaryota > Viridiplantae > Streptophyta > Magnoliopsida > Nymphaeales > Nymphaeaceae > Nuphar > Nuphar pumila. The sequence continues at coordinate 130,082,691 of NC_143249.1, forward strand.
GATTAATCAATTATTCTGCTGTAATTTAAAAAGAAAATTTGATTCCAAAATTTTTGAGTTAAATATTTGGGGTGTGTAAACACCCCAAAATTTCCCCGTTCGTTCTCAGACACCCCCTTTCAACAGATGTCAATCCCCTTAGGTCAGTCTACCCCTAGGTCTGTCCCAATTTAGGGATCATTTTACCCCCTTTTCACCAGTAAAATTACCATTTTACCCCTAGATCACCTTAGACCCTCATCAGTTAGACCCAACCAAGCTTATTTTAGGTTTAGAATAGTTAGAATGTCAGTCATTTTTAGCTCCCCTGAGCTCACGATGAGTAAATCCTGTTTATTTCTGATCATTTCAGCTAAAATCAGTTCATTTCTCAGGGAATGAGCTTAATTCTAGCTCAAATTCTAGCCAATTATCTATGAGTCAGTCAATTCTACTCTCCTAAGTCTAACTTGAGCTCACCAGGAGTTCAAGTGATCCAATTTCAATTCAGATTCTGTTCCCGCAGTCTTGGAGTTCATTTTAGCTCACTTTGGCTCATTTCAGTTGAAATTGAGCTAACCCCAGTCAATCCAGCTAGTGTATGAGCTTCAGATTTAGTTTATCTCAGTATAATTGACCTTCATTCTAGCTCAAACCCAGTATATTCCCATCACCTATTTCATTCTAGTGTTCATTTTCACCATTTTCCTAAGAATGAGGTCATTTCTTAATCAGCCAGTCTAGGAGCTTAGTTGAGTTAGTGTCTTTTTAGTTTATCTGAGTTTAGAAACCCTAGAATCCAGTTCAATTCAGTTTAAACCAGTCTAAACCAGTTCAAACCTCATTTTTTAGTGTCACTCTTTGCCCTACAGGGGCAAAATCATTCCTCAATCATTTTATCCAAAACATCAATTCTATTATTTTCTAAGCTAGTACAATAGCCAATCTGGGCTCGGATCAATTTCTTTTCTGAAATTTTAGCTATATTCGAGATCCAATTCACATTCGAATCGGATCTGATATCTAATTATCAATTCTCATCCTCGGACAGGAATTGTCAATTCCTTGTCTCTGCCAGGGGTCTGGGACTTCAAATCCCTCATCCAGGTTTTGCATTTCGCATGTCATTTCGCATGTCATCACATATCATTATATGTCATTTCATGTTATTTCATTGCATTTCATATCATTGCATATCATTTTCGAGATCCAACACTCTTATTTTCAAAATATCAAATCCAGGCTCGATTTTAAAACCTTTCTTTCGAAATCAATTTCAAAAACTTGGCTTTTAGAACCAATTTTTGCCATTTGGCCAACCCCTAGGGCTTTACATTCCTTATTTCAAAGCATTTTCTTTTGAAAAACAATATGGATTTGTTTTAAACTTGATTCCTAAATTAATTTTCAATTTTCTTAATTTTCTTCAAGTAGGGCCCACCCTATAGGGGGCACCAAACCCTAATTTTTTTTCATCTTTCTCCAATTTCATTTCATTTTCATGTTTTGCTTATTTCAAAAATACAAAAAATTTACAAATATAGGTGTCTTGTAAAAGCTTTTTGAAAATCTTGTTTTTAACCCCTTTATTTTCATGCTTTTAAAATCATTTTTTAAAACCAAATGGGGCCCACACAGGTGGCTCCACATTTGAGAGTTTTTTTATCCATTTAGGTTTAGTTAGAATTTTAATTAACTTGTAGTTTGAAAAGTCAAACCAAAGCCCATTACGAGTCTTTAGAAAAATTGCCCCCCTTAGTTTTGATTTTTTTTTAAAACTCTTTAATACTAATCCAAACTCTCTAATTAGGTGTTTTAAAAAACTATAAATAGAGCCTCATAGGGGGGGACGTCCCATGCTCTCCTCTTCTCCTCCTCTCCTCTAAATTCCATCAGTCTTCATTGAAGATCCAAGGTGAGCTCCTTCTTCATCTTGCTTCTTTATTAATTTTTATTTGTTTTCTTTGGATTTTTCATTAAATCCACCATTGCTGCCCCTTATAGTTAGTTTTTTTCTTCTCTTTTTCTTTCAAGAACCATGTTCACGATTCCAGATGATGATCTAATGTGTTTTACATGGTTTTGGTCCATGAATATTGCTTATATTTTGTTTATTTTGTTAATGCCCAAATAAAAAAGGTGATTCGACCCCTCTATGGATCGAATCCCTCTTTTAATGGCTAAATCAAATTCTTAACCTTGCTTTCCTGTGTGTTTATTTTTATTTCATCGTGCTCATGCATATTTTTGTTATTTCATACGTTTAATCATGATTCATGGCATTAGTTACACGTTTTATCAATTTTATCATGCTTAATTAGGTTTCTTTTTGTTCTAGGGTTTTTGTTTCACAGTCTTCAATTCTGGTCACTTGTTTATACTATTATTTTACCAAATTATATTTGTTGTTTAAATCTGAATTTGTTATGGTAGAATCATGTATATGTCTACAGCTTTCAGTAAAAAAATTGGTTTTTTTTTAGTTCTGCAACCCTATTTTCAAAATTCAAGAATCGAAACATGATTTCTACACCGTTCAAATGTTGTGCAGAATCAGGAGCATCTTTTCGGGGTTATATCTCCCTAACCGAAGATCATATTGTAGATCCGTAAAAAACAATGTGCTCATCAGAGTGTCTAATTTATTATATGAAATGTTTAGAATTTTTCACAGTTTTTTACTATTTTTCCTCTATCCAAAATTAAAACTTGTTTATCTAGAACCGTTAGGTATTGTTTAAACCCTGGGTCATCTTGCCAGAGCGATTTCTCCCTAACCGAAAATGATCTCTCTGATCCGTAGAACATGTCATATTTGTCTTCATGTCTAGTTTTCCCAGTATTATTTTGGTGATTTTTGAAGTCTTTTTCTATTTTTATTTAACCCAAAATCAGAACCTGCTTTTCTTGAACTATTATACATTAGTCAAAATCAAGCACAACTTGCCAAAATAATTTCTCCCTTACCGAAGATCATATTTATGATCCGTAAAAAGAGTTATTTTTATTGAGATGTCTAGTTTTTTTCTATAAAATTTCATAAATTTTTACTATTGTTTGTATCCATGACAAATACAAGAAAGCATGTTACTTAGCCTTTTTTACCTTTTATTTAATATTTATATCCAAAATAATCCCCAAAAAAATAATTTTCGATTGCATATTATTTTTAGGGTTGGTAGCAGTGTTCATGTCGATTTTCATGATTTTTAAAAGTTTTTTGATATGTTACTTAGTTGTTTCATAAAAACACGATGCCCGTAGAGTTTTGATTCAACTGAAACACGGGCAAAAATCAATCTTTTTCTATTATTTTATCTTTTTCATAAAAAGTTTTATATTTTTAGAATTTGATCATCTTCATAATCATATCAGGGTATTATCCACCTGATTTTGCATCGTTTTGAATTCGTTTGATCTCCGGATTAAGCGTAATACAAAAATCTTTTCTGAAAACCTATTTTTAACCCTGTTTTGCAAATAATATCAATTTTCAAGGCTATTTTAGTCATTTTCCCTTAATTTTTAATTTTCAATTTATTTATTTTTCATGTATCATCCATTATGTTATTTAGTTAGTTTTATTTTAGGGAAGCATGGGAAAAGGCTTATATTCGGATAAATCCCTTAATTTCCATATATTGTTGGATAAATCCAAAAAAGCCGACATATTTCTACTAATAAGTTTGCTAATTTTGTAGGAAAGCTCAATATTGTATTTTTATTTATTCTCATTTTCCTTTCTTCAGTTTAGTATTCAATTATTGATGTAAATTATAATTATAATATTGAAATTATAATATTTTTTTCCTGTTTAGCGTAGGATACATTTGCATATAGTTTGATTTTGATATATAAACTGCTATTGCTTGTCATTCATGCACATATTTCAAATCCACAATGGTCAACACAAATTGCACATGCACCTGCTTCTAAGGAGTTAATAAACTCAGTGGAGTTCATATTTGTGGCCATAGTCACAATACAAACAATACTCAAATTTATCATCTTCGTTTAAGTCATAAACGGCCTGCACTCTTAGGCTATCTTCAGAAATCATTGCATACTTTTAAAAATAAATTTTTTTCCAAGTATTTTCCCTTTTAGAATCAAATAAGATATATTCCATACATATTCGTGGCTATAGTTAGGGATATGTGGCGAATTTACCTTATTTAAATTTTATAAGGCACGTAAATCCTTTTACTAATGATTTTCTTAAATTTCTCAGAAAATATTTTCATAAACTGCATCCATGCATCATCTAGGTTTAGATTGCATCATAAAATAATTCATAGGGCCACACACCCATCCCTTTTGATCTATTTTGGAGTTCAATCTCAGAAAAATCAATTTTCTCAAAGTTATCTGGGTTTTCTTCCAAAATTGATTTTCTCAAAACATTAGAAATTCCTTTCTTCAAAAATCAATTTTCTCATAATACAATACTCCAAGTTGGCTCACGATTTTCAAAGCATCTCCTTTTTCCAAGTATTTTTAAATATTCGAAGCATACATCATATTTTCAATCTGCATTTTTCAAAGTCATAGCACATGCTTGCTTCTTTGTGTATTTAGGAATAGAACAACGATTTAGACAGTTGAGCAAAGCAAAGCACCAGATTGATCATTGGTTCAATTACCCCTGGTTATGGTGCCAGGAATGGTTGAACCTCGTACCGACAGGCGAATCCCATTCTATGGAATTTTTCTATATTTTAAAATGGAGGCAAGTTATTTTCAAAACTTTTTCAAAAGTCTGTTTGACTTGGAAAAGTAAAATTTTGTAATGATAACAGGGTATTACAGTGTGGGTTCTTGCCTTATGAGGCAACGGATTGAACTGCCCATAGTGGAGGTTAGGGTTGTTGATCCTGGTGCTGAGTGAACTCAGTGTTATAGTTGAACCCAATATAAATAACACCTAATAGTTCATTTGTTTTAGTAGCCTACTTTGGAGAGGGTAGGAGGTACACACGCCGACTAACACGTTTTGAGGGCATAGACACCTCTTGGGCCCCCAATCATTGGTGTAGGGGGGTGGGACTATTAATTTATCCTAGGTAGGTAGTCAGTCTCTACAAAATAGGAATTGATTCCCTAGACCACTGTTAAGTCTCTCTCGGTTAAAGACCACTTCAGTGGATGTTTGTCCTGACTCTTCGAATCGATGGGTTAATTAAAATACATAGCATAATAAACCTCCATCTGATTGTTGAGTCAAGATTAGGTCTTGAGTGTGTACCCTTCACGAAAGGAAAGAGAAATAATGCATTAGATTAGGTTCACAAGTGGTTAAATGATTCATTGAATGTTGGCATAAAATTTCATGCATGTCATGTATAATTTTTGGTTCATGCATATGTTGGCATATATGGATATGTTTGATTTTGATCTTGATTACTAATGATATGATGTAGGTACGTTACTTGATGGTAAGAATAAATTATTGTGTAACCTTGTATGATTAAATTATTATAGTTATGATCATTAACTTTGTTGAGTTTATATGCTATGACATGCTATGATTTGTTTGCATTGAGAAATATGTATGCTTTTGTTATCGCCGCAAAAAACTTTCCCTTCCCTGCGGGAGAGAGGGGAAACATTTTCGTGAGTCAAACTTTACCAGAATTTGAAAATTCTTTTGAAATACTCGCCTCCGTTTTGAAAATAGTGGGAAATATTCCGACGAATGGGACTCAACCTGTCGGTACGAGGTTCGACCATTCCTGGCGCCTTTACCCAAGGGTAATTGAACCAAGGATCAAATATGTGCTTGACTTAGTTAAATTATCGAAATCATGTTCTATCCTAAATGCGTAGAGAATTCAGGCATGTGCTATGAAACTTTATAAAATGTAGGTTGGAAAACATGATGTATGCTTAGAAAATGCTTTGGAGTTGAAAAATATTTCTAAGGCAAAAGATGAGAATCGATTTCTCAAGGAAACCCTGATAAAAGGATTTAAAGTCTTATGAAAGCCTTTGAATATGTGAGAAAATCATGAATGGATGGAAATCCTTGGAAAGTAGAAAGAATTCTTAAGAAAAGACAACTCTTGAAGAAAATATTTGTCAAGAAAACTCCAGCTTTCAAAATCATCTTCGGAAAATGATTGAAGATTCATAAGAAAACTATCTTGAGAGAGGAAATTGAATCCTAGGAAATGAAAATCCAGGAAATCTTGGTCTTGAGGAATTGGAAATCGATTTTGACTCTGGAAAATTATGGAAAGTTTCATTTGAAAATTTGGAAATGAATTCTAAGATAAGAAATATTTTCTGGGAAAATTAGGGAAAACTTAGCTTGAGATAATCAATCTTTGAAAACATTTTCATAGCATCTTGAGAAATCGATTTCCTTGAAATGGCATTTTTACAGAAATGCACATGATTTCATGATGTGAACTGTCCTGAATGAATGAATGTCTTTTTATGAAAACATCTTTTCAGGAAAATATGCAATTTTAAAATTAAACTAAGGTAAGATTACCACATATTCCGACTATGGCCGTAAATATGCTGGTAATTTACTTAGTTAATTCTAAAATATTTTGTAAAAATTGAAGATATGCAATGAATTTTGGAAGATAGCCTAAGAGTGTAGGCTCGGTGTGACTAGTAGGAAGATGTTGAATCTGGGTCTTGTCCATACTCCGACTAGGGCCGTAAATATGGACTCCACCGAGTTCATCAACTCCCTAAGAGTTGGTGCACGTGCCATTCGTGTTCATCCATAGCGATTTCCTAAATAAAATGCATGAGTCACATAATCGGAATATTGCAAAAATTCAAACTATATGATACACATCCTAATCTAAGCAGAAAAGTAAATCTCTTATTCCAAAGTTACATTTTATTACATCATTAAATAAAATGAAAGAAGGAAAACTGCAGATTCCAGCTCCTTCCTTTGAATGTCTCTACCAAGCTTGAAATGGGGTTAGCTCAAATATGTGGGTTTTTTCAAGATTTTCTAATAATATCCTGAGATTATTGGACTTAGCTGGATATAAACCCGATTTTCATGCTTCCTTGATATTTGAATGATTTAAAATGATGCAAATGCAAGAAAATTCAGTAATAAATAGTTGGAAATTCAGAATTATGGTCAAAATGACCAAAATACCCCTAATATTTGGGTTATACCTTTAAAATCAGGGTTTTTGAAGAGATTTTGACAAAATTTGAGGATTTCAAAATGCAAATGGGATCAAATGATGATGAAATGCATAATAGGACATAATGACATGCTACTAAATATGATGGGACTGTATAAATCAGAATTGATATTTAAAATTTGGCCTTTATTGACATGCTACTAAATATGATGGGATTGGAAATTGATTGACCCGAAGGTCGAAAATTGGAAATTGATTGACCCGAAGGTCGAAAATTGGAAATTGGTAATTGAGATTGAGAATTGGAAATTGGGTGACTCGGAGGTCAAAGTTGAAGAATTGCCTGATTCGAAGATTTAAATTGGAATTTGGAGGGCAAAATATCAAATTCGAGCAATTGACAGACCCTGATGATTGAAATGACTTGAATTAACAAAGGAGAATAATGAGTTCGACTCAGAGCTCGAAGAAAATATAGAGATCACGAGTCGGAACCCGGATCAACAAAAGAAAATGAAGAGCTCGCATCTGAGCTCGAATGAATAGAGAGATCTTGAGTCGGAACCCGGATCAACAAAAGAGAATGAAGAGCTCAAATGAATAAAGAGATCTCGAGTCGGAACCCGGATCAATAAATGACAATGAAGAGCTCGAATGAATAAAGAGATCTCGAGTCGGAACCCGGATCAATAAATGAAAATGAAGAGCTCGAATCTGAGCTCAAATGAATAAAGAGATCTCGAGTCGGAACCCGGATCAACAAATGACAATGAAGAGCTCGAATCTGAACTCGAATGAATAGAGAGATCTCGAGTCGGAACCCGGATCAACAAAAGAAAATAATTTGAATAAGAACCCGAGTCGGAACTCGGTTTTCCAAAAAAGTTGGATCTTGAAAATGTACCAGTTTGAACACTGGATTTTGGAATAATACCGGTTCGAGCGCTGGGTTTTGGTTTAGTATTGGCGATTATCTTTCCATTTTGAATCATTAGGAATTGTGATGGGACTGTTTGTTGGAATCCCAATACTGACCGGATTGTTGTTAATGCAGTTGAATGCAAATGAATATGAATTGATGCATATGAATGCACAAGTGCGTGAAATGAGAAATTTGTTTATCCTGCCTGCATACAGAACAAAATTTTAAAAATGCCCCAGTGTAACTGGGAAAGAAAGTTTGATCATTATTTGAAGAAAACGGGAAGATTAGAAGAGAAGAATAAATGTTTCAAGTATAAAACTTTTTCAAGTGTCGAGCATTAATGGGATCCAGCAATTCTACCCCATCGGCGTTGATGAGCCGATATGAGTTGCGGGGTAATGCTTCTTTGACGACAGCATAGAATGAGCATCTCTCTACCTTTATAAACAGCATAGAATGATAAAATGCATGGAATGACATGGCCTAAATACAAAATTTAAAAGAAAACTCTAAAATAAGCAAATTCCGCATACGGGTATGAACTAAACGTAGCATTTAATGCAATAATGCATAAATCCACCATAGAAATGTCTGATATTTTTTAGGCGGCTAAAAAACATGAAACTGAACAGATTTGGTTTTTACAGCCCGGGGATTTGACCTACGGTGAGTTCGGTAGCAGAGATTTGGTTCTGACAGAACTAAAATCAATAAGATCTGCTATGAAAATAGATAAAAAATGATAATTGACCACCAAAACTTTCAAAAATTAAATGGAGCACTAATGACATGCACATGAACAACTTTAATTTGTATAGATTGAGAATTTGACTAACTGGTTGAGAAATAAAAATATGACATTACACGCAAAAACCAGAATAACAGATATAAATACCAAAACAGTAGATTGAAATAAAAAATACAAAAAAAGGATGCAGACTATTCTAAAAATTACAAAATTTTGGAATCCAACAGAGGACATCTAGAACACAAAGTTTTTTACAGATCCATATTTGGAGTTATATCCAGAGAGAACCAGTTGACTCAAATCGATCCTAAGTCTCAGAGGCTCAAATTAGGCTGTGACACGTGTTCTGAACTCAAGGATTTTTGTCAGGCAGAAAAAAAGTCATAAAAATCTGATAAAATCAGATTAAATACTAGATTCAATCCTGAGTTCAGGACATTTTTTGTATAGGGAATCGGATCTCCAAGGAGGATGATCTAGATTTTACAAGTTGAGATCCAACATCATCAATGTTTCCAGGGTCTTAAAACCCGACTTGGCATTTTGAATTTTGAACAAAGCAAATGAACTCAAACGATTTCGATTTTTTTAAAGCTTATCAAGGACAGCTATTCTCACAAAATATGATTTTTTTGGTATTTTTTAAGAAAAATAAAAACATAAAATAGCATATGGGCTGACTGTTAAAAACAGAGAATTACATAAACTAGACAGAATTGAAATAAACACTAAATATAACCTAATTAACTTCTAAAATATGTTAAATTAACAAAATTAAATATAAATTAAATTTAATTAATGCATGAATGGTGGAAAATTATCAAGAAAGCATGATCATACTTAATATATGTCATTTTATGGGAATGGTTCAATCCATCATTCAGACGAACCCTTTATTTAAAACGAAAAATCCATGGGATTCAGTATGTAAATCAAAATAAGAACATTATTTCAGTAGAATCAATTTGAATGGGAGCTCACCTTGTGTTCTTCTGGTATTTCTGGAGCTTCAGGTGCAAAGTTTCAGATGGGACCAAAAGGGGGCGTGAACTCAGAGAAGACAAAGGGAATTTAAAACTCAGGTTGAAATTCAGATTCAAAGAGAAAAGCCTCATCCAGACTGAGCGTGGGCTAGGGTATTTATAGATTTCTGAGAAGATTTTGAAATTCAAACAGAATGAATCTGGACCCTCCATGTGACGCCATCTCAGAGGATGCTACTTTGGATTTTTTTTTTAAATAAATAAAATACAAATTTTGTAAATAAGACACCTCAGCAGAATTTGAAAATTTTTGAAATGAGGTTGGCTTGATTTTCTCTGCAGAAGCTTCTCATGTGGCGCCACCTATATGTGGGCCCTCTTTGGGATTTGCTTTTTTTGGAGGAAGTAGAGATGGACATGTGGCATCAACTTAGGGTGGCTCTACACTGACATGTGTCAGAGAGAAGGAGTAGAGGAAGCACATGGTGCCACCTCATAAGCCTTTTGAATTTTGGTTTTGCCTTTTCCTAAAAGCAAGCTACAGAGCTATTTTTGAGGAGAGCTCTTTTTCAGAAATGGCGCCATCTCAGAGGGGGGGATTCTACTTTTTCTAAAGAACGGAGAGCTGGACATATGGCGCCACCTAATGGTGGCTCCACACTGACACATGTCAGCTGCAGGAGGAAGTACTTTAGATGGCGCCACCTCAAGAGCATTTGAAATTTGAATTTGGTTCGTTGTGGAGGAAGGAGGGATGGCCATGTGGCGCCACCTGAGGGTGGCCTCACATTGCCATGTGGCAAGTGAATAAGAGAGAAAGAGAATTGACATGTGGCATCACCTCAGGGTGACCCCACACTGACATGTGGCGCCACCTCAAAGAGGCCCCACACTGACACGTGTCAAAAAGTAAAAAGAGGAAAATGTAGGGAGGACAAGTGGCAACTAATGGAGGTGCAATGAGGAGGACATGTGGTGTCACCCTGAGGTGACCCCACGCTGACACATGGTAGAGAAATAAAATGGAAGGTGGGAGAAAGTGACATGTGGCACCACCTCTGGGTGAACCCCACACTGACACATGGCAGAGGATGGAAAGAGAGAGAAAGTGCCAAGTGGCGCCATCTCTGGGTGGCCTCATGCGAATAAAAATTTAAATAAAAGGAAATTGAAGTGTGACGCCACCTCAAAGTGGGTCCCACATCTTTTCTTTATTTAAAATAAAAACAAAATTAAAGTAAAATGTAAAATTCTTTTTGAAAATTTTATGAAAATTAGACTAACTAGAAAATACAAAGCGGAATTTACAAAAATTTAAAAGAAAGGTGGCCCTTCAGGGCAAAATGGAGAAATTTTGTAAAGAAATTCAAAGCCTTTTTATAGAGAAAAGATAGAGATTTGAAATTCAAGGCTTCATCTCCTTCTTTTGGCAGAGCCGATTCAGTTGATAAGATTTGAAAATCCATATTAAAACTATCCAGATCGTTTTCCTGAGAAAATCTTTTGAAATTCAGAGTCCTGGGGGTAAAATGGGAAGAATTGACAATTTTGAAGACCCAGGGGGTTTGAAATCAATTTTGAAGACCCAAGGGGTTTGAAATCAATTTTGAAAGAGTTAAAAACTCGAATCTGGATTGAGAATTTTGAAAATCAAGAGTTCTGGACCTCAAAATGACATGTTGTGACGTGCAGTGATATGAAATGCTCATGCGATGGTATGCAATGACATGTCTTGGGGGATTTTATACCGCATGAAGAACTGGAGATTTCAATCTTTTGATCTGAATAAGACTTTGAGATTTTATGATTGAATATGATTCTGAGCAAAACAATAGAAAATTTTTGAGAATCGGGGATGAAATTTGGACTCCTGCGGGGTCCGAGCTTAGAAAATGACCATATTGCCCTCTGAAGATCCTAAAGGATGGCTCACAATGGTTGGTGAAGATGTTGGGGAGGTGAGTGAAAATTTGGGGTGTTTACAACTTTATGTATTTGTTTGCACTATACTGAGCAGGTCCATATGATCATAAAGAAGCTACTGACTTCTCAGATTCGACAGAAGAGCTACGCAGATCAACGACATAGGAAACTCACTTTTTCGGTTGGAGACAAGGTTTTCATCAAGGTCTCTTCAACCAAGAGTGTGTTCCGTTTTGGAAAGAAGGGATAGCTCAGCCCCAGATTCGTTGGACCCTTCGAAGTTCTGAACCGGATCGAAGAGACTGCCTACCAAATAGCAGTGACACTGCAGTATGCGTAGATACACAACGTATTCCATGTGTCAATGCTTAGAAAATACGTTCATGACCCTTCCCACGTCAACCAACATGAAGACATTGAGATTCAAGAAGATTTGACGGTGGAAGAAAGGCCAGTAGAAATCGTGGACCAACGAGAGTAAGTGTTAAAAACGAAGGTCATTCCCCTTGTCAAAGTGAGATGGAAACATCATGGGATCGATGATTGCACTTGAAAACCCAAATCTGATATGCGGGATAAGTATCCTCAACTCTTTGCTTTGTACTCTTAACTGAATTTCGTGGATGAAATTCCTTTAAGGGGTAATGAATGTCTTTTTATGAAAACATCTTTTCAGAAAAATATGCAATTTTAAAACTAAACTAAGGTAAGATTACCACATATTCCGACTATGGCCGTAAATATGCTGGTAATTTACTTAGTTAATTCTAAAATATTTTGTAAAAATTGAAGATATGCAATGAATTTTGGAAGATAGCCTAAGAGTGTAGGCTCGGTGTGACTAGTAGGAAGATGTTGAATCTAGGTCTCGTCCATACTCCGACTAGGGCCATAAATATGGACTCCACTGAGTTCATCAACTCCCTAAGAGTTGGTGCATGTGTCATTCGTGTTCATCCATAGTGATTTCCTAAATAAAATGCATGAGTCACATAATCAGGATATTGCAGAAATTCAAACTATATGATATGCATCCTACTCTAAGCAGAAAAGTAAATCTCTTATTCCAAAGTTACATTTTATAACATCATTAAATAAAATGAAGAAGGAAAATTGTAGATTCCAGCAACTTCCTTTGAATGTCCCTACCAAGCTTGAAATGAGGTTAACTCAAATATGTGGGTTTTTTCAAGATTTTCCAATAATATCCTGAGATTATTGGACTTAGCTGGATATAAACCCGACTTTCATGCTTCCTTGATATTTGAATGATTTAAAATGATGCAAATGCAGGAAAATCCAGTAATAAATAGTTGGAAATTCTGATTTATGGTCAAAATGACCAAAATACCCCTAATATTGAGGTTATACCTTTAAAATCAGGGTTTTTGAAGAGATTTTGACAAAATTTGAGGATTTCAAAATGCAAATGGGATCAAATGATGATGAAATGCATGATAGGACATAATGACATGCTACTAAATATGATGGGACTGTATAAATCAGAATTGACATTTAAAATTTGGCCAAAATAACGAATTTCGCTTGTTTTTTGCCCGGATCAGGGTCCCGCGGGAACCCTGATTTGATGATATGGCTAAACCGATTATCAAACAATTCTCACATCATGGCAAATTAGATAGAGAGCATCTTTCTTCCTTTAGAAACAACATAGAATGATAAAATGCATGGAATGATATGGCCTAAATGTAAAATTTCAAAGAAAACTCTAAAATAAGCAAATTTCGCCTACGGGTACGAACCAAACGTAGCATTTAATGAAATAATGCAGAAATCCACAATAGAAATGTCTGATATTTTTTAGACTGCTAAAGGACATGAAAATGAACAGATTTGGTTTTTACAACCCTAGGATTTGACCTACGGTAAGTTTGGTAGCAGAGATTTGGTTCTGACGGGACAAAAATCAATAAGATCTGCTATGAAAATAGATAAAAAATGATAATTGACCACCAAAACTTTCAAAAATTAAATGGAGAGCTACTGACATGCACATGAACAACTTTAATTTGTATAGATTCAGAATTTTACTAACTGGCTGAGAAATAAAAATATGACATTACACGCATAAACCAAAAGAGCAGATATAAATACCTAAACAGTAGATCGAAATAAAAAATACAAAAAGGGGATGCAGACTGTTCTAAAAATTACAAAATTTTGGAATCCAAGAGAGTACATCTAGAACACAAAGTTATCTTTTTACATATCCAGATTTGGAGTTATATCCAGAGATAACCAGTTGACTCAAATCGATCCTGAGTCTCAGAGACTCAAATTAGGCTCTGACACGTGTCCCAAACTCTCGGATTTTTGTCAAGTATAAAAAAAATCATAAAAATCTTATAAAATCAGATTAAATACTATACTCAATCCTGAGTTCAGCACAGTTCTTGGATTGGGAATCCGATCTGCCATGAGGGCGATCTAGATTTTACAAGTTGACATCTAACATCATCAATGTTTCCCGGGTCTTAAAACCTGACTTGGTATTTTGAATTTTGAAGAAAGCAAATGAACTCAAACCTTTTCGATTTTTTTGAAGATTATCAAGGACAGCTATTCTCACATAATATGATTTTTTGGCATTTTTTAAAAAAAATAAAAACATAAAATAATGTATGGACTGATTGCTAAAAATAGAGAATTACAGAAACTAGACAGAATTGAAATAAACAATAAATATAACATAATTAACTTCTAAAATATGCTAAATTAATGAAATAAAATATGAATTAAATTTAATTAATGCATGAATGTTGGAAAATCATCAAGGAAGCATGATCATACTTAATATATGTCATTTTATGGGAATGGTTTGATCCATCATTCGGACGAACCCTTTCTTTAAAACGAAAAAATCATGGGATTTAGTATGTAAATCAAAATAAGAACAATATTTCAGTAGAATCAATTCGAATGGGAGCTCACATTATGTTATTTTGGTATTTTTGGAGCTTCAGGTGCAAAGTTTCAGATGGGACCAAAAGGGGGCGTGAACTCAGAGAAGACAATGGGAATTTAAAACTCAGGTTGAAATTCAGATCCAAAGAGAAAAGCCTCTTCCAGACTATGCATGGGATAGGGTATTTATAGATTTTTGGGAAGATTTTGAAATTCAAATAGAATGAATCTAGACCCTCCATGTGGCGCCATCTCAGAGGATACTATTTTGGATTTTTTTAAAATAAATAAAATGAAAATTTTGTAAATAAGATACCTCAGCAGAATTTGAAATTTTTTGAAATGAGGTTGGCTTGCTTTTCTCTGCAGGAGCTTCTCATGTGGCGCCACCTATGTGTGGGCCCTCTTTGGGATTTGCTTTTTTTGGAAGAAGTAGAGATGAACATGTGGCATCAACTCAGGGTGGCTCTACACTGACATGTGTCAGAGGGAAGGAGTAGAGGAAGCACATGGCGCCACCTCAGAAGCCTTTTGAATTATGGTTTTGCCTTTTCCTAAAAGCAAGCTGTAGAGCTATTTTTTAGGAGAGCTCTTTTTCAGAAATGGCGCCACCTTAGAGGGGGGGGATTCTACTTTTTCTGAAGAAGGGAGAGCTGGACATGTGGCGCCACATCATGCTGGCTCCACACTGACACATGTCAGCTGCAAGAGGAAGTACTTCAGATGGCGCCACCTCAGGAGCATTTGAAATTTGAATTTGGTTCGTTGTGGAGGAAGGAGGGATGGCCATGTGGCACCACCTCAGGGTGGCCCCACATTGCCATGTGGCAAGTGAATAAGAGAGAAAGAGAATTGACATGTGGCGTCACCTCAGGGTGACCCCACACTAACACATGGCATGAAATAAAGGAGATTGAAGACATGTGGCGCCACCTCAAAGAGGCCCCACACTGACACGTGTCAAAAAGTAAAAGAGGAAAATGTAGGGAGTACAAGTGGCAACTAATGAAGGTGCAAGGAGGAGGACATGTGGTGTCACCTCAGGGTGACCCCACGCTGACACATGACAGAGAAATAAAATGGAAGGTGGGAGAAAGTGACATGTGGCATCACCTCTGTGTGAACCCCACACTGACACATGGCAGAGGATGGAAGGAGAGAGAAAGTGCCAAGTGGCGCCATCTCTGGGTGGCCTCATGCGAATAAAAATTTAAATAAAAAGGAAATTGAAGTGTGACGCCACCTCAAAGTGGGTCCCACATCTTTTCTTTATTTAAAATAAAAACAAAATTAAAGTAAAATGTAAAATTCTTTTTGAAATTTTTATGAAAATTAGACTAACTAGAAAATACAAAGCGAAAATTGCAAAAATTTGAAAGAAAGGTGGCCCTTCAGGGAAAAATGGAGAAATTTTGTAAAGAAATTCAAAGTCTTTCTGCAGAGAAAAAATAGAGATTTGAAATTCAAGGCTTCATCCCCTTTTTTTGGCAGTGCTGATCCAGTTGATAAGATTTAAAAATCCATATTAAAACTATCCAGATCGTTTTCCTGAGAAAATCGTTTGAAATTCAGAGTCTTGGGGGTAAAATGAGAAGAATTGACAATTTTGAATACCCAGGGGGTTTGAAATCAATTTTGAAAAAGTTAAAAACTCGAATTTGGATTGAAAATTTTGAAAATCAGGAGTTCTGGACTTCAAAATGACATGTGTTGTGCAGTGATATGAAATGCTCATGCGATGATATGCGATGACATGTCTCGGGGGATTTTATACCGCATGAAGAACTGGAGATTTCAATCTCTTGATCTGAATAAGATTTTGAGATTTTGTGATTGGAGATGATTCTGAGCAAAACAATAGAAAAATTTTGAGAATCGGGGATAAAATCTAGACTCCTGCGGGGTCCGAGCTCAGAAAATGACCATATTGCCCTCTAAAGATCCTAAAGGATGGCTCATAATGGTTGGTGAAGATGTTGGGGAGGTGAGTGAAAATTTGGGGTGTTTACAGATTCCCTTCTTTGCTACTAAGCCGGCTTGTGGCCAAGCTTAGTGGCAAAGAAAACACCCCAAATTTGGGCTATATAAAATGCCCCAGTTAGAAGGATCTGATTGAGTATGAAGAAATTAGCTCTGATGAAAATGGTAGTTATGAAATGGAGAATGAAGAAGAAAGATTCACTCTGCGAGAGTGAAGTTCAGGTTTTGCCCTTATCCTAGATGGGACGAAAATACCTCGTATAGAACGAAGCTCAGGTTTTAACCCTTGACCTGATTGGGGAATGAAATACCTTAACAAATGAGGCCTAGGTTTATACCCTTAACCTGATCGAGCAGAAATGAAATACCTCATCAGAATGAGGCTCAGGTTTATACCCTTGACCTGATCAGGCGGAAAATGAAATACCTCATCAAAATGAGGCTCAGGTTTATACCCTTAACCTGATCGGGCGAAAAATGAAATACCTCATCAGAATGAGGCTCAGGTTTATACCCTTAACCTAATCAGGCGGAAAATGAAATACCTCATCAAAATGAGGCTCAAGTTTATACCCTTAACCTAATCGGGCGAAAAATGAATGGAATCCTCGAAGGAAGAGACCATGATGGAACCTTCGGATTTTGCATAATAAATCTGACAGGGGTTTTGCAAAAGGAAGGAAAATGGGGTCCCTAAAGCTTGAAAAGGGATTGATCTTGGGCGCCTCATTTTTGAGACTAAATCAGCTTTTGAAATTGCCTCTTGCGGTAAAATGATTGAGGGTTCGACCTTGAACCGAAATTGAACTGTCTATGGTGGGACAGTGGGGACACAGGGAAGTGTGTGGATCTGAGAGCTCGTGCGCTCAGATCATACAAGAAGGGAAGGAATCTTGAAAACTACTGTAATCAAGTCCTAAAGAGGGATTGAAAATGGTGTCATGATGTATCAAAAACGGACATCAAACTCTCACTTCACGTCAGGATAGCTAGAAAATATTGTTAAAATGTTGAAAATTTTGTTGTTGACTCAAGATGGTTAAAAATGAAGCACATTGTTGGGAAAATATTCCTTTTTTTCTACCTGAAGTATTACCTCCAAACGGGATTGACTTTATGGAATCAAGATTTGGAATTCAAATTGCTTGCGATTGACCTTCTTCAAAGAAGCTATCAATTTCCTTGATATGAACAGGAAAGAAAGAATTAATATTATGAAAGCAATTGATAAAAGAATATTGATAATAGAATTTCACAAAATTAAAGAAGATTCTTGATAGATTTGGCAGTTTGGTATCCTGGGATGCTTCTCTCATGATAATCTTCCTGCACTCCTTTGAACTCTCTTGGGCTTCGGGGGAGTGTATTACATCATCCTTCATTTTAGAGATGTCTTGACTTTTCTCTCTTTTTTTTTCCTCTCTCTCTCTCTCTCTCTCTCTCTCTCTCTCTCTCTCTCTTTTTCTTTTCCCTCTCTCTCTCTCTCTTTTTGGAAGGATACGTCACAAACTCCTTCAACTTGGAGATGTTTCGATGCTTATTTGCCTCAGGGATTATATTGACGATATTGGCTCATTGGTTGGAGATCTTTGGATGATAGCAGAAATTAAATATCTTTTAGGGATTATCGGGAGGTTCATCGCATCCGCCTTCAACTTGACAGTGCTTTGGACTTTCCTTGGAAGGATCCTTTACAAACTCCTTCATCTTGGAGATGATTAAAATCTTCTTTGGCCCCGGGGATCTAACTCACATAATTCATCTTCATCTTAACGAAAATTGAGAGATCCCTTTTGCAGATACTTAATTGCAGCTTAGGTGATTTAAGGAGACAGGGCTTGGGTGAATTCTCTTTTCCTAGCGCTCAGGATATTTCCACTACCTCACTTTTACAAGAATGGTCTTTAAAGATGTGTCATAGCTATGATCAATATCAATCACTCGTGGCTTTGCAGCAATATTGAATCTTCTTTGCTGGACATATCGAGGATTTTTCCTTCATCCTTTTGGTTGGCCAATGAAAAGCATTTGGATTTTGGATCCTTTTTCGCAAAAGCTTTCCCTTTGTAGAAGTAATGCTGAAGGTATTTTGAGGTAAAGATTTGTGCAATAAAGTTTTTGAGATCAACAAGTAATTGACTGACAATTTGGCAAAATGTTCTTGAAATCCTTGGTGAAAGAGAGCATTTGAAGTCTGGTTTAATGCATCCGTGACGAAAATTATCCTCTCATTTCCCCAAAGGAGAAGACTCAGGCTTAGCCCTTACCTGAATGGGAAATGGAAATTACTCATCTCTTCCCTGAAGAGGAGGTGTTTGCAAAATGAACCTTCGAAGAGAAATTGAGCTTTCGTCAAAGCTCCCTAACATTAGGCTTCTCTTATGGAAAGGGGGCCGATAGTAGTGAGGTCGGTAAATTGGGTCATAAAGGAACGAGTCCATCACACTCTCCCTGAAAAAAGGGTCCTCCATGATAAAATGGCCTAGTATGAGATGGGGGGCCACAAGGAAAGCGAACTTCTGTCGAAGCTCTCCCTATAAAAGGGTTTCTTTTGTGAAATTGGAAATTGTTTTGCAAACGGTTCACGAAGACACGAGTCCCTTCAAACTCTCCCTGAAAAGGGGCAAAATGAACGAATTGAATAGCATGCAAGAAGAACGAGCTCCGTTGAACTCTCCCTAAAAAGGGCTTCTCGCAAGAGAAAATGATTAAAATTTTGATATTGAGCCAATAGGCGTAATGAATACGACCATGATTGGCAAAGTGACCCATAGGTCGAAAATGATTGAGATAGAATTGGTAACCCGAAGGTTTGATATTGGATGACCTAACGGTCGAAATTGAGAATTAAAAATTAGGAATTGGGTGACCCAAAGGTCAAAATTGGAAATTGAGTGATCCAAGGGTCGGAATTGAGAATTGGTTGACCCAAAGGTCGAAATGGTGTGACTCGGAGGTCAAATTTGGATGACCAGAAGGTCAAAATTGGAACTTGGATGACCTGAAGGATGACCCGGAGGTCAAAATTGGAAATTGGATGACCCGGAGGTCAAGATTGGAAATTGAATTTTGATGAGAGGTTTGTACGAAGACTGAACCTAGAAGATCGACTGATGTGATTGATGGGATACTAACACAGAGTTAGATTTTGGAAGAATACCAGTATAGGCATTGGGTTTTACAAAATGTACCAGTACAATCACTGGATTTTGGAAATGTGCCAGTATGAGCACTGGATTTTGAAAATGTATCAGTTCGAGTACTGGATTTTAAAATAGTACAAGTTCGAGCACTAGATTTTGAAAATGTACCAGTTTGAGTACTGGATTTTGAAAATGTACCAGTTTGAGCACTGGATTTTGGTTCAGTACTAATGACTGTCTTTTAATTTTGAATAACAATTAGGAATTGTGATGGGACTATTTGTTGAAATCTTAATACTGACCAAATTGATATTAATGCAGTTGAATGAATGCAAATTGATGAACATGGGTGCACAAGTGTGTCAAATGAGAGATTTGTTTTTCCTGCTTGCATACAGAGAAAAACTTTAAAAATGCCCCAGTGTAACTGGGAAAAGAAAGTTTGATCCTTATTGAAGGAAATAGGAAGATTACAAAGGAAGAATAAATGCTTCATGTATAGAACTTTTTCAAGTGTCGACCATTAATGGGATCTGGTAATTCTACCTCATCGACATTGATGAGCCGATATGAGTTGCGGGGTAATGCTTCATTGATGACATAGGGACCTTCCCAATTTGGTGACCATTTCCCGCCGGGATGATGCTTGAGATAAGTTGTGGATCGAAGTACTAAATCATTAATTTTGAATCTCCTTTCGATGACAGACTTTGTGTATTGCCTGGCTATTCTTTGACGATAGGATTGAGCATGCTCTGCTGCTTTTAGCCTTCTCTCGTCGAGCAAGTCTAACTGTATCAGTCGCTGCTGCTGGTATTAATCAAGAGGTAATTCAAGAAGGGATGCAAATTTCAGAGCGGGCTTCTGAATATGTAGAGGCAATACTACTTCGGTTCCATAAACCAGTTCTAATGGAGTAGCATTTGTTGGAGTGTGAATGGTAGTCCGGTAGGCCCGTAGTGCATCGTGGATCTTCTCATGCCAATCATGGCCTGTTTCAACAGTTCGCTCCAAGATACAAATTAATATCTTGTTGGTAGCTTTTGCTTGACCATTCCCTTGAGGATAATATGGAGCGAAGAAATGATAATGAATTTTGAACTTTGAGCAGAATGTTTTCATTCTTTCGTTCTTGAAATGATTGTCATTATCTAACACGATATCATATGGTATGCCGAATCGACAAAGGATGCTCTTGTGGATGAATGAGACCACATGTCGTCCTTCTACTGTGCGGAGAGTGATAGTTTTTACCCACTTGGTGAAATATTCTGTTGCGGCAAGAAAGTATTTGTGGCCATTTGAAGCAGAAGTGATGAGACCTACGACATCAAAGACCCACATAGAGAACGGTCATGGAGAGACAACAGATTGCAAATATGTTGTCGGCGCATGAATAGAGGGTGCATGTATCTGGCATTGAACACACTTTTTCGCAAAATGGTAACAGTCTTGCTGCATAGTCTTCCAGTAGTAACCTGCTTGGATGATTTGTTTGACAAGGGTTTGGTAGCCGACGTGGCCACCACAAATACCTCTGTGTGCCTCTCGCACGACTTCTTTTGGCTTCATCTTCGTCTAAGCATCTGGAATACTCAGAACTGAATCCACGACGATAGAGGACGTTTCCCAAAATGAAATACCGGGTAGACATATGCTGGATTGCTCGTTGCTCTTTCTTTGAGAGTTCTGGAGAAAATTCAGCGATTTCTATGAAGTTCTTGATGTTGTAATACCAAGGCTTATTCTTTTGCTCAGCTTGGTTTACTTGTTCTATTGGAAGGAAGGCAGGTTGGTCAAGTCTGCCAATTTCAAAGGAGCGACAAGATTCTCCACTTTGAATGCCATAATGGAGCCCAGATTGGCTAGACTATCAGCCACTTGATTGAAATCTCTCTTGATATAGAAGAGCTGAAATTCTTCAAAATTGTTGGCAAGAGCTAAGACGATCTTTTGATAGGGAAGCAGTTTTTGATCCTTGACTTGCCATTCGGCCTGAACTTGATTGACAACTAGAAGCAAGTCGTCATAGGCATGCACTCTTTTGACATCGAAGTCTAGTAGAATCTTTAGACCTTGAATTAGAGCTTCATACTCGGCCATATTGTGGGTGCATGGGAAATCGAGCTTAAGAGAAAAGGGAATCATCTCCTTCTCAGGAGTGATTAATAAGATCCCAATGCCTATTCCAGTCATATTCTTGCAACCATCGAAAAATAAATTCCAGACTAAAGATTGTTGGATATTGCATATTTGCCCATCAGGGAAGTCATCTTCAGCTTTCACTTCTTCTGCCAAAGGAAAATCTGCCAATTGATCTGCAATTGCTTGACCTTTGATTGATTGCTGGGAGACATTCTAAGTCATACTGCATTAGCAAGACTTGCCATTTGGCGATCCGTCCACTGAGAAAAGGATGTACTTGAGAGGATTGAGTTTGGACATGATTTTGACTTCAGATGCCAGCAAGTAGTGTCTTAACTTCTGACACATTCATACCAGAGCTAGGCAGGTCTTCTCTATTTGGGAGTATTTTTTTTCATAGTCTATGAAAGTCTTACTCACATAATAAATGGCGTGCTCTATCAAGCTGCCTTCTTCGTATTGTGCCAAGAATCTGTCACACGCGACTTGATTAACTGAGATGTATAACAAAAGGGTTTTCCCAATTCTGACGGTTTCAGGATGGGAGGATTAAGGAGATATCTTTTGATACGATCGAATGATTGTTGACACTTTGGTCCCCATTTGAACTTCACTCCTTTTCTGAGTAAGTGATTGAAAGGCTTGCATCTCATTGCCAAGTTATATATAAATCGTCGGATTGATTGCATGTGTCCCTGAAAGCTACGCAATTCTTTAAGATTAGTTGGGGGCGGCATATCAATGATGGCCTTTGCTTTAGCTGGGTCTACTTATATTCCCTTTTTGCTAACCATAAAACCCAACAGTTTACCTGATTCAACTTCGAAAATGCACTTCTGAGGGTTGAGTCTCAGCTTATAGAGAATGAGTCATTTAAATACTTGATCAAGAGCTTCGATGTGATCTTCTTCCTCTTTGGATTTCACGAGGATATCATCAACATATGCATCCATGATTTTGTGCATTTGATCATGAAAAATGATGGTCATTGCTCGTTGATACGTTGCTCCAGTGTTCTTGAGCCCAAATGGCATGACTGTATAACAAAAAGTGCCCCAAGGCGTAGTGAAGGAAGTTTTTGATTGGTCGCAGACAGCCAACTTAATTTGATTATAGCCGAAATATCCATCCATAAAAGAGAACATGGCATGTTCTGTCGTGCTGTCGATCAAAAGATTGATATTTGGAAGTGGATAATCATCTTTAGAAGTTGCTTTATCAAGATCTCTGAAGTCGATGCAGATCCTTACTTTGCCATTTTTCTTTGGAACAACGACAATATTGGCTAATCAATCTGGGTAGTCAATAGTTCAAATGAATCCTGCTTTGAGCAAGTTTTTGAGTCCTTCTTTGACTTGTTCTATTCTTGGATCCATTTTTCTCAGTTTCTGCTTGACTGGCTTAATACCTGGCTTCAAAATGAGGCGATGTTCGACCAATTTAGGATTTAGGCCCGGCATATCTTCGTATGACCATGCAAATACTTCCTCATGTTGTCTGAGAAAATTGGTGAGCCTTTCTTTCTCTTCCAAACTCAGACTGGTGCCAATCTTGAGAATCTTGGGATTGTCTTCTGAACCGATGTTGACATCCTCAGTCGGATCTTGGACTAGAGTGGATGGTTCGTCCTGCTTCTGAACTAAGGCGAATTTTGGCAATTCTTGAAGAGACTGATCGAATTCCGCATACTCATCTGACTGCTTTGTAAATTTGTCATTTTTTTGTGTTGGCTTTGACTCGGTGAATTGTTGCCGACTTCTGGAAAGCCTTTAGATTGAGAACGAGCTTCTTGATTGCTCGAGAATGCATTCTGAAATTTGAAGAAGAAACTTGATTCAGGAGAAATTGCCCATCATAATACAAATAGCTTTTGAAAAGAGTCATGAATGAAATTGTAAAATGAGGAGATAGAGTAAGGAGATAGATGATATCCAGATAGACAAAGAAACTTGGAATTTTATTGATTTTGAATTGATCAAAGACATTGATAGAATGAGACATTTATTTTGAAAAGAATAGAAAGAAAATACAAAAAAATGATTCTCAATGTGCCCCCTTAACAAAAATAGTCTTCTTTGGTGAGCTTTTGTCAGAGAATCCTAGTCCTGCTTTGAGAGGATGATGCTCTGGAATCATTGGTTTAATGCGACCATCTTCATTTTTGCCCAAGCCTTTGAAGGGTTGGTAGCCATGCTTCAGAAATAAATCAAATCCTTTCTTCACTTTCATGAATTGGGGAAACAATGGGTGATCTCTGAGAGTGTTGTAGTCGAGTCGACCTCTGATCTTGAAGAACTGAGGACCTCTCCATCTGGTCATGGCCACGGTATGCATAGATGGCTCTGGTGTCTGGAGTATTTCTAGACTCTCTCCGAGACTGACTTCTTCTCTTTCCCTGATACTAGGGATATCTGTGGTGAATGCGGGTCTAGGGATCATGGGCTGCGGGAGCCTTTCTTCTGGGTCCTCTCCCAATATAGTTGTGATCATCTCACATTTGGACCACTTTATACACTGATGAAGAGTGGAAGGTACCGCATTTGTATGGTGGATCCAGGGTCTTCCGAGAAGCAGATTATAGGTGGGTGGCACATTGACCACATGAAAGAGCACCGAATGCACTGAGTAATTGATAAACACTTCTAAGAAGATCTTTCCTTTTGTCATTTGACCATGGTTGTCAAATCCATAAATGGCAATTGGATCTGGTATATACTCTTCTTTTTTTATGCCTAGCGCCTTTGCTGTCATCTCAGGACATATATTGAGGTTGCTGCCTCCATCGACTAGTACATGAGGTACTGTCATTCCCCTTGTTCGAACAACGATGTACAGGGCATTGTTATGAAAGGTGTGAGGCTTTGGAAGGTCCTCATCTGAGAAGGTGATTGGCGCATTTGTCATGGGCAAATTCACAATTTGAGCCATGTCTTCAAGTGTGGTACTGGGCCTAACTTTAATCTTCCTAAGCAAATCGTCCAGTACTTGTTGGTGCTTGCAAGAGTTTTTAGCTAAGTCCAAAATTGAAACATTGGACAAAGCAATTAATGGCTTTTGAGTTGACACTTCTCCCTTTTCTGGCATGGGCTTGATGAACTGATTAAGGAATTCGGGAATTCTTTTTACTTTCTTAGGGGATGTCCTTATAGGTTCTTCAGATACTTTCAGCTTACCAAATGCTGAAATTATATCCATCTTCTTAGTGGCTGGGGGTGCTTGCCATAGCACCAAAACTTGATGTTGAATTTGCAGATCTTGAATGAAACACGACTTGATATGTTCTTGAGGCTGGAACGGTTGTTCAGTGATCACTGTCGTGGTGTGCAGAGGAAATGGTTGATTTAGAATGTCCATCTTCTCATCTTCTTCTCCTTCCACCAAGAGATTCTTGTCGATGTAGTCCTGGACAATATTTTTGAGAACGAAGCAGTTCTCAGTGTTGTGTCCCACCGTTCGGTGGAATTTACAGAACTGGTCTTTCATTCTCCCCATGGGCACAGGGGGATCAGCTAGTCTAGGCAACTTGATCATCTCTTTTGATAGCATATACTCGAGCACCTCTTCGAGTGATTGGTCAAGAGGGGTGAATTTTCTGTTGTAGCTCCATCCTTCATGCCTAACTTTTTGTTTTGGTTCTAGCTCTGGCTGAGACTTGTTGTATTGGGGAGCAGACTTTTCTTTCGGCTCGCTCTTGGAATTGCTAGCACCATAACAATAGTCTTTCTTCTACTCTATATAGTGATTGCGACTTTTGCTATTTTTATGGTTGGCAAAATATGTAAAATGAGTCTTCTTCTTAGATTCACTTGGATGGCTGCTTTTGGCAAGGGTGATGCCCTCGTACACGCCATTTTTCATACCGAGCTCGAGTCATTCTGCTCTCTTTGTGAGCTCAATGAAAGAACGAGATGGTGAAGTCAAAGTCAAACTTCTCAAAGGCATGAGAAGTTGTTAAGAATGATTTGGAGCGCATGCTCCTCAGAAATGGGGTTTCTCATCTTGTTGCAGGTTCTCTTCCATCTACGAATGAAATATCTTGCTTTCTCATTCTCCTTCTGCTTCAAACTGCAGAGGTGGTTCAACGTGGGAAGCGCCTCAATGTTGAACAAGAAGCGTTTAACAAAAAGATTCACAACTTTATCAAATTCCTTGAGCTCGATGGGGTTGATATGCTCAGCATACCATTTGGCTGCAGCTCCTTCCAAGCTGCGGGGAAAGCATAGAAATAGTGCTCTGTTGTCCCTCTTGAACCTTGAGCACTCTACGAAGAACATGGCGAGATGGGCTTTCGGGTCACCAGAACCGTCGAATTTGATGAATTTACGGGGAAGATTCTCCAGATTTTCATCCCCTTCTAGACCATCGTAAAAATCTTCACTGGTGAAGATTTTCTTGCCCTTGTCGCGGGCTTGCAGATCTTTTACTGCTCGCACCATCTCTTTTAGCTGTGCTTGAAGTGGATCTTCTGCTGACCGGGCATTTGGTTTGCGAGTCACTTCTGGGATGATCTCACACTCATCATTTGCATCCTCTGTTGATTCTTCTTCATTGGATGTATCCTCTAGCTGGATGCGTCTCTTGGAAGACTTGTTCGGCCTCTTGGTTATATGGCTCTTAAGCTTCTAGCTGAAGGGATTCTTGTCAGTACTGGTACTGGCTTGCTCACTCATCATTTTTTTCATCATCTTCTGAAACATTGCGTACATTTGAGGGTCGATGTCGTCATCTTCTGGCTGCTCTTGGTCTTTGACTGACCTTGGCGAATTCATCTCTCCTTCTGATGCTGATGAGTAGCTGATACGTTGCGATGATGTTTTCCTTTCGGACCTTGTCTGAATCATCAAATGTTGTGAAGGCTCTCTTGTGTCTCTTTCCTTTTCTTTGCAGGACTCTTGTGTCTCTTTCTTTCCCTTCCTTTGCAGGACTCTACAAGGCAAAGACATGATTAGATTTTGAGGAAAATTTTTTGGATTCTTGGAAGGAAATATTGAGGAAGATATGGTAGACCGTTGGAGGATTATCCCATTACTAGGGATTGAGTTGCCGCGGAAATCCCGACAATTGTATTGTCATTCTTTGTAAGAGAGATGAACAACGAAAAATGTGCCTTGTTACCTAGGCGAGGTCGTCAAACCATGGTAGAAAGGGAGGAAATTTTACTAAAGAGAGAAAAATATGATTTTATAGTCGGCAGACACTTTAGGACCAGGAAAGAATTTGAGATTAACAAAGGAATCTCAGCCATAGCAGGCAGAATGATATGCCATTGGACCATTGTGCAGAGGTAAATTCAAATTCGGCCATAGCTCCTGATAGTAGCCGAGTCTCGATGTACTGTTGTCTCTGGGAGAATTGTCAAACACATCGCTCCGGCTGATAGTAAGTGCAAAAGAATGGTCCCAGCAACTTGAACCGCTTGCCATAAGCATATGTGTATCTGGGAGGAGATAATTGTCGATCAAAGTAGTCTCATATGATGTCATCTTCCTGGATGTTGTCGATCATAGACCGATACTGCACCACTGGAAGGAGTTCTTGACCATTGTATCTGAAAGAATTTTCTCAGGCTGGAATGTGCTGGAAGAACCATGATTAAAGCACGTAAATGCATCCTTCAACTAAGATGGACTCTTCGAGTGTGAAATGGGTCAATCCTCGGTACAGAAAGGTGAGTGCTGCCATAGCTATGGAGAGGCGGTTGGTCTGTCAACTTTCCCATCTTCTCATGAGCTGGATTATTCTGATATCCATGTAGTTTTGTCCGTCTGGGAAGAGGGCTAATCCTACAGTGCATAAAACCATTGCATTCGGGATTCTTTCTCTGGTTGTCCTTGATAGTGAGCTGACTTCGACGAAGGTCCCATATTGATGGTATAACTCAAGCAGATTGACATATTCATTTCCATCCATCTGAATTAGGGGCCAAGATCAGCGGCCTGTCATATGAGCTAAGGCATCTCGAGGGTCCAAACCCTTGAAATTAATCAGAAATTGATGTTTCAATGGATCTCCTGGTTGACCAGCTGGCTCTGGTAATCCCATAATTTCTGAAAATTCATCCATTAAAAGGGTCATCTCTCCCCACGAGAACCAGAAAATGCATGTTCGTAGATTCCATCGCTCCGCCATTGTATGGATCAGGTTGCCATTGATGGTCTGCTTTCTGATTGTTGATGTCAGTTCCAATCCAGACTCGCTCAAATGGTCTGAGAACAAGCAAAAAAAACTTTTGAGCCATGAATAGTACCATCGGGGAATGAAAGTTCCGGCGCTAAGGGATCGATGTTCAGGACGACCTTGTCACACCTCGTAGGAGATGTGACTTTTTGGAAAAATAGGATCGATTTGACTGGATGCCATCGAACTGGAAAACAGAGATAGACTCGGAATCAGACTTAGGAAAAATATAGGAATTTTTGAAGATTGCAGGCAGGATAAGAATAAGGTGGAAAATTCAAGATCCAGTAGAATGGAAGAATGAAAATCACCTGGAGTTTTGAGAGAAATTAGATAGTTTGAAAAAGATCATCCAGGGTTTGGAGAAAATAAGGGAAATATTTTATGAAAGATAAGGGTATTTGGAAAATGGTCTAATAGTTTGGAAAAAATTGGGAAATATGAGAAAATGAGGAAATAAGGTACATATAATCACATCCTGCACAAACACTAATGCACATACAGCATTCCCTAAAAGGCTGACTCTAGATGCATTATTTTGAAAAGCAGTTGTAGGACCCTAATCCTAACTCTAGGTTCAGATCATCTTTGTATAATCCAGTTATGCTGATATACTCGAGTTGAGACTCAAAGTACGTGGCATAGAATTTAAACTATGGTTCTAAGGTAAGATTTTCCAACATCCTTGAGCGCCTATCGATATACTTCGGACTGTGGCCCTCAGTACGTGGTAGGGGGGCGTCAACCCAAATAAGTGGCCCAGTTGTGAGGCTTTGTCCCGAACTGGGTTCTGAAAGAGAGCCCAGTAACGTGAAGACCGGGTAAAGATAGGTAGGGGGTTTTAAAAAATGATCACATGCAAGAAATAGAGGGCTCTAAGTCCTAGAGAGATAGATTTTTGAAAACTTTTGAAGAAGCATACATTGTTTGCATTCAGATCCTAAATTGAGGAGAGTTGTGTTTAGACCTAAGTCTATGTGAGCATGAAAATATCTCCTCAATATAGTCCTACAAAACCATGCCTAAGCTATATGCAATCAATGTCAGCTAGGTCAGAATCTAGGCTCCTAGGTTCGCATGATATCATAAAGTAAAAGAGCTGACATTTTGAGAACTCAGTTTTGATAATTAAACTTAGTCAAACACACTTTTGATTAGACAAGGACAAGTCCTATCACGGTCGCCAAACCTGTTATCGCCGCAAAAATTTTCCCTTCTCTGCAGGAGAGAGGGGAAACGTTTTTGCGAGTCAAACTTTACCAGAATTTGAAAATTATTTTGAAATACTCGCCTCCATTTTGAAAATAGCGAGAAATATTCCGAGGAATGGGACTCGACCTGTCGGTACGAGGTTCGACCGTTCCTAGCGCCTTTACCAAGGGTAATCGAACCAAGGACCAAATATGTGCTTGACTTAGCTAAATTATCATAATCATGTTCTATCCTAAATGCACAGAGAATTCAGGCGTGTGCTATGAAACTTTGTAAAATGTAGGTTGGAAAACATTATGTATGCTTAGAAAATGCTTTGGAGTTGGAAAATATTTTTAAGGCAAAAGATGGGAATCGATTTCTCAAGGAAACCCTGATAAAAGGATTTAAAATCTTAAGATAGCCTTTAAAGATGTGGGAAAATCATGAATGGATGAAAATCCTTGGAAAGTAGAAAGAATTCTTGAGAAAAGACAACTCTTGAAGAAAATATTTGTCAAGAAAACTCCAGCTTTGAAAATCATCTTTGGAAAATGATTGAAGATTCATAAGAAAACTATCTTGAGAGAGAAAATGGAATCTTAGGAAATGGAAATCCTGGAAATCTTGGCCTTGAGGAATTGAAAATCGATTTTGACTCTGGAAAATGATGGAAAGTTTCATTTAAAAATTTGGAAATGAATTCTAAGATAAGAAATATTTTCTGGAAAAATCAGGGAAAACTTAGCTTGGGAAAATCAATCTTTGAAAACATTTTCATAGCATCTTGAGAAATCGATTTCCTTGAAATGGAGTTTTTACATAAATGCACATGATTTCATGATGTGAACTATCCTGAATGAATGAATGTCTTTTTATGAAAACATCTTTTCAGGAAAATATGCAATTTTAAAATTAAACTAAGGTAAGATTACCACATATTCCGACTATGGCCGTAAATATGCTGGTAATTTACTTAGTTAATTCTAAAATATTTTGTAAAAATTGAAGATATGCAGTGACTTTTGGAAGATAGCCTAAGAGTGTAGGCTCGGTGTGACTAGTAGGAAGATGTTGAATCTGGGTCTCGTCCATAGTCCGACTAGGGCCATAAATATGGACTCCACCGAGTTCATCAACTCCCTAAGAGTTGGTGCACGTGCCATTCGTGTTCATCCATAGCGATTTCTTAAATAAAATGCATGAGTCACATAATCAGAATATTGCAAAAATTCAAACTATATGATATGCACCCTAATCTAAGCAGAAAAGTAAATCTCTTATTCCAAAGTTACATTTTATTACATCATTAAATAAAATGAAAGAAGAAAAACTGCAGATTCCAGCTCCTTCCTTTGAATGTCTCTACCAAGCTTGAAATGGGGTTTGCTCAAATATGTGGGTTTTTTCAAGATTTTCTAATAATATCCTGAGATTATTGGACTTAGCTGGATATAAACCTGACTTTCATGCTTCCTTGATATTTGAATGATTTAAAATGATGCAAATGCAAGAAAATCCAGTAATAAATAGTTGGACATTCAGAATTGTGGTCAAAATGACCAAAATACCCCTAATATTTGGGTTATACCTTTAAAATCAGGGTTTTTGAAGAGATTTTGACAAAATTTGAGGATTTCAAAATGCAAATGGGATCAAATGATGATGAAATGCATGATAGGACATAATGACATGCTACTAAATATGATGGGACTGTATAAATCAGAATTGACATTTAAAATTTGGCCAAAATAACGAATTTTGCTTGTTTTTTCGCCCGGATCAGGGTCCCGCGGGAACCCTGATTTGATGATATGGCTAAACCGATTATCAAACGATTCTCTCATCATGCCAAATTAGATAGAGAGCATCTCTCTGCCTTTATAAACAACATAGAATGATAAAATGCATGGAATGACATGGACTAAATGCAAAATTTCAAAGAAAACTCTAAAATAAGCAAATTTTGCATACGGGTATAAACCAAACGTAGCATTTACTGTAATAATGCATAAATCCACTGTAGAAATGTCTGATATTTTTTAGGTGGCTAAAGAACATGAAACTGAACAGATTTGGTTTTTACAGCCCGGGGATTTGACCTACGGTGAGTTCGGTAGCAGAGATTTGGTTCTGACAGGACTAAAATCAATAAGATCTGCTATGAAAATAGATAAAAAATGATAATTGACCACCAAAACTTTCAAAAATTAAATGGAGAACTAATGACATGCACATGAACAACTTTAATTTGTATAGATTGAGAATTTGACTAACAGGTTGAGAAATAAAAATACGACATTACACGCATAAACCAGAATAGCTGATATAAATACCAAAATAGTAGATCGAAATAAAAAATACAAAAAAAGGATGCAGACTGTTCTAAAAATTACAAAATTTTGGAATCCAACAGGGGACATCTACAAAAAACAAAGTTATCTATTTACAGATCCAGATTTGGAGTTATATCCAGAGAGAACCAGTTGACTCAAGTCGATCCTAAGTCTTAGAGACTCAAATTAGGCTGTGACACATGTTCCAAACTCAAGGATTTTTGTCAAGCAGCAAAAAAGTCATAAACGTCTGATAAAATCAGATTAAATACTAGATTCAATCATGAGTTCCAGACATTTTTCTTATAGGGAATCAGATCTCCCATGAGGGCGATCTAGATTTTACAAGTTGAGATCCAACATCATCAATGTTTCCCGGGTCTTAAAACCCGACTTGGCATTTTGAATTTTAAACAAAGAAAATGAACTCAAATGATTTTGATTTTTTTGAAGACTATCAAGGACAGCTATTCTCACATAATATGATTTTTTGGCATTTTTTAAGAAAAATAAAAACATAAAATAACGTATGGACTGACTGTTAAAAACAGAGAATTACAGAAACTAGATAGAATT
The DNA here is from genome assembly GCF_984573655.1 of Nuphar pumila. Classification (NCBI taxonomy): domain Eukaryota; kingdom Viridiplantae; phylum Streptophyta; class Magnoliopsida; order Nymphaeales; family Nymphaeaceae; genus Nuphar; species Nuphar pumila. The sequence continues at coordinate 130,114,846 of NC_143249.1, forward strand.
GAAATAAACACTAAATATAACCTAATTAACTTCTAAAACATGTTAAATTAACAAAATAAAATATAAATTTAATTTAATTAATGCATGAATGCTGGAAAATTATCAAGAAAGCATGATCATACTTAATATATGTCCTTTTATGGGAATGGTTTGATCCATCATTCGGACGAACCCTTTATTTAAAACGAAAAATCCATGGGATTCAGTATGTAAATCAAAATAAGAACATTATTTCAGTAGAATCAATTTGAATGGGAGCTTACCTTGTGTTCTTCTGGTATTTCTGGAGCTTCAGGTGCAAAGTTTCAGATGGGACCAAAAGGGGGCGTGAACTCAGAGAAGACAAAGGGAATTTAAAACTCAGGTTGAAATTCAGATTCAAAGAGAAAAGCCTCATCCAGACTGAGCGTGGGCTAGGGTATTTATAGATTTCTGAGAAGATTTTGAAATTCAAACAAAATGAATCTGGACCCTCCATGTGAAGCCATCTCAGAGGATGCTACTTTGGATTTTTTTTTTAAATAAATAAAATACAAATTTTGTAAATAAGACACCTCAGCAGAATTTGAAAATTTTTGAAATGAGGTTGGCTTGATTTTCTCTGCAGAAGCTTCTCATGTGGCGCCACCTATATGTGGGCCCTCTTTGGGATTTGCTTTTTCTGAAGGAAGTAGAGATGGACATGTGGCATCAACTTAGGGTGGCTCTACACTGACATGTGTCAGAGAGGAGTAAAGGAAGCACATGGCTCCACCTCAGAAGCCTTTTGGGTTTTGGTTTTGCCTTTTCCTAAAAGCAAGCTGCAGAGCTATTTTTGAGGAGAGCTCTTTTTCAGAAATGGTGCCACCTCAAAGAAGGGGGATTCTACTTTTTCTAAAGAAGGGAGAGCTGGACATGTGGCGCCACCTCATGGTGGCTCCACACTGACACATGTTAGCAGCAGGAGGAAGTACTTCAGATGGCGCCACCTCAGGAGCATTTGAAATTTGAATTTGGTTCCTTGTGGAGGAAGGAGGGATGGCCATGTGGCGCCACCTCAGGGTGGCCTCACATTGCCATGTGGCAAGTGAATAAGAGAGAAAGAGAATTGACATGTGGCATCACCTCAGGGTGACCCCACACTAACATGTGGCATGAAATAAAGAAGGAGATTGAAGACATGTGACGCCACCTCAAAGAGGCTCCACACTGACACGTGTCAAAAAGTAAAAAGAGGAAAATGTAGGGAGGACAAGTGGCAACTAATGGAGGTGCAATAAGGAGGACATGTGGTGTCACCCTGAGGTGACCCCACGTTGACACATGGCAGAGAAATAAAATGGAAGGTGGGCGAAAGTGACATGTGGCACCACCTCTGGGTGAACCCCACACTGACACATGGCAGAGGATGGAAAGAGAGAGAAAGTGCCAAGTGGCGCCATCTCTGGGTGGCCTCATGCGAATACAAATTTAAATAAAAGGAAATTGAAGTGTGACGCCACCTCAAAGTGGGTCCCACATCTTTTCTTTATTTAAAATAAAAACAAAATTAAAGTAAAATGTAAAATTCTTTTTGAAATTTTTATGAAAATTAGACTAACTAGAAAATACAAAGCGGAAATTGCAAAAATTTTAAAAAAAGGTGGCCCTTCAGGGCAAAATGGAGAAATTTTGTAAAGAAATTCAAAGCCTTTTTATAGAGAAAAGATAGAGATTTGAAATTCAAGGCTTCATCCCCTTCTTTTAGCAGAGCCGATCTAGTTGATAAGATTTGAAAATCCATATTAAAACTATCCAGATCGTTTTCCTGAGAAAATCTTTTGAAATTCAGAGTTCTGGGGGTAAAATGGGAAGAATTGACAATTTTGAAGACCCAGGGGGTTTGAAATCAATTTTGAAAAAGTTAAAAACTCGAATCTGGATTGAGAATTTTGAAAATTAAGAGTTCTGGACCTCAAAATGACATGTTGTGACGTGCAGTGATATGAAATGCTCATGTGATTATATGCAATGACATGTCTCGGGGGATTTTATACCGCATGAAGAACTGGAGATTTCAATCTCCGGATCTCAATAAGACTTTGAGATTTTGTGATTGGAGATGATTCTGAGCAAAACAATAGAAAATTTTTGAGAATCGGGGATGAAATCTGGACTCCTGCGGGGTCCGAGCTTAGAAAATGACCATATTGCCCTCTGAAGATCCTAAAGGATGGCTCACAATGGTTGGTGAAGATGTTGGTGAGGTGAGTGAAAATTTGCGGTGTTTACAGCTTTATGTATTTGTTTGCACTATACTGAGCAGGTCTATTTGATCAGAAAGAAGGTACTGACTTCTCATAGTCGACAGAAGAGCTACGCAGATCAACGGCATAAGAAACTCACTTTTTCGGTTGGAGACAAGGTTTTCATCAAGGTCTCTCCAACCAAGAGTGTGTTTCATTTTGGAAAGAAGGGGAAGCTCAGACCCAGATTCGTTGGACCCTTCGAAGTTCTGAACCGGATCAAAGAGACTGCCTACCAAATAGCAGTGACACTGCAGTATGCATAGATACACAACGTATTCTATGTGTCAATGCTTAGAAAATATGTTCACGACCCTTCCCATGTCATCTAACATGAAGACATTGAGATTCAAGAAGATTTGACGTGGAAGAAAGGCCAGTAGAAATCGTGGACCGACAAGAGTAAGTGCTAAAAATGAAGGTCATTCCCCTTGTCAAAGTGAGATGGCAACATCATGGGATCGATGATTGCACTTGAAAACCCAAATCTGATATGCAGGATAAGTATCCTCAACTCTTTGCTTTGTACTCTTAACTGAATTTCATGGACGAAATTCAGTTAAGGGGTAATGATGTAAGACCCACAATTTTTCAGACAAGTTCTGAATAAAATTCATGAGGCATTTTCATCTGAAAACAACATATTAAATCGATATGCGAATCAAATCAATTCTAACGAACCAGATATACTTAGAATGTTCGTTGTTTCATGAATATATGCTCAAACACTCTTTAAGTCATAACTTCCTACCTGAACGAAATCAAGAGATTAACATGAGCCAACTTTCTTAGTTACAGCAATACGAAGAGAATGGCATAATAAAAAATTTTCAGAAAAAAATTGCGGAAAACCTGAAATTTTTGCGGGACCCACGAAAATGTTGGTGGGACCCACAAAAATATTTGTCAGAAAATATCTGGTGGGACCTATAAAATATCATACGGAATTTCCATGTGGGCCCCACACCCAAGGAAACCTCTTGTCTTTATTTCAAAGCAAGGGGTAGTTTAGTAAATAGGCTAAACCTTATCCTTTAAAAGGATAAGGCTTATTCTTTAGAAAGGCAAGGAAACTTTTGCTTCCTTGGCCTATAAATAGAGGAGCCCCCTCCTTGAAAAATTGCCAACCCCTCTCTCCTCTTCTCTCTCCTAAACCTCTCCTACCTAGCCCACTTGGTCTGAGTCTGCCTGACCTGGCTTGTGCCTGCCTAATCTGGTCCTAGCCTACTTGACCTGGTCCAAACCCAGTTGACTTGACTTGAACCTCATTTGGTTTAAAGTCAAAGTTAAGGTCCTTTTTTGTCCCAGATTCTAGTTTGATTTGCTGAACCTAGACCTAGCCTACTTGTGCTAAGTCTGAACCTGCTGGACCTAGTTGACTTGGAACGAACCCAGTTTGGTTCAAACCACTTAGGTTGAGTAGCTTGACCTACTCTTCTGTAAACACCCCAAATTTTCACTCACCTTCCTGATATCTCCATCAATCAGCACATTTCAGTTCTCTGGAACCAATGAAGGGCAAAATGGTCATTTTTCTGAGATTGAACCTTGCAGAAAGTCCTAAATTCCATGCTCGAGTCTTAAAATTTCTCTATTTAGACTCAGAAACATCTTCAAACTGCAAAATTTCAAAACCCTACTCTCAACAAAAAGCTAGAATTTCCAATTTTTGATTCAGAGGGGCATTTCAGGAAACATGTCTTTGCATAGCATTGCATGAACATTTCACACCACTTCACTGCACAGCATGTCATTCTGAGATCCAGAACTCCTGATCTTCAAAATTGTCAATCCAGATTTGAGTTTTAAGCTTTTCAAAATTGATTTTAAAATCCTGGATTTTCAAAATTACCAATCTTTCCTATTATACCCCCAGGGCTTCGAATTATAAAAGATTTCTTAAGAAAACGATCTGGATAGTTTTTTATATTGATTTTCAAAATTTCGTCAGTTGAAAAGAAGGGGACGCAATTTTAAATTTAGAAGACCTTATTTCAAACTTTTACAAAAAGGGCTTCGAATTTCTCCGCATCTTTCTAAATTTTGCCCTGAAGAACCATTTTCTTCTAAGTTTTGAAACCGAACCAAAGTTCACTTCATATTTTCTAAACTAGCCTACTATTATGAAAAATCCAAAAAAAATTACTTTGCTTTTATTTTAAAATAAAATGACGTAGGGCCCACCTTGAGGTGATGTCACACTCAAGTTCTCCAATGTTTCTCTTATTTCCAAAACAATGCCCACCTTGAGGTGGCACCGATTTATAAAACTCTTTCTTTAATCTAATTTTCAATTTTAGTTATTTTAATAAAATAATTAGTGGGCCCACACATAGGTGGCACCTCACTAAAGCTCCTTGCCAAAAAGAAAAAAAAAATCTTTTATTTTCAAAAGATTTTCAAATCAGGATGAGGTGGCATCACCCTGAAATACCCATTTTTTTTTATTTGTTTCATTCCTTCACTCGTTTTTTTTTTAACAGTCCTAAATGATGCCACAGTCGGATCTTCCTAAAAAATTGTTTACTTTACCTAAACATTAGGTAAAATAAACCAAAAAATTTTCAAAGGCTAGAGGTGTCCCCTCTCAAATAGCGACATTTGAAAATTTTCAAAAGTTAGTTTTGAGATTATCAAAACTTTTCAAAAATGAAATTCAAAAATTTTCAAAATTCCGATTTTTTTGGCTGAAAGGATCAATGTTTTAAAAAGGGGCTTTAGCCACCCGAAAAAAGGGACTTTTTCTTTTTGACTTTTTTTTTCTTTTCCCTTCTCATGAATCCCTCTGGTTTCCCCCCTCTGTTTCCACTCCTCATTCGGCTTCATCAGAACCCGCGACTTTCCTTTTCCCCTTACAGTTGCCGCCCCTTCAACTGAATGACCCAGGAGGGTCTAACGAACTAGAAACTCTTGTTGGAGGTTTGCTGCCTTTCCTGAAATCTATCGAGTCCGCTCACCATCAAGCAAAACATTGTTCGTGACCCACAGTCGGAGGTCATTCGGTTTGGGTAAATAGGTGAGAAACTTTTGCTCTATTTGCATTTCTATTAATTAATCATTCTATTGGTTTTATGCATACTATAAATCCATCATTTCAGAAGATGATATTTACTTTCTGGGTTGCTGCATACTTTAAAGATCGATGATGCTCTACCATAGCATCACCGATCTCTCTGAAGACATTTTCTTTCTCACACCATTTTTTTTATAGACTGTCTCAGTGTCACAGCCCCTTTTCAAATGCCATTTCTTTCCAAAGATTTTCTTTTCTTTTCCTGCTTTCTCTTTGCTCCTATATGGGTCTTCTCATGCTGCATTTCAGGAAGGTTACAGAAAAAAAAAATTGTTTGTTCTTCTTTTCAGAAATGTCGTTTTAGTTAGTCCCTGTATGTGCAGGGAATGAGATTTTAAGTAATGTTGTCTTCTGGTTTCAGCATCTCCAAATATTTCTTTGTTTTGATTCTTTGGATTTTATCATTAACAAGGATGTTTTCCAACTTCGTTGCCTTTACTGAATTCTCAGATATGGTAGTTTGACCAGTCGGTGGCAAAACCACATAATCAATATCCGAGAGGGATTATCGTACAGCAAATGATGCCCTTAACCAAGGCATTACATCCCAATTCAACACTAATCTTGAATTTTCTTTATGACATCTCATTACCTATCGCAATAATCATTGTTGACATCTATATATGTTAGCATTGTGTAGGCTGCTTTCAGAAGTTCACATTTGATTGGATATATGGTCAGTTGTCTATCACAAAGTAGTGCTCACATTATTCACCTGATTCTGTTTTGAATTGTGCACTATCAGTTGATTGTCATATATAAGCTAAATTGTGATTGCAGAAAACTCCCATCAGCCCCAAACGGCTATAGGCGATAAGCACTCGAATGGTTGGCATTGCATTTTATATTCTTTCATTGTAGATTATCTATTTGCTCTACTTCTTACATTCTTACCCCATCAGCTGTCTGTGTACTCTGTAGTAGATAGTGGGTTTCATCACTGAACATTGTCAGCATGCTACCTGTATTACAACAACAACAACAACTACGCCTTCATCCCAAAACAATTGGGGTCAGCGATATGAACCAAAAAATAAATTCATTTTGGGTCTTCCACATGAATCCTTTTCCTCCAATCATTTCTATCCAACGCCATGTCCTCGGTGAGGTTCAAAGCATTCATATCCTTTCCTATCATCTCCATCCAAGTCTTCCTAGGCCTACCCCGACCTCTTTTAACTAATATATTTTCCCATTTCTCCAACCTTCTAACTGGAGCATCATTAGGCCTTCGCCGAATATGTCCAAACCACCGTAAACGATTCTCTCGCATCTTATTTTCAATGGGTGCAACACCTACCTTCTTACGTATCTCTTCGTTCCGAATCTTATCTTTTATTGTATTTTCACACATCCATCTAAGCATCCGCATCTCAGCTACACTCATTTTTTGAATATGATGTCTCTTGGCAGCCCAACATTCCGTACCATATAGTAAAGCGGGTCTAATAGTCGTCCTATAAAACTTTCCCTTCAATCGCAATGGCATTCTACGATCGCACAGCACTCCAGTAGCACTTTTCCATTTCATCCACCCAACCTTTATCCTATGATTTACATCTCCATCAATTTCTCCATACTTTTGAATGATGGATCCCAAATATTTGAAATAATCATTCACCGGTATATCTTGCTCACCAAGCTTCACTACACTCCCATCACTACTTCGTTGCTTACTAAACCGACATTCCATATATTCAGTCTTACTCTTACTCAACTTAAAACCTCTAGCTTCCAATGTCTGTCTCCATAATTCTAACTTAGCATTAACCCCAGCTCTAGACTTATCAATCAAAACAATATCATCAGCAAACAACATACACCACGGTACATTTTCTTGAATTGATCTCGTAAGCTCATCCATCACTATCGCAAATAGGAAAGGGCTTAAAGCAGATCCTTGATGTAACCCAACCGTTATCGGAAAATTGGTTGTCACCCCTCCACAAGTGCGGACATTGGTTACTACTCCTTCATACATATCTTTAATTATACTAATGTACTTGAGAGAAACACCTTTCTTCATCATTGTCCACCAGAGAACGTCCCTAGGTACTCTATCGTATGCCTTCTCTAAATCAATAAAAACCATATGCAAATCTTTGTTCCTCTCTCTATATCTTTCAATAAGTTGTCTAAGAAGATGTATAGCTTCCATAGTTGATCTTCCAGGCATAAAACCAAATTGATTCTCCGATATCATGACAACCTTCCTCAACCTAGACTCAATCACCCTCTCCCAAAGTTTCATAGTATGACTCATGAGTTTTATACCACGATAGTTTGTGCAATCTTGTATATCACCCTTATTCTTATATAAAGGCACCAAAGTACTCTTCCTCCACTCATTAGGCATCTTATTTGTTCGCCAAATCAAGTTAAAAAGATTTGTCAACCATTCTAAACCTTTCTCTCCCAAGCATTTCCAAGCCTCGATAGGTATACCAGCATGCTACCTGTATTATTTTCTGTTATTTAAGTTCACTCACAGTTGCATCCTGGGCTCTTCCATGGTAGGCGTCTTGCCTTATTGCAAAGCCCATTCCCCATAGTTGTTCTTTTAGTACCTAGTAAATTGGATTTCTTATTCAGTGATAGTTAGGCAGACCGGTGTAGGTGAGCCTGTGTAAATTTTCCTATTGCATTTTATTCTGATATTATTAGTCCCCTTTCTCTTCTCTTACCTAATTACTCAGGATGTTTTGACATTGGTTTGTGATTAATTTAAAAGCTTTAATCAACTGAATGTGTAACTTTTGCATGGAGTTTCTTCGTTGAGGTGACAGGTATAATCGATTAGTACCTTCTTTATGTTGGATATTAGCTCAAGGTCACACGAATTGCCCATACTATCTCATGTTGCTGGTCGATAGTCCCACCAAGATTCGAAACTATGACGTTTGCTGTGTAAAATGTCAAGTCTGGAAGTTGCATGTCTCCAGCCACCTGGTTCTAAAAGATCATTAGTCTGTTTGTTTGCTTGAATGATAGACACTTTTGATAAAACCAAAATTTTGTTTTTAGTAACATGTTTGGACTGTTTTTGCACCTACGTCGGTTCTTTGTCAGTGCATATATGTAAAATATTTGACAGAGCTTAGTGTGTTCTCAGATGCTGTTTGTGAAAATCGTGGCTTTACTCATCTCTTAATATAATCTCTTCTTCAACATCAACAGCCCTTGTCATCTTAGTAAGCTAGTTGTTCATGAACCAATCCTGATGTAATGATGCTAGATGAGAGCGAGCCAATTCTTGATAAAAGTAAAACCGCTACAACAAGATGAACTACAATTGGTTTTCTCATTGTTTTTTTTATTATTATTGCCACTGTTTTTTTTTAGGCTGTTACTATTGTTACATAATTGTTATAACCGAATGGGCTGTAATTGATTTTTGTGATTGTTATTACTATTGTTGTTGGTGCCATCTTGTTCTCATCATCAGTTGATACTGCTCTGCTATTTTTTTTACCAAATAAGAGCTTCAGCTTATTCTATGTACCTGCTGTGTTATAGATAGAACATGGATATGATACATCACTATGTCACCTACTGTATAGATATGTTCCCCATACGTCAAGCATCCCTTATCATACATATGCTTCGCTTATTGCTTGCGAGTTACCCCCATTATTTGTAGATATTGTCAATTTCCACATGTGTATCTGTTTCATTGATTCAAACATTATTGTATATTATGACATTCCATAGTATATCCTCCTGTTTCTAGTCATCCATGTTCTAGCATGTATCTCATCTGTGCAACATAGGTGCAAATAATTTTTTTTTAGATTTGCGATTATAAAAACATATATACGTATATATATCTTCATGTAAATATATACATAAATAAATAAATATATATATAAATATATATATATATGTATATATATATTTCCTTGGGTATCTCGTATATCCATTCCTTGTACTAACCCCACTTTTATAGGAAAATCTGGAGGAGGCTGACTCTTTTAATTCTGTATTTTTTTATTATTATTTTGATTTATGTCAGAGATGTAATAATCAAATTTGGAATAATATCTACTTTTACTGCTTAGATTAGGATGCATATCATGTAGTTTGATTTATGCAATATCTTGATTACGTGGTTCCTGCATTTTATTTCAAAATCACTGTGGATGAACACGAATAGCACGAGCACCAACTCTTAGAGAGTTGAGGAACTCGGTGGAGTCCATATTTACGGCTCTAGTCGGAATATGGACGAGACCCAGATTCATCATCTTTCTACCAGTCACATTGAGTCTACACTCTTAGGCTATCTTCAAAATTGCACATCATATTTCCAATTTTACAAAATATTGTGAATTAACTCAATTAAACTCTGAATATATTCATGGCCACAGTCAGAATATATAAAGAATTTACTTTGGATTAATACATAAATTTCCAACAAATTTCTCAGAAAACCTTTCCAGATGTTGTTTTCAAAGTGCATTCATCCATTCAAATCATCTGCATCAGGGCATCATCTGCTTTTCCCATGATTTTCTCAAGAAAATTTTATTCTCTAGGAAATCGATTCCTCAAGAAACTCTGAAAATTTTCAAAATTGGATTTCCCAAGTCAAGTTTTCCCGTGATTTTCCCTGGAAAATATTCTTTTCTCAAAGATTCATTTTCAAAAGGAGTTCTCATCTTTCTCAAGAATCCAAATCGATTTTCAGATATTTCAAGGACAATATTCTCAAGATTTTAATTTCCTAAGTTTGGATTTTCCTTCTTCAAAGAGTTTTCCAATGAATTTCAATCATTTTCTAAAGAAAGTTTTCAAAAGTTGGAATTTTCCCTGACAAGCATTTTCCCTTCAAATGTTTACCCTTTTCCTAAGAATTGCTTCTATTTTCCCAGGAGTTTCCACCATTCATGATTTTCCTCAAAACTTCATAAATTTTCTCGAGATTTTAAATCCTTTTCATCAGAATTTCCTGAGAGACTGATTTCCACCTTTTTCCTGAAAAATGCTTTTCAACTCCAAATGTTTTCTAAGCATACATCATATCTTTCCAACTTACATTTTACAAAATCTCATAGCACATGCCTGAATTCTCTGTGCATTTAGGATAGAACACGATTTCGATGATTTAACTAAGTCAAGCACATTTTTGGTCATTGGTTCGATTACCTCTGTTAAAGGCGGCAGGAACGGTCAAACCTCGTACCGACAGGTCGAGCCCCATCCCATGGATTTTCCCGCTATTTTAAAAAATGGAGGCAAGTATTTCAAAACAATTTTCCAAAACTCTGGTCAAGTTTGACTCGCGAAAGCATTTTCCTCTCTCTCCCGCAAGGGAAGGGAAGAGGGGAAAAAATTGCGACGATAACATCTTCCTCTTTCTCAACTAAGTAGAACCCATCTGACCTAGTCTGACCTCTCGAAGGAAAGATCAAACCTCGTTCGAAGCAGTTGGAGCGTTTCAGAGTCGTTTCTTCCACGATTTGAAGTGTGCTTCGTTGATCCATCTCTCTCAAGTATTTGCTTGTTTGTATATAGCATATACTTTCTGAAGTAGTATCTGATCCTAGTTCTTGATTGAGCCCTCTAGGACACTTCGGTGTTCACTCGCTCGCCTCGTAACTATCGTCTGATATATATGTTGGAATACGCAGTATACGCATTCTTAAAAATGATATCTCACTCTAGTTTTTGGTTGAGTCATTTAGCACACTTCGGTGTTCACTCGCTCGCCTTATAACTATCATTGGATACTGAACTTGGTATATATCGTCTGGATATGGCCACCGCGTCCTATATCGCCAAGGCCTTGTAATTTACCTTTGTCGTCACGTCGTATGATATTATGCATTTTCGATTCTGCACTTTTGATTGTGCATTTACTTACGTTGTCGCGTTGAATGACGCTAAGGCTCCTGCTTTCTATAAATATATATGTAGAATATTTTGTTCGGTTACACACTCTGAACAATAAGTATATGCATTTCCTTTACGTCATCGTCATATAAAGCACAGGCTTCTGCTTATATTATAAATATGGTGTGTAAATGAGCATTCAAATGGAGATCAACTCAAAATCGTCGATGTGATTCCCTTACCGCTTCTCGATCAAGATTTTGCTTGACGAATACAGCCTCTATTGGAAAGGCTTTGCTTTTGTGCAAAACCGGTTTTTCATAAAGATTAAGTCAATTGCGTACGGCCTGGCTATGGCTAAGGTTTTAATCAACCTTAATGAATACAAAGTATGCACAATGGTGTGCATCCATCCTCGTGTTAACCGTAGCGATTTTCCCGCCAAAGTGCGGAGATGCCACTGAAATGGCTAAAAAAAACGCACGCTTTTTCCATCAAAGAGAGGAAGTGTTGCTGAAATTTCTGAAGAAGCTAGAAATTACTTAGAAAGAATGTAGCAGGTTACTTCATCATACAGAGGAGTTGCTACCCAGTTCGTTGAAAACTTTCTATAACGTAGAAAGGATCGTTGCACTCCTGTCGTTGGAGAAAAGGAGGTGCTGACAAAATGGTTAGCAAGAAAGCTGCCAAAAATAGTTAAATGGCACAATGATGCCCGTTGTTGGAACAATGCCAGAATGGCTCATCTCCTTGATACCTGTAAGGGCACCTTGCTCGTAAGAGCTGATGCGCCAGAGTAGTGGTTGCACCTTAACTAGGTTAAGGGCTCGTTGCATAAAAATATGCCAAGCATCTGATCCATTGAGATCGTGTCATATGCATGCTCATTGAGAGACTGATATACAACTAGACTCGTAAGGGCCGCAGAGCCAGAGTACGTTGTCCACCCGAAAGAGGTGAGATGCTCATGATGGTCACAGTGCTGAGAGCAGAGTCAAGCATGCATATGAGTAAAATGAAAAGACTCCACGGTTGATGACCGTGTTAGGGGCACACTGAATGGGGTCGGGTACATACTCCTCAATGGCTGCCCTATAGGCATGCATTAAGTAGCTTGTCAGACCGGCAGACCTCTTTAAAATTTCACACCGAGGAAGACGGTGATGGTGCAGCCTTGAGTGACATATACTACCTTCGAACCTGATAGAGTTCATGATGGCCTCTGTCACTCAGAGGTATGAAGGTTGTGGTTATTCTTAAATATCTAGGGATTGAACCCAACTACTGCAGTGGCAGGATGCATCCAAATACCTAGTGGGGACTTCTTCTGGTATGATGTACCATCCTACTAGGAGGATGGGGTGAACAGGCCTTTGGGGTATCTAAAAATACATAGAATAATCAACTCCCAGATTGTCGCATTGGTGCTCAGATATACCTCCCTTAAGCTCAGAGGGAGGGGTTAATTATCGAAACAAAGCATTAGCTTAGGTTCAACGATGCTTGAATGTATGAGTGGATGGACGTTGTTGAGTTAGTCCTGCATAACCTTTGTAGAGGTGTGGTGATCGGAATATGATTGGACCGATAGGACAAAGACCCATGTTGTATCTGCACGACTAAGCGAAGCTCGATGAGTTGTTCTTAGATACGTGGGATACGAATGTGCCAAGTATAAAGACTTGAGCTAGACATCCCTTTAGACCCAAAAGAGGTCACATGCCAAGTCATGGAGACTTGAGTAGCTATTCAATCACAGTTCTGAAGAGGTTTGTGCTAAGTCATGAAGACTTGAGCGGATGTTCAACTCATAGCCTTGAGGAGGCTCTTGCGATATAAGCTAACTCATGGAGACTTGAGCATCGTTATTGCGAACTGTGACTCTGTGTGATCAATGCATTTACTTGAGTTGAATGGATGTCTAATTTCTTGCTTACAAAACCATCAGTGGTTCTGACCCCGTTTTTTGGAGATTTTAGGTGTTGGACCTGCGTTGCGATATGCGGAGTAAGGCGGCATCGAGTTCCAGGGTTTCTCTAGACAGAGTTGTATTGCTTCCTTTTATTGAACCTATACTGCTTTTCCAAGCAGTGATGTTGTAATAAACATGCGGTTTTTGATAAAATGAAGCACTTTGGTAGTCAATGAGTTACTTAGCAACATACCTGTAATGTGCTTGGAGTTTTCTAAAATTGACGACTCATTATCGTCTGATTCCACTGCAAAAAGCTTTTCTAAGTTCCGCTACAAAGAAAAAAAAAAGAAATTCATAAAATTTTTAACTTTGCTTTATTTTAGAAATCCGAGGCGTTACAGAATTGGTATCAAAGCCTGTGTCTGAGAAACTTAGTTCAAGATTTGTCCTGTTTGTGATATCGCACTGTAAGTATAATCTCTTCTTTAACTTACTAATTTGAGTGCATCTTTGTATAGATGGCAACTCACGACACTCGCGGTTATTGCTATCATTGCAAGTTTATGCACAATGAGTGAATATGCCCGTATGAGTTCCAAGACTGCCAGTATTGTGGCGAAGATGGGCATTCGCCAACAAATGCCAAAGGAGATATACCGCCGATATGGGTTAGTGGGCATCAAATGGTCTTAAGGATGAGACTTTGCGCGTCAGTGGACCGCATCACTCAAGTATTGAGAGTAACAGTGTCCCAACAACTTCTGATGGATCACCAAGATTGAGAGACTTTGATTTGAACTTCTCTGGAGAGTTCAATCGCTCATCAAGCTACCACCCGGCATCACATACGCCAAGCTTGAATGATCCGAATGAAAGAGGGGATTTCTTTTATTCGCTGATCATAATTTCAGACTCTCCGAGTCTTGATACTGTTGTTTGGGAGAGTGGACCGGCATCCCTTATCTGTCCCCAGGATTCGCTTAAGAGTATGAAAGTGTCGCCCAAGCTCACTCTAGTTATGCATAAACCAAGGTAACGTGGCAACCGATGGACTTTTATGAGCTCATACACATCAAGGAAATCTAGTTCTTAAAAGACTGATAATGTTTTGCAGTCAATAGACTCATGTATATAGTATCTCGCCGCCTTTGGCGATACTTATGTAATGAATGTATATAAGTAAATAAAGCTTTACTTCTCCATATACATTGAGAAACTAAAACAAGTGCTTGTGTGTGAATAGATAAATGGCTCCTATGATGAGGAGATCCATGCCGAGCGAGGAGTCTCATACGCAGGGGTTCCTGTTAGAGACACCGAACAACCTGGTAACAGTCATCCATGAAACGAGCAACCAGTCATACCTCACAATGAGAACCTGGGAGGAATAACTTATAAGAAGTTCCTCAAACTTGACCCACCCGTTTTCATCGACAGAGCCAATCCAGAGCTCGCAGAAAGCTGGATCGAGGAGACAGAATGTGTCTTTCTAGTATTGGGAGTACCAGAGGAGAAAAAGACAAACTTTGGCACGTATAGACTAAAAGACAATGCACGAAAGTGGTGAGATACCAGCAAATTCATCCAGTTCTCACAACTCAAAGTCGTTCCTTGAGAGGACTTTCGGAGGACCTTTATGGATAACTATTTCCCATTGCATTCCAAAAACAAGAAAAAATTAGAGTTTCTTAAGTTAGAGCAAGTTGATATGAGTCTGATTGACTATACCACCAAATTTTAAAACCTTGAGTGGTATTGCTCTTGGTTGTTCAAAACAGACCAGGAAAGGGCCGACAAGTATGTAAATGGTCTGCAGGAAGGGCTATGATCTCGTGTATTAACAAGCATGCCCTCGACTTTTCAAGTTGCAGTAGCGGCAGCTTTGAAAATCCAAGAGGATTGGGTGTGGTCTAAAGTGATCATAGCAAAGAGGTTCGTAGTTGATGGTGGGAACCGTAAGAGAACATTCCCAAGTGGCCAGGGTTCACGACAATCCTTTCAAAAGAGGAAGTTCCAAGGTGGGAACAATGCTCAACAAGTCATGAGACTAAGGCAGAATATGGCTCCCTGTAAACTCCCCAAATTTTCACTCAGCTCTCTGGCACTTCCACCAGTCATTGCAGCATGTCCTCGGAGATCTTCAGAGGGGAAAATGGTCAATTTCTGAGCCTAGACCCTGCAAAATTCCAAATTTCATCTGCGATTCCCAAAATTTTCCTATTTTACTCAAGTCTTTAATTCCAATCGTGAATTTCCAAGATCTCACTCATAACATAAGACTGGAATCTCCAAGTCCTGGCTCAAAGTGGCATTCCCCGGGACATGTCTTTGCATATCATGGCACAATAATTCATATCATATCACTGCATAGCATGTCATTTCGAGGTCCAGAACTCATGATTTTAAAATCCTTAATCCAAATTCGAATTTCAAACTATTTTGAAATCAATTTCCAACCCTTGGGTCTTCAAAATTGCTACCTTTTCCCATTTTACCCCCAGGACCCCTGAATTTCAAAATGTTTTGTTCAAAAAACAATCTGGATAAATTTTGACATCAATTTTTAACTGGACCGTCTCTGCCTGAAGTAGGAGACAAATCTCCGAACCTAGAATTTTATTCCAAATTTGCAAAAGGACTTGGAATCTTATAAAACCTTTTAGGGGCAATTTCAAAATCGTTTTTATAAATGTACCTTGAGAGGCCACCTTTCTTTCAAAATTTTCACCATTAGGCCAAAGTCTTGTTTCGTATTTGCTAGTTGGTTTAGGTTTTTATAAAAAAATCGAAAAAGAAGTTTTACTCTTTACTTTTAAGACTTCAAATTTGCTTTTATTTCAATAAAGTGATGTGGGGTCCACCACAAGGTGGCGCCACACAAAATTAAGCTTTTATTTCATTAGTTATTTTATTTAAGTTTATGAAAAACCAAAAAAAAAAATAGCAACAGCCCCGGAGGTGGCGCCACTTGGTGCTCCTTAACCTTCTTTAAGACACATGGCAATGTGGGGCCACCCGGAGGTGGCATCACATGTACCTTTCTTCAGAAAAAGTTGAAATTCAAAAAATCCCCAGAACATAGGAGCCTTGCCCCTGAGGTGGCGCCATTTGGTGCTTCCTGTCCCTCTTGCCACATGGCAATGTGGAGCCACCCTGAGGTGGCACCACATGTCCATCTCTCCCTCCTCCAGAAAAAGCAAAAAGGCCATTTGAATTTCAAATCACCTGGAAAGAGGGGCATCCCACCCTGAGGTGGCGCCACTCTGGAAGCCTCCTCAAGAATAGCATTTTAGCTTGATTCTAGGAAGAAGCTCAGAACCAACTTTCAAAAAAAAAAATCAAATTCCCTTTTGAGGTGGCGAGCTCCAGGGCATTCTACCATTGTAATTTCATTATTTTTTATTTATTCTTTTAAAATAATCCATGTGGACGTCCCATCCTGAGGTGGTGCCATCTTGAAGGCTCCCTAAAGGTAGGATTTTGAAATGATTTTAGGAAAAACCAAAGCAAGAGGATTTCAAAAATTTTTAAATCCTCTCTGAGGTGGCGCCTCTCCAGAACATTCCTTTATTTTCTCATCTTTCAAAGGTAGGCCCCACCTTGAGGTGGTGCCACACATGGAGAACCCTTTAGAGAAAGCAAAAACCAAATTTCAAAAAAAAAATCAAAAAGAGCCAACTCGCCCCCTTCTTCTCTTCCTACAAATTAGGAAAAGCAAAATTACTTTTTGGCTTTTCCTAAGAAATAGCTAGCTCTTTAAAGAGCTCACACGCCCCCTTAGAAGGGCATCCATTTTCTTTCCTTTGGAGACCACCTAGCCAACCTCAAGAGAGGATCCAGCCAGCATCCTTGAAGCCATCCAACCTAGCCGGCCACTTTTTGGAAGCTCCCATTTCTCTCTCAATCTCTCTCATCCCACACCCTTTTTGAATGTTGATCTTTCACCCTCTCTTTTGCTTTCTCTCCTATCACACAACCTCCTTTAGTTCTATGCTTCCTCCCACCTTCCAGCAAGGTACCAAGTAGCAGCCGAACTTCCAAGCTGCAACCAAGCTGTGCATAGGTGACCTCCAGTCCTCCACCTTCAGCCTAACACCCAAGTCGCATAACTACGGCTGCCCCAGCTCCGATCATTACACAGTCCAAAGCAAAAACGCCAAGGTAAACTCCTACTTACTCTTTTCTCTCGGAGTATGTGTTGTACGAATTCTACTTGATATGATTGATGTAGAATCAGAAGGGAATTCTATTTGAATCGGATTCGTGTTGGTATCATACTGGAAAAGGTAGTAAATGCCATTCCATTTAAAGATTTGTCCAATCGATGGATCAAATCTTTCTTGTTTATGGCAGATATAAATAAAAAAAAAATCATTCCTCCTTGAATCATCCGCATCATACCATCATCAATATGCATGCCTCATGTTAGATGTAAATTTCATTTCTTTTTTTTTGGCAACATTTTCATGATTTGCTTTGATATAGCATGCATATCATTCATTTCTGTGTTATTTCCGTAGGGTTTTGATTTTAGCCGTCAGTCCATGCATCATTTTATGTTCATATTTCCTTCTAAAAATTCCAAAAAAATCATATTATGTGTGGATAGATGTCCCTGATATTTTTCAAAAAAATCAGAGTCATTTAAACTTATTTACTTTATTCAAAGCCTTCGGTGCTGAGACGGGTTTCAAGACCCGGGAAACACCAAGAATTTTGGATCCTGATTTGTAAAATCGAGATCTCCCTCGTGGGAGATCCGATTCCCAATCCGAAAAATGCTCTGGATTTGAGATTGAGTTTGTATTTAATCTGATTTTATTATATTTTTCTGATTTTTTTTGCTATCTGACAAAAATCCAAGGCCCGGTGACACATGTCAGAGCCTAATATGAGCTTCTGAGACCCTGGGTCGATTTGAGTCAACTGATTCTCTCTGGGTATAACTCCAAATCTGGATTAGTAAAAGGAGAACTTCATGCTCTAAGTGTCCACTGTTTGATTCTGAAATTTTAAAATTTTTAGAATGGTCTGCATATCAGTTCTGTAATTTTAATGTTAGACTATTGTTTTGACATCTATATCGGTTTTTCTGAATTATGCATTTATCATCATATTTTTATTTTTCTGTCAGTAGATCAAATGTCGAGACTATAAACATAAAAGTTGTTTGTATATATGTTAGTAGTGTTCCCTTAAAATTTTGGGAATTTTGATGGCAGATTATTATTTTTTGTCTATTTCTGTAGCAAATTCTGTTAATTCTGTGTCTATCAAAAAAAAAATCCCTGCTACCGAATGCATCGTAAGTAAAATCCCGGGGCTGTAAAAGCTAAAGTTGTTCATTTTTATGTTTTCCAGCATCCTATATAATATTAGGCAATTCTATGGTAGACTGCTCCATTATTGTGTAAAACACCGTAGTTGGCTCGCGCCCACACGCGAAATTTGCTTATTTTAGAACTTTATTTGAAGTTTTGCATCTAAGTCATACCATTTCATGCATTTTATCATTCTATATTATTCATAAAGTTAAAGGGATGCTCTCTGTTGAATTTGGTATAATTTGAAAATCATTTGATATTCGGATTAACCATATCATCCAAACAGGGCTCCTGCGGATCCAGATCCAGACGAAAACAAGCAAAATTCACCATTTTGGCCAAGATTCTGATATTATTTCTGATTTTACAGTCCCACCATGTTTAGCAGCATGTCATCATGTCTCATCATGCAGTTCATCATCACTTGGTTCAATTCAAATTTCAAAAATCTCAAATTTCATCAAAATCCCTTCAAAAACCTTGATTTTAAAAGATATAACCTCAATATTAGGGGTATTTTGGTCATTTTGACCACTATTCCGAATTTCAAATCTTTATTATCCTATTTTCCTACATTTTTATGATTTCAAAACATAATCATATCAAGGAGGTATTAGATTGGGTTTATATCTAGATAAATCCGATAATTTCTGGATATTATCGAAAAATCCTGGAAAAATCTACATGTCTGTACTAATCCAATTTCTAGTTTTGCAGGGGTAATCAAAAGGAGGAATTAGAGTTTCTTTCATTTCCATTTCTTTTATTTCATTAATGTAAATGTAAAGTGAATATTGGAATAAGAGTTACTTTCCTGCTTAGATTAGGATGCATATCATATAGTTTACTTTATGCAATATCCTGATTATATGAATCATGCATTTTCTTTTGAAAATCACTATGAATGAACACAGATGACACATACACCAACTCTTAGGGAGTTGATGAACTCGGTGGAGTCCATATTTACGCCCCTAGTTGGAATATGGACGAGACCCAGATTCAGCATCTTCCTACTAGTCACATCGAGCCTGCACTCTTAGGCTATCTTCCAAAATTCATCGCATATCTTTAATTCTTGTAAAATATTTTAGAATTAACTAAGTAAATTATCAGCGTATTTACGGCCATAGTCAGAATATGTGGTAATCTTACCTTAGTTCGATTATAAAATTGCATATTTTCTTGAAAAGATGTGCTTATAAAAAGACATTCATTCAATTAGGATAGTTTGCATCGTTCCTTTTTCCATAGAATCAAGAAAATTTCCATTTCAAGGAAATTGATTCCTCAAGGATACTCTGAAATTTTTTCAAAGTTTGATTTTCCCAAGCTAAGTTTTCCATGATTTTTCCAGAAAATATTTCTTATCTTAGAATTCATTTGAAGTTTTCCTTTATTTTTCAGAGTCAAAATCGATTTCCAACTCCTCAAGGCCAGGATTCCCAGAATTTCAATTTCCTAGGATTTGATTTCCTTTCTCAAGATGATTTTTCTATGAATCTTCAATCATTTTCCAAAGATAATTTTCAAAGTTGAAGTTTTCTTGACAAATATTTTTCCTTCAAGTTTTTGTCTTTTTTTGAGAATTCCTTCTATTTTCCAGGGATCTTCATTCATTCATAATTTTCTCACATCTTCAGAAACTTTCTTACGATTTTCAAATCCTTTTAACTGAGTTTCTTTGAGAAATCAATTTGCATCTTTGCCTTAGAAATATTTGTCAACTCCAAAACATTTTCTAAGCATACATCATGTTTTCCAACCTGTATTTTACAAAATTTCATAGCACATGTCTGAATTCTCTGTGCATTTAGGATAGAACACGATTTTGATAATTTAACTAAGTCAAGCACACATTTGGTCCTTGGTTCGATTACTCCTGGTAAAGGCACCAGGAATGGTCGAACCTCGAATCGATAGGTCGAGTCTCATTCTTCGGAATTTTTCCATTATTTTCAAAATGGAGGCGAGTATTTCAAAACAATTTTCAAACTCTGGTCAAGTTTGACTCGCAGGATCGTTTCCCCTCTCTCTCGCAGGGAAGGGAAAAATGTTGCAATGATAACACTCCCAACAGTCAGCAATCCAACTTCAACTGCCCGAAGTGCCATGTGAACCACCCTGGGAGGTCGTGCCCTCGTGGCACAAGTGGTTGCTTCTATTGTGGCAAAATGGGTCATATTGTGAGTCAGTGTGGTAAAAAGCTTGCAGATGAGCAAAGGAGGAATACCGGATCTGCCGAACCCCCTCGACAAGCACCACAATGCCCCCAGTTTCAACAACCACCACCTAAAGTAGAATAAAGGTCTGCCACAAGTCATGTATATGTTGTAACGACTGAATAAGTCAAAAATGATGACCTGATTGAAGGCACCATACCTGTTAATGGACATGCAACTTACGTCTTGTTTGATTGTGGTGCTACTCATACCTTTATCTCTAATGATTTCACCGAACAAATCCACACTTCGGTGCAACTGGTTAATAAAATGATCGAGGTATACAATCTGTTGGGTTCACGCACCAAATATATCCGGTGTGTGAAGAACCTGGATAAAGAAATAGCAGGGCAACACTTGCCTACTGATGTCATCCTAATCGATATGGTACAGTATGATGTCATTTTGAAAATGAATTGGGTGGCTCAGAACAATGCCATGATTTTGTGCCATAAGGGCAGGGTAATTCTATCTCGACCGGGATTACCTAAGGTGGAATACCGGTTAACCAAACCTATCCCGCAGAAATGGCTCATATCAGCTCTTAAGGCACAAAAATACCTTATGAAGGGTTGTGTAGCCTTCTTATTGAGCCTCTTAGTGAAAAATTCAAATATCCAGTCCCTTGAGAGTTTGGAAGTGGTGCGGGAGTTTCCTGATGTGTTTTCTGAGGAATTGCCAGGACTTTCGCCACTTCGTGAGGTTGAATTTGAAATTCAATCATTATATGAAACAACGCCAATATCAAAGGCCCTTTATCGAATGACGCTAGCTAAACTCAGTGAGTTGAAATATCAGTTGGAAGAACTGATGTAACAAGGGTTCATTCGTCCGAGTGCATCACTGTGGGAATCCTCGGTGCTATTTGTAAAGAAGAATGATGGATCTCTTCGGTTATGCATCGATTATCGGATGCTTAACCAGGCTACCATTAAGAACAAGTACCTGTTGCCTCAGATTGAGGACTTATTCGATTAACTAAGAACAGCGAGAGTATTCTCCAAGATCGACCTCAGGTCTGGGTATCATCAACTCAGAGTTAAAGAGGAAGATATACCCAAGATTGCCTTTTGAACGAGATATAGCCATTTTGAGTTCGTAGTAATGCCCTTCGGACTTACTAATGCTCCTGCTGCCTTCATGGATCTGATGAACTGGATATTCAGACCATATTTTGACAGCTTTGTCATCGTCTTCATTGATGACATTCTCGTATATTCAGAGAACCAGAAACAACACAAGGAGCACTTAAGAATCGTCTTGAAAACCCTTCAAGATAATCAACTCCATGCCAAGTTTTCAAAATGTGAATTCTGGCTAGACAAAGTGATGTTCCTTGGCCATGTAATCTCAAAAGATGGAATCGCAGTGGATCCTGCAAAGGTGGAAGTTGTGATAGACTGAAAACAACCAGAAAATACCACTGAGGTCCGCAACTTCCTTGGACTTGCCGGATACTACCGGAAGTTCATACAAGACTTCTCCCGAATCGTCGTACACATGATGAAATTGTTGAAAAAGGGAGTCAAGTTCGAATGGAATGACAAGTGTAAGGAGTGCTTTGAGATTCTCAAACAAAGGCTTACTACTGCCCTTGTTCTTACTCTACCTTCTTGTCAAGGAGGATTCATAGCTTACAAGGATGCCTCAGGAACGAGACTAGGTTGCGTGTTGATGCAGTACGGCAAAGTGATCACCTATGTGTCACGACAGTTGAGAATACATGAGAAAAACTATCCAACCCATGATCTAGAGTTTGTTGCGGTGGTGTTCGCACTTAAAATTTGGTGACACTACCTGTATAGAGAGAAAATTGAGGTCATGTCGGACCATAAAAGCTTAAAATACCTCTTTTCTCAAAAAAAACTTAATATGCGACAACGGCGATGGCTGGAATTCATCAAAGGCTACAAATTTGTACTTTCCTATCACCCTGGAAAGGTGAATATTATAGCAGATGCCCTTAGTCACAAGACTGTTGGCACTCTGGCCAGCCTCACAGGACAATGGAAGTTGATGGAGGATTTTGTCAACTGGAAGCTATTTTTGGCTGATTCAAGCAGAATTTGATTGTCATGCTTGACAATCCACATCGAGATCCTTGATCGAATTGTAGCCGAACAATTCAAGGACCCCCAGTATATGGAATTAAAAGCTCGTGCTGAAAAGGATGACACTTTCTTCTATTTGAAATGAGATGGAGGGATATGGATGGAAGAAAGAGTATGGGTTCCAAATAACCTTGAGCTAAGAGAGTGTGAACACCCCAAATTTTCCAAAAATCCAAAAATTCCCTTTTTGCCCCTGACTCACATCCTCTGAATAATCGGATCAATTTTAATCAAAAATTTCATTCATTTCTCGGATTCACTGGAATCCAAACTCATTTTTTATTCCTAACACATTTTCTGAAGGATTTTTCAAGGAACAACGTTAAAATTCCCTCAAAACCCCTCTTTTGTAAATATTTCTCAAAGAAAATGCAAAAATAGTTTTTAATCTCTCATTTTCCCTAGTCCTAGAGTTTTTATTTTCAAAAATACAAAAAATGTAAAAAAAATTCAAGAAAAGAACAAAAAATAGGAAAAGGACAAAAGAAAATAACAAAAAATCAAAAAAATAAAAAAATATGCCGTTTAAACCCCTTTTTAAAACTTGTTTTGCTAAAAACCTCATTTGAAAAACCATTTTATGAAAAAATCCTTTTGATGGAGCCCCTTTTTGGAAATTAAGAAAAATTGTAACGGCCCCTTCCCGCTCTCGAACTCCCTTCCTCTCTCTGCTTCGCCCATCTGCCTTTGCCATCTTCCTCCACCTTCGATCTCCAACTGACCCATCCTCCAGATCCTTCCTCCTCCTCTTTAAAAAGGACACGCAGGGGAACCCTCAAGGCATCGCCTTCACCCCTCCCCTTTTTGTGAATATCGACTTCTTCTTCTCAATCTCCTTCTTCCCCTTTTTATTTATTTATTTTTTTTTCGATCAAAGGGTCTTCAACTCCTCTATACAAGCGAACCAGTGACAGAGGCGAGACCTCTCCTCCATCCTTCAGAACCCTGCAAAACTGAGGTAAGTTGTCGCTCACCTTCTTTCCTCCTTTCCATCGTTCATTCACAAGATTTCTATGATTTTCATGGATTTTAACGCATGTTTTAGTTTGATTCTTCCTATTTTTTTGATCCGTTATACGTAATTCTTCATCTGCACATTTTTTTTCTTTCTCTTCAGTGTTTGTTCCTGTGGATTTCTATTTTCATCTTTGTGTTTACGTTGCTTTTTCCCCTTTACTTTCTCTGCTTTACTTTTAATTTTTAGATTTTGCCCCATCAACGCATCATGGATGAGAGTTGGGTTGCCTGTGCGATACCAAAACCTCCATGTGCTACAACAACGGAATACATGTGTTCTGACACCTTTTTTTTCTTCTTTTCTTCTTTTCTTTTTTCTTTATCTTTGTCTTCAGATAAGCTGATCATATCTTAATCTCCAATTCCTCTACGATGTTGTTATTATGTATTTTCTCTTTCCTGCATTTTAATCTATATCGGATTCCCTGTTATGGGCGTGTGTTTCTTTGATTACGTTTGCATTTTCTTTACAACATTTCATGGTTTTCATGTATCCTCTTCTTCCCTGCATCCCTTGATTAGTATTTTTTGGTTTTATCATCTCCTCGTGTTTTCTGTTCAGGACTCATTATATAGCATCCCCCCTTTGACTATAGATTCACGATACCCCTGCATATTGCCATTAGGTTCATTGCTATCAAATTCACTGGAGCATCTTGCATCAGGTGGCATTTTTTGCATCACATAGTGCTCACCAGGATATCAATCCCCCCCCCCTTTCCATTCTTATGGCATCTATCCTCGTTTGTATAAAGTTCATGTCCATTTGCGTGAATCGTTTATGTTGCAGCACTCCCTCTTGTGCATATTGTCATTCGTATGGGTTCCCATGTCTTCACAAAGAGGAAATTTTGATTCTCCTTGCTATATTGTGGTCTATTAGACCTTTTGATTTCCTGCACCTGATGGTAGGAAGAGACAAGTCAGTCATTTTTCTCTTTATAAGTTCCCACATCACCGCAAGGTTTCCTTTCTCTCTTTTACGCTGTTGTTTCTTCACATCATGATAATGTAGTCTCACGAGTTGTGTACTGCGTTGTCTCACAATCAGTCATATCTCTTACCTTATATGCATTAGGCAAATTCCTGTAAAGATAAAGACATCATCATTTCTGGAATTTAGTTGAGCTCCAGCACCTTCAGTATATTTGTTGTATTCCCTGCACATAGAGAAATGTGGAAAATATACCTTCTGTATTGAACCATGGAACCTTTGTGCCCAATGATGGCTCTTCATGGTGAAGATGCTAATAGTGGTGCCTTGCAAACCGAGAACATGCTGAGAGTTAAACTATTGTTGTTAATCAAACTATCATTCAAGTCAAAGGTAAATGTGTAGTTAGGTATGAAGTAGTTTTCTGTGAATCACTTGATTGGGTGATACTTGGTAATCATCAGTGATGTAACAATGATTATCAAATACTTCCGGTGAATGATCGTTAGGATCGTTGTTGGTGGGAGGTCAATGGCGAAAAAGGCTCGGGAATAAGGAGGTGTCATAACCTTCCATTAAGTGAATTCCCTGTTTGTTGCTCAGGATTACAAAATTTGAGTTGCAGGGATTGAAAATTTAATAACCTTTCGTGTATGTCCTGATAATATGCTAAGTTGTTGTATTGGGCTTCATTTTTTATCTGCAAAGTGGGATACCTGGGAGTGCTAGTACCTCTGGCTCTCGCCTACCTACTGTGAATGTCCTTCTAACATAAACAGTGGAATCTACTTCACTACCAAAGTAACTCAAACCAGAGTTATGTCCTGATTGGTGTGTGACACTTGGAAAAGAGGAATTCATATTATACAGACATGACAGTATAGATAAATTGTGGAAAGCGGTGGTGTTCGCATGATAAGAAAACTTGTATCTTGGTCTAAATGATGTGACAGTCCATCAGCTCATTGAGAGGACAACTGGTTTGAGGGTAATGGCATGAGCAGACTTCGTTTTGTCTATTATGACAAATTGTGTTTAAGATTCTTGCTAAAAAAAAAAAGAAAATTCTCATTTGGTTTAGTTTAGGAATAGATCTTCTGCTTGTATTTCTCTAAATCCTACATGTGGCATGGATGGAAAATTATTTGGTTTTTCTACAGGGTTGCATAAGCATGTTGTTTTTTGGAATTTTCGGACATAAATGCAGTAGCTAGATGTTGGGGAGTATCATGATTCCTTTGGGTTTGGTTATACTGCTTCATTGTAGACTACTGGTTCTTTGGGTAAGTTTCTTCTCTGCATAACATGCATCTACTCCCATCTTACACAGCAGCAGCACCTGCATAAGCCGTAAACACCTGTCTTCACAAGCCTTCAACCCAATTATCTATCTCATACCTCCTCCACCTGTGCACAGCCTTGCCTCTGTTTCATTAGCTACTTCCTACCCTCCAGTCCACTCCCAATACCATCTACCCACCTGTCATCATGCCATTTACCTATTGTAGGTACTTTTTTTTCGCTATACCTTATGCCCAGCATCACTTGTTAAGCCATCCCTTCACGATTCCTCACTTTTCAGCACCTACACATAGTTTCAACATATGCAGTCATGCCTACTATTCACATTCCAGCACTCTTTCCACTTCACATGTCGCCTTTATATCCTATAGCATATACTGTTTATTACCATGTTCACACCATATTTTCACAGTTACTTGTGGGAGTCACACACCCGCTTGTTGATACCCCTCATGGCATTCACATGCATGCACTCCTGTTCCTGCAAGAGGCACTGTTCACCTCTTGCCACTTTGCACTTACCACATACAGCCATGATACCATTGGTAAATCCTGCAACTTGTACAGCAGTCATTGCATGGCCCAAAAACCACTTACCACTACTGTAGTGTCATGCCTAGCAACACTCCCATTTGTCACCTCCTGCTAATCACACACTCATTTGCTCCATGATCCGCCACAGCCCACTATGGGCCGTGACTTCCACCTTCTCACGGCAATCCAATGGGTCGTTGTGATTCCCTGAAGTATATAGCAGTTTAAAGAACTGTTGTATTTTGTATCTTTCGTAGCAACTTCAAGAGTTGATGTGTCATTTCAGACTGCACAATAATGCTTAGAGTTGCTGCAACCCCCGAGTTGTTGTCACTTCCTTGGGTGCACTGCAGTTGAAAGAATTGCTGCAACTCAGGCCTCCTTCACAGCAACTTAATGAGTTTCTGTGATTTCCTTGCCTATACAAAAACTCTTGCAAATTACATCATCCACCTACAGCTTTCACCACACTAGCTCCCCCTACACTTATAGCATTCCACTTACTCTCCTGCATCAGCACATACTCCCACTCTCTTCATTGCTCATGATGTGATTTTCTGCATCATTAATACATGATGCCTTCTTCAACATCCACCATTCACTTCCCTGTATATGCCATATCACCTATTGTCATGTTTTTACTCAACACCTTCCTTTCCCTACACTGCTATACTTCATCCTTTAGCTCCCTCTGTCATTGCCATATGGGCACGCCATGATAGTCGGCCTAACCTTATACCCATAGCCCTTGCTGCTAGACAACAGTAAAAACACCAAATGGTAGCAGACACAACACCAATACACAACAACCACGTTGTTGTCATCATCCCCTGTCCCCTACTACCTCCACCTTGGCATATTATATGCAATTTAGCCATGTATCTCATATGCATCCCTGTACTTAGTTTAGATATAATACTTAGGTCCTGGTATGCCAGTTTTAAATATGGTATTTTTCCATGTTTTGTTTCTCCTGTTTCTCGGTACTAACTCAGTCTTTTTGCAGGAAATGTATGAAAAGGGTTGTTTTTCTTAAAGTTTAGAAATTGTAATTTTCATTTCAATGATGTAATAACTAGATTATTATGAAAAGTGTACATTCCTTACACTAGATTAGAATATATGAGCATGTACATCCTCTAGAATTGCTTGTTTTATATCATTTTCTTTTTTATTTCAAAAATTTCACAAATGAGAACACGAATGGCACGTGCACCATTCTAATGAGAGGTAATTAATCCTAAGCAAATGACTCACATTGATGGCCATAGTCAAAATGTGGGCAATGCTTAGGATTCTTATCTTTTATGGAATAACACTGGATCCACACTGAATCATTTGCAAAATTCATCATATTTTCTTTAAATATTTTCCTCTTTTATCAGAGTTTAGTTTAAAATTAATTCAATATATATATATCAATGGCCATAGTCAGGATATATTGAGAGTTAATTTCATTTTAAAACTCTATAAAAGCACCAAAATATATTTTATTCTTCACCTGAATTTAAATGTGATTATTATATAATACATTCAATGACCATAGTCAGGGATGTATTATATCTTCAATCTTATTTCAATTCATTTAAAGAATGAAATACACTTTTCAAATTTAATTTCAAAATTTCTTCATCATTTAGGATAGAATTGCATCATATTTTCAAAATTCTTTTTCAAAATCCAAGTGATCTTGAGTATATCTTCAATCTCCATTTCAACTCATCAAATTCTGTCTCATTTTCAAGATTCACAATTTGATTTCAAAGTCCAAATTGACTTTGAAATTTCAAATTCATTTTGTATTCAAAACTTCAATTTCCAATTCAAAATTCAAACTTCAAAGTTCAATTTAACTTTGAAGTTTCTGATTCATCTTCTTATTTCAAATTCAAAATCAAGTCTATTTTCTTATCTTCAAATTCAAAATCAAAGTTTGAGATTGATTCTGAATCTCAAAATTTGACTCTTCCTAAATTTTTAAAATTCAATCTGGTTTTTTAAAACCCAGACCCATCTTCAAAAGTCCCATTTGGACTTTCAAAATCCAAATCCAAAATTAGAACCCAATCCCAACTTGGATCCAGATTTTCAAATGCAATCTCCACTCTTGGATCTCAGACTTCAGATCCAAATTCCATTTAGAATCCAGAATTCAACTCTATCTTGGATCTCAGACTTCAGATCCAAAAACCATTTTAGGATTCAGAATCCAATTCCATCTTGGATCTCAGACTTCAGATCCAAAATCTATTTTAGGATCCAGAATCCAATTTCATCTTGGATCTCAGACTTTATATCCAAATTTCATTTTAGTATCCAGAATCCAACTCTGTCTTGGATCTCAGACTTCAGATCCAAATTCCATTTCAAACTTTGGATCCAATTCTATCTTGGATCTCAGATTTTATATTCAAATTCCATTTTTAGGATTCAGACTGTAGATTCAAATTCTATCTTGATTTCCAGATTTCAAATCTGATTCCATTCTCATATTCTATCTTGATCTCTTAAAAAACCAATTCTATTTGGGTTTCTCAAATCTCATTCTGATTTCAAGCTTCAAATATAGAATTCAATTCCATTTCAAATATTCATTTCCTCTTCTAAAGCCAAATTTAAAATTCCAGATTCGAAGTCCAATTTTTGACTTTGAAACTTCCTTTACTTTTCTTTTATCTCAGCTTCAAATCCTTCTTTTCAAAATCAAAGATTTATTCTCCTAAAACTCTGATTATTTCAAAGACTTAGAACTTTAAATCTTAAGTTCTAAGTTAGAAACCATTTCTTCACTCTATTATCATATTCATCTCAGAAACACTTGGGGATTTCCAAATCATTTTTCAAAAAGAGCATACATCCTTGCATTACACACGCATGATTCTTTGTGCATTTAGACTTATGATAAATTCTTAGATAATATTCAGGCAAAGCAAAAAGGCATAAATTTGATCCTTGGTTCGATTACCCCTGGTAAAGGCACCAGGAACGGTCGAACCTCGTACCGACGAGCGAGCCCCATTTCCCAAATTTTCCCACAAATATTTCAAAACGGAGGCAAGTAATCTTTTAAAATCTTTTCAAAATTTAAGGTCAAGTGAGACCTTTGCAAAAGAATTCTTCTCTCTTCTTTTTTTTCTTTTCTCTTCTCTCTTCTTTTCTGACCTTTTATTTTTCTCCCTTCAAAAGGGAGGAAATAGAGGCTGGAAAGGAAAATAGGAGGAAGAGAGAGAAAACCACAAGAGAGGAAAAAAATTTGTGATGATCACAGAGAGGAAGTACTTCGAGAAGCTCATAGTAGCAAGTACACTATCTACCCTTGAGGTACAAAGATGTTCTGAGATTTGTAGAAAAAGTACTGGTGGAGGGGTATAAAAAGAGATGTGGCCACATTTGTCTCAAAGTATTTGATCTGCCAGCAAGTCAAGATTGGACATCAATGACCTGGCAGAAAGATGAAACGGATCGAGATTTCAGAATAGAAATAGGAGGGCATTATGATGTATTTTATCGTTGGATTACCTCGATCCAAGAGACAACACGATTCAATATGGGTGATTGTGGACAGACTCAAGTTTTCCCACTTCCTGCCAATCAACACTCGATACTCAACAGAGAGATTGGCAGAGATCTACGTTCAAAAAATTGTCAGAATCCATGGAGTGCCGATATCGATCATATCGGATTGTGACCCGAAGTTCACCTCTCACTTTTGAGAGCAGCTGCAGAGAGCCCTGGGGACAAAACTCAAGTTCAGCACAATATTCTACCCCCAAACAGATGGGCAATCTGAGTGAACCATACAGACTCTTGAAGATATGCTAAGAGCTCGTATGCTGAAATAGAAAGGTGATTGGGACTCTCACTTAGCGTTGGTTGAATTTGCTTACAATAACAGCCACCACGCTAGTATTGGGATGGCACCGTATGAAGCCTTGTACGGACGATCCTGCCGATCACCAATCCATTGAGGCAAAGTGGGTGAGCAAACCTTGGACTCGCCCATTATGTTGCAGCACTATACTGAGCAGGTTCATATGATCAGAAAGAAGCTACTGACTGCTCAGAGTTGACAAAAGAGCTACGCAGATCAACGGCGTAGAGAACTCACTTTTTCGGTTGGAGACAAGGTTTTCATCAAGGTCTCTCCAACCAAGAGTTTGTTCCGTTTTGGAAAGAAGGGGAAGCTCAGCCTCAGATTCGTTGGACCCTTCGAAGTTCTGAACCAGATCAGAGAGACTGCCTACCAAGTAGCATTGTCACCGCAGTATGTACAGATACACAACGTATTCCATGTGTCAATGCTTAAAAAATACGTTCACGACCCTTCCCACGTCATCCAACATTAAGACATTGAGATTCAGGAAGATATGACGGTGGAAGAAAGGCCAGTAAAAATCATGGACCGATGGGAGTAAGTGCTAAGAATGAAGGTCATTCCCCTTGTCAAAGTGAGATGGCTACATCATGGGATCGATGATTGCACTTGGAAACCCGAATCTGATATGTGGGATAAGTATCCTCAACTCTTTGCTTTGTACTCTTAACTAAATTTCACAGACGAAATTCCTTTAAGGGGGTAATGATGTAAGACCCACAATTTTTCAGACAAGTTCCGAATAAAATTCATGAGACATTTTTATCTGAAAATAGCATATTCAATCGATATACGAATCGAATCAATTCCAACGAACCAGATATACTTAGGATATTTATCGCTTCATGAATATATGCTCAAACACTCTAAAAGTCATAACTTCCTACCTGAATAAAATCAAGAGATTTCTACGAGCCAATTTTCTTAGTTACGTCAATACGAAGAGAATGGCGTACTCAGAATTTTTCAGAAAAAAATCATCAAAAACCTAAAATTTTTGTGGAACCCACAAAAATGTTGGTGGGACCCACAAAAATATTCCTCAGAAAATATCTGGTGGGACCCACAAAATATCCCATGAAATTTTTATATGGACCCCACACCCAAGGGAACCTCTTGTCTTTATTTTAAAGCAAGGGGTGGTTTAGTAAATAGACTAACCCTTATCCTTTAAAAGGATAAGGCTTATCCTTTAGAAAGGCAAGGAAGCTTTTGCTTTCTTAGCCTATAAAAAGAGGAGCCCCCCTCCTTGAAAAGTTGTCAACCCTCTCTCCTAAACCTCCCCTACCTAGCCTATTTGGTCTGAGCCTACCTGACCTGGCTTGAGCCTGCCTGATCTGGTCCTAGCCTACTTGACCTGGTCCAAACCCAGTTGACTTGACTTGAACCTGGTTTGGTTTAAAGTCAAAGTCAAGGTCCTTTTTTATCCCAAATTCTGGTTTGATTTTTTGAACCCAGACCTAGCCTACTTGGGCTAAGTCCGAACTTGCTAGACCCAGTTGACTTAGAGCGAACCCAGTTTGGTTCAAACCACTTAGGTTGAGCAGCTTGACCTACTCTTCCTCTTTCTTAATTAGGTCGAACCCATCTGACCTAGTCTGACCTCTCGAATGAAAGATCAAATCTTGTTCGAAGCAATTGGAGCGTTTTGGATCCGTTTCTTCCGCGAATTAAAGTAAGTTTGCTTTGTTGATCCATCTCTCTCAAGTAATTGCTTGTTTGTATATAGCATATACTTTCTAAAGTAGTATCTGATCCTAGTTCTTGGTTGACTCCTCTAGGACACTTTGGTGTTCACCTGCTTACCTCGTAACTATCATCATATATATATGTTAGAATACGCAGTATATGCGTTTTTAAAAATGTTATCTCACTTTAGTTTTTGGTTGAGCCCTTTAGGATACTTCGGTGTTCACTCGCTCGCCTTATAACTATCGTTGGATATCAAACTTGGTGTATATCAACTGGATATAGCCGTTGTGTCTTATATTGCCAAGGCCTTGTAATTTACCTTTGTCGTCGTGTCGTATGATGCCAAGGATCCTTACTTTTTATAATTTCCGATTATGCATTTTTTATTCTGCACTTCTAATTATGCATTTACTTACGCCGTCGTGTTGAATGACGTCAAGGCTCCTGCTTTCTGCAAATATATATGTAGAATATTTCGTTCGGTTACACACTCTGAACAAGAAGTATATGCATTTTCTTTACGTCGTCGCCATATAAAGCACAAGCTTCTGCTTATATTACATATATGGTGCGTAAATGATCATTTAAATGGAGATCAACTCCAAATCGCCGATGTGATTCTCTTACCACTCCTCGATCAAGATTTTGCTTGACGAATGAAGCCCCTATTGCACAGGCTTCGCTTTTGCACAAAACCGCTTTTTCATAAAGATTAAGTCAATTGTGTATGGCCTGGCTATGGCTAAGGTTTCAATCAACCTTGATGAATGCAAAGTATGAACAACGGTGTGCATCCATCCCCGAGTTAAGCGTAGTGATTTTCCCGCCAAAGAGGGGAGATGTCGCTGAAATTGCTAAAAGAAACACACACTTTCTTTATCAAAGAGAGGAAGTGTTGCTGGAATTTCTAAAGAAGCTAGAAATAACTCAGAAAGAATATAGCAAGTTACTCTGTCATATAGAGGAGTTGCTACCTAGTTCGTTGAAAACTTTCTACAACGTAGAAAGGATCGTTGCACCCCTGCCGTTGGAGCAGGGAAGGTGCTATTGAAATGGTTGGTAGGAGAGCTGCCAGAATCGGTTAAATGGCACAATGATGCGCGTTGTTGGAACGATGCTAGAATGGCTCATCTCCCTGATACCTGTAAGGGCACCTTGCTTGTAAGAGTCGATGCGCTAGAGTAGTGGTTGCGCCTTGACTAGGTTAAGGGCTCGTTGCGTAAAAATACATCGAGCATCCAATCTATTAAGATCGTGTCATATGCATGCTTATTGAGAGACTAATATACAACTAGACTCGTAAGGGCTGCAGAGCTAGAGTACGTTGTCCACCCGGAAGAGGTGAGGTACTCGTGATGGTCGCAGTGTCGAGAGAAGAGTCAAGCATGCATATGAATAAAATGAAAAGACCACGTGGTTGATGATCATGTTAGAGGCACACTGAATGGGGTTGGGTACATACTCCTCATCAGCTGCCCTATAGGCATGCATTAAGTATCTTGTCAGACCGACAGACTCCTTCAGAATTTCTCACCGAGGAAGACGGTGATGGTGCAACCTTGAGTGACATATATTACCTTTGAACCTGATAGAGTTCATGATGGCCTTTGTCACTTAGAGGTATGGAGGTCGTGGTTATCCTTAAATATACAAGGATTGAATCCAACTACTGCAGTGGAAGGATGCATCCGAATACCTAGTGGGGACTTCTTCTGGTATGATATACCATCCTACTATGAGGATGGGGTCAACAGGCCTCTAGGGTATCTAAAAATACATAGAATAATCAACCCCCAGATGGTCACATTGATGCTCAGATATACCTCTCTTAAGCCTAGAGGGAGGGGTTAATTATCGAAACAAAGCATTAGCTTAGGTTCAGCGATGCTTGAATGTATGAGTGGATAGATGTTGTTGAGTCAGTCCTGCATAGCCTTTGTAAAGGTATCGTAATTGGTATACGACTAGACCGATAGGGCAGAGACCCATGTTGTATCTGCATGACTAAGCGAAGCTCGAGGAGTTGTCCTTAGATGCGTGGGATATGGATGTGCCAAGTATAAAGACCTGA
Organism: Nuphar pumila; assembly: GCF_984573655.1. Classification (NCBI taxonomy): domain Eukaryota; kingdom Viridiplantae; phylum Streptophyta; class Magnoliopsida; order Nymphaeales; family Nymphaeaceae; genus Nuphar; species Nuphar pumila. Next base: position 130,149,011 of record NC_143249.1, read on the forward strand.
GCTAGACATCCCTTTGAGACCCGAAAGAGGTCAAATGCCAAGTCATGAAGACTTGAGTGGCTATTCAATCACAGGCCTTAAGAGGCTTGCGCTAAGTCATGAAGACTTGAGTGGATGTCCAACTCATAGCCCTGAGGAGGCTCTTGCGATATACGCTAAGTCATAGAGACTTGAGCGTCGTTATTGCGAACTGTGACCCTATGTGGTCAACACATTTACTTGAGTTGAATGGATGTCTGATTGCTTGCTTACCAAACCATTAGTGGTTCTGACCCCATTCTATGAGGATTTCAGGTGTTGGACCTATGTTGCGATATGTGGAGCAAGGCGGTATCGAGTTCCAGAGTTCCTCTAGACAGAGTTATATTGCTTCCTTTTATTGAACCTATACTGCTTTTCCAAGCAGTGATGTAATAAACATGCGGTTTTCGATAAAATGGAACACTTTGGTAGTCAATGAGTTGCTTGGCTACATACCTGTAATGTGCTTGGAGTTTTCTAAAACTGATGACTCATTATCGTCTGATTCCACTGCAAAAAGTTTTTCTAAGTTCCGTTGCAAAGAAAAAAAAAGAAATTCATGAAAATTTTAACTTTGCTTTATTTTGGAAATTTGGGGTGTTACACAATAGCTCCATCATTGAGCATGAACTTTTATCGCATACATTCATAACCTCAGCTCATGTGTCATTTCAATATCACATAGAAGCACATCATCACATGCATTGACATCATAACATAGCCACATGTAACATTGCCTTTCATATTATTTTAAGTCAACACATTCATAAATTGAACCTCGAAGCATGCGTATTTGATTCATTGAAACAATTATATCTCATAATTTAAATCATATGTATTCATAATATGAAACATGTAAACCTCAAGCATATATATTTCTTACATATGTCATTCAAGTCATATATTGTATTATTGAAAGCTTATACTGTAATACTCCAAGATTTTTAACCCAAAAAATTTGAGATTTTTTTTTTCGTCAACGAAAACCTTTTTTTTACTTCTTGAGTCAAAACCATGAGCGGGTTACAGATTGGTTAAACGTACTAGCACTGAACCTTTATAAAAGGAACATGCTTAAACATAAACTTTTATTTATATAAAAAGAGTATTCTCTAACATATAAAGAAACAATACTAGGTTTCTCAAAATAAAATAACAAGTGTTCCAAAAATCCAGCCTCCATTAAAGGAAAATGAGTTGGGTCGCTGACTTTGCCTCAGCTTCCCGTCACCACTCCGGTATATCATTTATTTCTTGTAATTTTGTATGGGATCAATAACCAAACCCTTGTACCAATACAATGACAAAGTATATGTGTATAGAAACAGGCATACATGAAGCATCATTTTTTTCATACATAATCAATTATCATTACATAAATAAGTCACAAAACAATAGAAATACCTAATTCTATGATCAATTATACTATGCGTGACTTACCAATGCTAGCAGACCGTCTATCTATTGTATGAGTGGCTTATATTTCTTTTATTTATGTTTTCTTTCTTAGACGATGCATGAGATGCTTCACTAAATGTGCAATATATTTTCTATTCTCGTTTTACCATACTATGTTTATATAATAGAAACAATATTCGGATTAAAGACGCGACTAAGGGTCATATTCAAATAATTTATATCTTATTACCTTGGCCTTTCACTTTTTTTTCAACCCTGGGTGAGAGACGATACTTATCGAGAGAGAAATCCCAACACCCTCTACCTGATATATCAGAATTTCTTTCAGTTGAAGCCTTATTCACTACCACCCCGTGACACCAATGGTATCTATCTCTTATCTTCGTGGCTGGAAAAGCAACCCTCCGTGTTTAACAATACCCCATGTAGCCCGATTTACCTGCTTACTCTATCATTGTAAGCAACATGAGAATTAATATTCATTTTCTTAATTAGTTAATCCTTATGACATACGTACTTAAACATTACTTAATCCTTTGCAAACTTTAATAGCCTCCACAAGGCACAAGCACGTATGATTTTCATTTGACTCATCATAAAGTCATTGGCCATCACCATGGGGCACAAAACAATACACTTCGGTTGCATGTCCTGAGCACATATTGCATATTTTCAATATCATGCATTGAATATCTCAAAATCATGCATTAACATACCATTCATTTGCATTTTTATCAATAACATGCATGCACATCATATTTCCATCGTAATGCAATTATCATTACAAACATGCCTCATTCATCATGCATTAATCATACATCGGGCAAGAACATCATTCAATCACTTAATATGTCATTCTAGTGCATTACAACATTCCAATTATTAAACCGGAGAATTGCTTATAGCAACTCAAATTCGCAGACATCATATGACAAGATATTTAATATAATCATTATCCATGTTCAGAAAAACATCACAAACATAGGGGATCTATCCCAGTCATGTGACATTCCTCTATGTTATATTTTTGCACTCGCATCGACGCACAGACCGCAAGCCCATCCAATTCAATTACATAGCATGATAGCCTTGATGCGAACCACAGGCTCATAGTCAATACAGCATCGAGGCAAAATGCCCATGCTTATATTTATATATATATATATATATATATATATATATATATATATATATATATATATATATATATATATATATATATATATATATATATATATATATATATATATATATATATACATATATGTATTGGCTATAATACAAGCCTACACTTAGTCAAATCACAGACCAGAAAAATTAAATACTTGCGCTATGTGTGTAGTTCAGAAAAAAAATTTAGCAACCCATGCGATTTTAAAAATAATTTCTTGTGCGACCTGCATAATAATGAACCCACTAGGCATAGCTTGTTAGCTACCCCAGTTCTGGATCGTAGACTGCGCGCTCAGATATGGAACTTCAGATATATATATATATATATATATATATATATATATATATATATATATATATATATATATATATATATATATATATATATATATATACCATGATTTAACTCAAGCAAAAATACAGGAAAAAACAAACTGCCCAAAAATGCAGGTTGGTCTTAATACCTAACATAGGGTCTAAACCTTTATGCAAAAATGTAGGTAAAAATGTAGGTTGGTCTTAATACCTAACATAAAGTCTGAATATTTATAACAAAACACGGAATTTTGAGTATAAGCCAAACACAAATATATATATATATATATATATATATATATATATATATATATATATATATATCTAGGTGCGTGTACGATAGGGTTTGCCGAACCATGAATGCAACTCTGTGTGTATGTGTACACCAGAGATGTACATGGTCATAACACAGACCTATGTTTCTTTCCTGTGCAACTAGCGCAGCCAACTACAGGTCTGTTTGTGCATATTTTTTTCATCAGAGATTTGACCCAATAACCTTGTATACTAAGAAAATATTGCTCAATTGTGTAAACACCCCAAATTTTCACCCTCATTCACAAACACCTACCTCCTGCCATTGGGACCCACTCTTTGCAATCTTCAATGAACCAACTAGTTGAAATCTGAGCCAGGGCTGTTCACAACCCAAATTTTACAAAAATTTCAACACTCCATCCTACAATCAAGATTCAATCCTTATTTTGGCTCAATTTTAATTGTCAATTCTCATCCTCAGATGAGAATCTCCAAAATCTGTCTCTGTCAGGGGTCTGGGATTCCAAGTCCCTCATCTAGAGTTTACATTTCATATGTCATTGCATGTCACTGCATGCATTTGGCATATCATTTCATTGCATTGCATGGCATTACATCTCATTATCGAGATCCAACACTCCTATTTTTAAAATATTGAATCCAGATTCGAGTCTTAAAACTTTTCTTTCAAAATCAATTTCAAAAAATCTGGGTTTTAGATCAACATTTACCATTTTTTCAACCAGGATCCTATATTTCAAAATATTTTCCTTAGAAAACAATCTGGATTTATTTCATACTCAATTTTTAACTTATTTCAAATCTCAGATGAGATCCATCTAGGTGGTGTCGCTTCTGGATTTTTTCATTTATCAAAGTTCTCAAAAATTTCAAAGTCCTAGTTGGATCAGTTCTCCATCTTTTCATCTTTTTAAGCTTTTTCAAAACTCCATTTTGATTTTAAACCCGATGTAGTCATATCCCTTGCCCATTCTTTTCATTTTAGCCAAAATTTCAGAGTCCTAGTTGGATAAGGACTTTTTTTCTAGAGTCCCAGTCGGATCAGGACTCTACCTTTTACTACCATTTTTCACCTGTTTTTGAGAAAATCTTTTAAAATCTTTTATTTTGGCCAAAATTCTAGAGTCTCAGTCGAATCAGCACTCTTTTCTCAGAGTCCTAATCGAATAAAGACTATATCCCGGTTTCATTATTTACTCTTGTTCTTCACTTGTTTTCAAAACCTTCTCATCTGACTTTCAAAAGAGCCAAAATCTCAGAGTCTCAGTTAGATTAGGACTCTTTTTTGGAATCCCAGTTGGATCAGGACTCTATGTTTTACTGTTATTTCTACTTGTTCTTAAGAAAACTTTTTTTTAAAATCTTTCATTTTAGCCCAAAAATTCAGAGTTTTAGTCTGATTAGGACTCATCTTTAGAGTCTTAGTCGGATCAGAACTCTATCTTTCATTGATATTTTACTAGTTTTTAACCAAATCTTTCAAAATCTTTCAAAAAAAAGTCAAAAACTCAGAGTTTTAGTTAAACTAGGACTTTATACAAAGAGTCCCAGTTGGATCAGGACTCTGAACCTGATTTCAATTTTGAGAGAATCTTTCAAAAATCTTCTCATTTATCTTTTCAAAAACCAAATTTCAAAATTGTTATAACTTTATCACAGAGTTCCAAAATGCTAGGACTCTATCCCAGAGACCTAATCAAATCAAGACTCTATCCTGAGTTTATTTTCTTAGTTCATTTTCACTTGTTTTCAAAAGTTCTTTTTAAAATCTCATCATCTGTTTTCTAGAAAATCAAAAATTCCTAGAGTTCTAGTCGAATTAGGACTCTTCCTTAGAGTCTTAGCCAGATCAGAACTCTAAACCTGACTTCAATTCTTACCTTGTTTTCACCAATTTTCCAAAATCCTCTCGTTTGTTTTCTCAGAAAATTCAAAATTTTAAGAGTTTTAGTCGAACTAGGACTTTGTCCCCAGAGTCCCAGTTGAATCAGAACTCTATTCTAATTTCACTGTTTGTTGCTATTTTCAGTGGTTTCTCAAAAATTCTTTCATCTGTTCTTCAGAAAATATAAAAAATTTAGAGTTTTAGTCTGATCAGAACTCTCTCTCAGAGTCCTAATCCAATTAGGACTCTATCTTGATTATTGCTTTCACCTCCATTTTCATTTTCTCCATTTATTTTCAAAAAATTAGATCATTTTGCAGAGTCCCAGTTGATTCAGGACTCTATTTCAGAGTTTTGGTTGAGTTAGGACTCTAACCCTGACTGCATTTTCCAATTTATTTTCATCAGTTTTGAGAAAATCTTTCAAAAATCTGTGATCATCGCAAAATTTTTCCTCTCATTCCTCTTTTCCTTTCTCTTTGCCTTTCTAACCTCTATTCTTTTTTAAAAGGGAATAAAAGATAGAAAAGAAGAGAGAATGAGAAAAGGAAGAAGAGAGAGGAACTATTTTGCAAGGTCTCACTTGACCTTAATTTTGAAAATATTTAGAAAAATTACTCGCCTCCGTTTTGAAATATTTGCAGGAAAATTGGGAGACGAGATTCGCTCGTCGGTACGAGGTTCGACCGTTCCTGACACCTTTACCAGGAGTAATCAAACCAAGGATCGAATTTATGCCTTTTTGCTTTGCCTAAATATTATCTAAGAATTTATTCTAAGTCTAAAATGCACAGAGAATCATGCTTGTGCAATGTAAATGCAGAAATGTATGCTTTTGAGAAAACATTTTTGGAAATCTGAGATTTTTCAAGTGATTTTGAAGTAAATGTGATAAGGGGATGAAGGAATGATTTTTGAATAGTTGAATTTTACTTAGAACTTGAGATAGATCTGAAAAGATGTTTTGAAGTTCTAAGTCTTTAAAATAATCAGAGTTGGGAAAATAAATCTTGAATTGAAAAGCATGATTTGAAGATGAGAAAGAGGAATGAAGTTTCAGAGTCAGAAATGGACTATGAATTTGAATTTTGAACCTGGGTTTAGGAGAGGAGATGAAATTTAAAGCGGAATTGAATTCTAGATTTAAAGTTTGAAATCAGGATGGAATTTGGATTTGAAAAATCTAAAGGGAATTTAAAAATCCAAATGGAATTTAAAAATAGAAATGGATTTAAGAAGTCTAGATGGGATCTGAAAATGGAATTGGATTTGAAATCTGGAAATCAAGATAGATTTGGATTTGAAATCTGGAATTAGGAATGGAATTGGATTTGAAATCTGGGATCCAAGATGGAATTTGAATCCAAAGTCTGAATCCTAAATGGAATTGGATCTGAAGTCTAGGATCCAAGAATGAAGTTGAATTCAGAATCCTAAATGGAATTGGATCTGAAGTCTGGAATCCAAAAATGAAGTTGAATTCTTGATCTAGAATCCTAAATGGGATTGGATCCGAAGTCTGGGATCCAAAATGGAGATTGGATTTTGGAAATCTGGATCCAAAGTGGGATTGGGTTCTAATTTTAGAATTGGATTTTGAAAGTCTAAATAGGACTTTTGAGGATGGATCTGGGTTTTGAAAACCCAGATTGAATTTAAAACTTAGGAAAATCGAATTTTGAGATTCAAAATCAATCTCAAAACTTTGATTTTGAATTTTGAGAATCAAGGCTCCATGGAAAATAAAGGATGAACTTGATTTAAAGCTTGAGTTTTTGAAATCAGAAGATGAATCAGAAATTTCAAAGTTTAAATTGAACTTTGAAATTGAACTTCGAGATATTTGATTTAAATTTTTGAAATTGAATCCTGAAAATGAATTTGGAATTTCAAAGTTGATTTGAACTTTGAAATTTGATTAGAATTAGAAATTGAATTTTGAATATACAAATGAATTTCAAAGCCAAATTGGACTTTGAATTTGAAGTTTGAATTTGGAATTAGAAGATGGATCAGAAATTTCAAAGTTAAATTTAACTTTGAAATTGAATTTTGAGATGTTGAATTGAATTTGAATTTGGTCTTGAATTGGAAATTGAATTTTGAATATAGAAATGAATTTGAAATTCCAAAGTCAAATTGCACTTTTGAATTTAAAGTTAGAATCTGAATATAGTATTTGAATTTACAAAAGTTGAAAATTGATTTGAGAAGTGAAGAAGATATTTGAAGAAAATCACTTGGATTTTGAAAAATAATTTTTGAAAACAAGATGCAATTCTATCCTAAATGATGAATGAATTTAAAGATTTTAAAATTGGATTTGAAAAGCATATTTCATTCTTTAAGTGAATTAAAATAAGATTGATGATATAATAGATCCCTGACTATGGTCATTGAATGTATTATATAATAATCATATTTGAATTCAGATGAAGAATAAAACATATTTTGGTGCTTTTATAGAGTTTAAGATGAAATTAACTCTCAATATATCCTGACTATGGCCATTGATATATATCTTGAGTTAATTTTAAGTTTAAACTTTAATAAAAGAAGAAGATATTTTGAAAATATGATGACTTTTGAAAAAGGGATCCAGTGTGGATCCAATGTTATTTCATAAAAGATGAAAATCCTAAGTTTTGTTCACATCCTGACTATGGCCATTGATGCAAATCATCAACTTAGGATTTAATCACCTTTTATAAAATGGTGTACGTGCCATTTGTGTTCCCATTTGTGAAATTTTGTAATAAAAGAAAAAAAATTATATGAAAACAAGCATTTCTATGAATATGCGGGCTCGTACATTCTATTCTAATACTGGAAATGTAAACTTCTCATTATATCTAACTATTACAATCTTCAAATTGAAATTGAGATTAGAATCCCTAATCTAGGGAAGAAAACAACATTCCCCATGTATTTCCTGCAAAATATTGGGTTAGCACAGAGTAAAATATGCATGTAAAAGGAAATTTACATAATATACAACGCAAGTGACAAGAGATTCATGCATATGATTTGCATTTTAAATGCAAATTTCAGTGTATCATATGGATGAGGAAATACATATATTGGTTTGATGAAATATTCACGCAATATGCCAAAGGTTTATACAAGGGTATATGTATGTGCATTGATGAAAAGGGGTATGAGTAGAGAAATGGTCATACAAGTGAATAGAGGGTGGTAAGGATGGTAAGTAATGTATATATACATACATACATATATATATATATATGTATATACATATATATGTATATACATTATATATATATATATATATATGACACGGATGATGAGGTATAATGGGATATTTATGCATTACAAGATGCGGATGGTGTGGATTGCAAGATGCCTAAGTGTTGCTGCCTATGCAAATGGAAGAGTGCAGGGAGGTTGGTGAAAGTGCAATGAGCAGGAAATAGAAATGGCTGGATAGTGGAAGTGTAGAGGTGACTTTGAGAGGCTGTGCAACAGTGATGAATGAGGTGCAGTGCAGTGAACTGAGTTTACATGAGGTTATACATGAAAGTAGAGAAGTGGGGAGTGTTGTATTAAGCTGGGTGAGGCTGAAATGGAGGAAATAATGCAGGTGGAAAATGGCAGTGGGATGTAGCTGTTGGTGGAGTTAATGGGAGTGTAAGGTAGCTGATGCCTAAATGCAGAGTGCAGAAATGTGTAAATGCAGGGAAATGAAGAGTGAAGGTATACTATAGGTGCTGGCAGTTCTAATTAAATCAGAAGTAATGTTCTACTCTCAACATCTGCTTAATAAAATACTGCTCACATATTCAGATAATCTTTCACCAGAAGATCACTCAATAAAATACTGAAAACACTTCTTCATATTGCCAACTTCCTGTCATTGTGATTTAACTGGATATCCTTCATGCAATGAATCAAACTCCAATTATAAAAGATCTAACATGGATAGGTTAATGATTAAACAGATGTTGTTGGTAATATATGACCATCATATCAGCTGAAGTTACTTATGCTTCTCGATGAAATATAATATGCTGAATTATCCAAAGATTTCTGTATAGAATTGGGTATGAAAAATAAGAGAAAGAAAGAAAAAAAATGATGATCAAAAGTCTTATTGTAAATTTAGTAAAAACATGCAAATAAAGGATAATAATAGAGCTTTTCAATTTCAATTATTCATGCCTAAGCATGGGAGTTCTGCCTCCTGCAGAAGGGGGAAAAAAATTTGTTCATGGACAAAAGAATAAACCTTGTGATCATCAAACTCGAATATAAGTCTGCCCAACTGGAACAGAAAACAAAATTTTTCAATCTCCAACCTGAAGGGATCATGACTTGAGCATCCAAAAAAAAAATTAGAACCCATTCTATTCTCGATAGACTACCTAACAGCTTTCATGATCCATGTGGCATGTATTACAGTTGAAGACAGTAGTTTAACTGTATGGACTTTAGCAGCTTGAGACTTTCGAGCTTCCTTCGTGGGTTGAAATGGATGGGGTGCAGATGGAAATGAAACAGTGAGGCTCGACTTTTTCCACAGAAATCACACCCCCAAGTTAAACAACAAAGATCCAATCACAAACTAAAAGTTTGTGCCACTACAACCTTAATCACTATCACACACGTCAAGTACTGAAAGATACAACCCCTGAGTTTACTGATTTTAGCCAGCCAAATAGCTACTAGCAGCTACTGAGATTTAATGGAAAATGGGCCCTAATACCCGATAAAATTTTGGGCTCGAGGCCGATGAAGGATGATTAGTTATATGCATACTAACGATAAAATAGGTACAGGTGTGAACCTTTTCCAATATCAAGCAAAACCAAAGAGTCAGAATTCCCAAACCTGAAGTTAAAAAAAAAAAAGATTAGTGTCAGTGCAAGTCCAGGGCAGACAATCAAATGTGAGAAATCAAAATATCGACAGGCAATCGAAATGATCAAAATCTTATAGTAATAGATGCAAAAAAATAGGAAATAGTGATGCTATGTCAATGTAGAAAAGGGAAATATCAATACAATTTGATCCTCATGTGCAGAAACAGCTACAGAACAGCCATTTAGGTCAATTGCCAATATTCTTCCTAATTGATGCCTCTGTTTATTTTTTTCTTCTTGGATGGGTGTGACGGACGTGATAACCAAGTATCAGAACCTTCAATGAGCAACGATTGCTCAATATCCAAGAATATAGATCGCAACACGCTAAGTTGATTTTCTGTAGTGGAGGGCATAAACTTATGTACAGGATGAAAGAATGACTCCATGACTCTAAACTGGATGCTGAAGATATGGCTGATGCGATTATGCAGAGCCCAGTTCCACATAAATTTATAAACCATCTGTAGCATTATCATTGTGATATACATTGCTTTATCACAGGATGCTTAAAACTATATTGGATTTTTCCTCTTTCAAACTAAGAGTGAGCCAATGAAAGACTCAGAAGCCAAATGATAATGTCCAAGATATTTAGCAAATCACACAATTGTTGATATGAACCTATGTTACGGTGAATGACAATGCCATGAATATAATCCTATTTGAGATAACATCTTTGAAACCGCAGAATATAAAATCAATAGAACGAAGGATATCTTCTCCATCACAACTTGTAAAAGCGTGATCTCAGAAAATACCATTTGCAGAGAAATGAATTAGCAGATTCAAGTCGCCATCTGCAGAAATGCAACTCAGAAAATACAAATTGCTATAATGGATCAACGATCCCAAATCTCCAATCGCAGAAATGTAAGAAAGCCATGGGTAAAAAAAAATGATCAGACTCCATGAATATTTAATAAAACCAAATGCAGTAAAATGATTGAAACATTGTCTAATACTATTAGCCAACTGATTAGAAGGTAATCAAAACCAGGAGATAAAAGGGGTTACCGTGAATGAACTCCAAAACACACTCACACAACACCATTGATTAAAAAAAAAAGTCCGATATGAATCGGGAACGCAAACACATTATGATGATCAAAAATCCCCAAGACATAAAAAAAAAAGAAATCCAAAATTCAAGATACGATCAAGATAAAAATAGGAATTCACCATGAAGTGGGAATCGGAATGCACATGAGAGATCTAAAGCATAAATGGGAAATCAGATAAGAAAATAAGAAAGTCGAGTATGAACAGATGTTTGATCAAAGAACCAAAGAAAAATCAATAATATAAAATGGAGATGTTGGAACGGATGTTCCCTTGCTATTGCACGTATGCAGATCGATCTTGTTATTGACAGATCAATTCTGCGTGGGTGCCTTGATTAAAGGAAAACCAAAAAACAAGATGAAAGAAGAAAACCAAAAAGAGTAAAAGAAAATAGAAAGAAATTAACAGCAAATTCGGGGAAAGCAAAAGCGAAGAACGGTATTCACTAAAACTCTGCTATAGCAACAAACTACAGATACGATTTTAAAAAGGAGAAATGATTTGTTGGAATTGGATGTTCTCTTTTAATTTTGCACGTATGTGGGTCGATCTTGCCATACACAAGTCGGCCCTACATGGGCGCTTAGATGAGAGAAATGGAAATTAATTAGAAGAGCAACGAAAACTATAGGAGAGTAAAGGTGCTTACCGGGGGTTAATTAAGATGGAATGAGATCTCGTTTGTGCGCCCTGGGACTTTGCTGCAAAGATTGGTTGGCTTTCTTCAACTAGTTGGAAGAAACCCAAGGAAATAATGGAGAGAAAGCAGGAGAGAGGGAAAATGAGAGAAGAAAGAGGAAGCTGGGGTGAAGACGGTCTTCTGTGGGGCTCCCTTCAGAACCGGAATGAAGAGGAAGAAGGAGTTCCAGAAGAGAAGCGCGGTGGAGGGGTGAGGAATGGATGCCTCAATCGAGGACCCTTGCGGCTTCTTTTATAACAAGAATCTGTTAGGGGTTTTACCGATTGAATCCACAAGGTTTTGAAATTTTTTCAAAAAAGTGGCTTATTTCAAAAACTTTTCTAAAGAAGCTTTATGCTAAAGACAACTTTGGCAAAAAGAAGGGGTTTCAAAACCATATATTATGCTATTTTTTTGTTCTTTTCTTGGCATTTTCCATATTTTTTGGTGTTTTTTAAATAAAAATTCTAAAACTAAGGGATTTTTTAAACTAAATTTACAAATATTTACAAAAGAAGGGTTTTCTGAGAATTCAGGGTTATTTTTGCAAAAATTTCTTCAGAAAATGGGTTTGGATCCAGGTTTTAAGAAAATATTCGAGTTTTGAACCTCGAATCGAGGAATATAACGCGATGGATCCAAACGGATACCGGACGAACTGTCTAAGCTTTTTAAAAGTTATTTTGGTAATTTTGAAAATTTGGTTTAAAAATTGGATAACGAAGCTCAGATTTAGATTCCGATATTGGATCTGGATCCGAAATCGAGTCAGATATATAAAATGAATTTAATTTCAGTAAAATCTGAGAAATAAACTGGAATTTAGATTTAAAACTGACTCAATTACTCAGAAAATGGGGGCCAGAGACAAAAAGGGAATATTTACAAAATTTTGAAAAATTTGGCGTGTTCACAGATGCCCCTCTTTGCTACTAAGCTGGTTGAAAGCCTAGCTTAGTGGCAAAGAAAATACGCCAAATTTTGAAAATGCCCCAGTCAGCAGATCTGAGCTGGGTGTGGAATAATTTATTTGGAAATATATGATTTTCTCAGGCTTAACACCTTATCTTGAATGGTTTTGGGGGGCGAAATTTTTGAAAATGATATGACTGAATAACAGAAATGAGGAAATTGTGATGGGACTTTGGGTGAAAGTCTCAAAATAGTAGAAAATCAGAATTTTGATCAAGTCTCATGGGTGAGACAAGATCAACTTTTGGAATGACTCAGGTTTTAGCCCTTAACCTAGATGGGACGAAGATATCTCAAGATAACTTGAATGAGGAAAGGAATATAAGCGGACCTTGATGGGACATTTTTGAAAAATGCCTTGTGAAATGAGGCTCAAGTAGGATCCTATCCTGAATGGATATACAAAGCATGGATTCTTCGATGGGAAGAACCATGATGGGACTGAGAACACCTCGTCAAAACGAGGAACCTCGTTGTAACGAGACTCGGGTTTAACCCAAACCTGAAAAAGGAAGATACCTCGAGGGGCGAGATTCAGGCTTAACCCTTAACCTGAAGAGGGCGACCAAATGGAATCCTCGAACGAAGAAACCATGATGGGACCTTTTAGAGTTTGGACGAACAAATCCAAAAGAAGTTCACAAAAGGAGAAAATGGGGTTCTCTAAAGCTTGAAAAAGGGATGATCTTGGGTGTCTCATTGCTGAAACTAAATCAGCTTTTGAAATTGATGACCGCTCGCAGAAAATTCAGGTTTGACCCTTAACCTGAGTGGGAACGACCATACGAAATTCTTGAATGAAGAAACTGTGATGGGACCGGAAGAGATACCTCTCCTGAATGAGGCAACTCTTTCTGGAAGATATAAACAATGCTAGGTTGCATCAAAATGGATATTGAATATTTATTTCATTCTTGGAATAGTTAGAAAATTTTGCCAATAAGATAAAATTGTAGTTGACTCAAACGCTTGAAAATGTGCATGTATGTGCAAAAGACATTCCCTCTTTTACCTAGAGTATTTCCTCCAACGAGGTTAACTCCTTGGTCTTAAGAGTCAAATTCAAAATTTCAGCGCTGATGATTTTCTTCAAGGAAGCTATACATTTCCCTGATATGAGAAGAGAAGAAATATTCTTAATTTCATAAAAGCAAGTAGTGAAAAGATATTGATAAAAGGATTTTGCATAAGAAAAGATAATTTCTGGCAATTTTAGCAGTTTGATATCTGGGTGTTTTCCCATGATGATCTTTTTGCACTCCTTTTGAGTCATTGAGCTTTTTCGGGCTTTTACATCATCCTTCATTTTGAAGATGTCCTGACTTTTCTCTCTTTTTCGGGGAAGGGTACGTCACAAACTCCTTCATCTTGGAGATGTTCTGATCCTTCTTTTGTTTCAGGAATTATACTGATGATATTGGCTCAAAAAGTCTTTAGATGATAGCAGAAATCAAATATCCTTTAGGGTTTGTCGGGAGGTTCATCACATTCGCCTTCATCTCGACAGTGATCTGAACTTTCTCTGAAAGGATCTGTCATAAACTCCTTCATATTGGAGATGATCTAAATCTTCTTTGGCCCTGGGGGTCCAGCTCGCATATTTGTCTTCATCTTGACGACAATTGAGAGATCCCTTTTGCAGATATTTGATTGCAGCTTAACTGGATTAAGGAGACATGGGTTGAGTAGACTCTTTTATAGCTCAAGATATTTTCACTGCCTGATTGTCAGATAGCGTCTTTAAACATGCGCCATATCCATGATCAATATCAATTCGCTTCTGGCTTTTCAACATCATTGAATATTTCTTTCGCTAATCATACCGAGGATATTTCTTATATCCTTTTGGTTGATCAACAGAGAAAGGATTTGAATTCTACTTTTTTTCGCAAAAAGTTTCACCCTTTTGGAAAGAATACTAGAGGTAATCTGAGGTGATTCTTTTGTGCAGTAAGAATATTGGAAACAACAAATATATTTAGCAAATTGGCAAAGTTTTCGAGAATTCTTTGTGAAATAATCACTCAATATAGATTTTGATGAGACCTTAAGCTGAATATTTGATTTTGGAGATTTTGATTAGTAAAATTGGGACCTTTTATTTAACGGCCAGCGAAGGAGCTGGGACTTTTGATGTAACGACCAGTGAAAACTAAGACCTTTCATTTAACGACCAGCGAAGGAGCTGAAACCTTTGATTTAACGTCCAGTGAAAACTGTGACCTTTCATTTAATGACCAGCGAAGGAGCTGGAACCTTTGATTTAATGACCAGTGAAAACTGGGACCCTTCATTTAACGACGAGCGAAGGAACTAAAACCTTTTATTTAATGACCAGTGAAAACTAAGACCTTTCATTTAACGACCAGCAAAGAAGTTGGAACCTTTGATTTAATGACCAGTGGAAAGTAGGACCTTTCATTTAACGACCAGCGAAGGAGCTGGAACCTTTGATTTAACGATCAGTGAAAACTGGGACCTTTCATTTAACGACCAGTGAAGGAGCTGGAACCTTTGATTTAATGACTAGTGAAAATTGGGACCTTTCATTGAACGACCAGCGAAGGAGCTGGAACCTTTGATTTAACGACCAGTGAAAACTGGGACCTTTCATTTAACGACCAGCGAAAGAGCTGGAACCTTTGATTTAACGACCAGTGAAAACTGGGACCTTTCATTTAACGACTAGTGAAGGAGCTGGAACCTTTGATTTAACGACCAGTGAAAACTGGGACCTTTCATTTAACGACCAGCGAAGGAGCTAGAACTTTTGATTTAACGACCAGTGAAAACTGCGACCTTTCATTTAACGACTAGCGAAGGAGCTGAAACCTTTGATTTAATGACCAGTGAAAACTGGGACCTTTCATTTAACGACCAGCGAAGGAGCTGGAACCTTTGATTTAACGACCAACGAAGGAGCTGGAACCTTTGATTTAATGACCAGTGGAAACTGGGACCTTTCATTTAACGACCATCGAAGGAGCTAGAACCTTTGATTTAATGACCAGTGGAAACTAGGACCTTTCATTTAACGACCAGTGAAGGAGCTAGAATCTTTGATTTAACAACCAGTGGAAACTGGGACCTTTCATTTAACGACCAGCTAAGGAGCTGGAACCTTTGTGATGTGATCTAAGATTGAGACTTTTTGTGAAACAACCAGTACGAGGATTGAGTTTTGTGAATGAACTTGGTCTTTAGATTTAAAGATTTTGAGAGGTAACCCATGCGAGGATTGGGTTTTTCAAATGAACTTGATCTTTAGATTTGAAAATTTTGCAAAATAACCAGTGCGAGCACCGGATTTTCCCAAATGAACTTGATCTTTAGTTGAAAATTTTGAGAGATAACCAGTGCAGGGACCGGGTTCCTCAAATGGACTTGGTCTTTAATTGAAAATTTTGAGAAATAACCTGTGTGAGGATCGGGTTCCTCAAATTGACTTGGTCTTTAATTGAAAATTTTGAGAAATAACCTGTGTGAGGACCGGGTTCCTCAGATGGACTTGCTCTTTATTTGAAAATTTTGAAAATTTTGAAAATTTTGAAAAATGACCTGTTCAAGGACTGAGTTCCAAAAAATGGTTCGATCTAAGATCAAAAATTTAAAATTTAAAATGACCAGTTCGAGGACTGGGTTCCGAAAAAATGGTTCGATCTATGATCGAAAATTTAAAATGACCTATTCGAGGACTGGGTTCCGAAAAATGGTTCAATCTAAGATCGAAAATTTAAAATGACCAGTTCAAGGACTGGTTTTTGAAAGCATACCAGTAAGAGCACTGAATGTTTGAAAATATACAAGTATGAGCACTGGATTTTCCAACTGAGAGCCGAGAAGGAGACCGGCATTCTTAAGATATTTGGAGATCGAAGCAGGAATGATTGTCGGAGTTTCAGGATTATCCCTTATCATGAAGGGGAAATAGAATAGGCATTTGATGAGAATTTAGGAGATCATAATAAAAAAAATGATTCAGGTTTATCCCTTAACCTGAAAGAGAAAAAGAAGATTTTGTGAAGAGATAACCTGAGACTTGAATTTAGAAGGGATGTGACAAGATTTATGATTTATGATATATGATTTAGATGGACCAGTACAGTTAGTTGTATGCGGTCTAATTTTCAGTATTAACCCCTTATCCTAAATGGGGAAAGAAAGAATAAAATTTTGAGAAGATAGAAGGAGATAGAATTTGATGAAAGATTGATAAAAAAATGAAGAAAATTTGAGGGAATTGATGAAAATTTATTTTGTAAAAGAATTCTCACAAGTAGCATTATTGCTCCTATGAGTGATCTGAGGATTATCCCTTATCTTGAATGGGAAAAAGAATACCTTGAATGTCAAGGTTCAAGTTTATCCCTTAACCTCTAAGGGAAAAAGAATAAAATTTATAAAAGTGGAGAAAATTGAATAAATTTATGAAAATTTTGTTTTTTACAAGAATTCTCACAGGTAGCCTTGTTGCTTCTGTGAGGAGTCTCAGAATTATCCCTTATCCTGAATGGGAACATAATAGAATTTGAGGAGAATTAATGAAGAGAAATTGATATAAATTTAAAAAATCAATAAAGATTGATGAAACTTGTGTTTGCAAAAGAATTCTCATAGGTAGCATTATTGCTCCTATGAGGGGTCTCAAGATTATCCCTTATCCTGAATGGGAAAAGAATAGAATTTAAGGAGAATTAATGAAGAGAAATTGATATAATTTTAGAAAATTAATAAAGATTGATGAAACTTGTGTTTGCAAAAGAATTCTCATCGGTAGCATTATTGCTCCTATGAAGGGTCTCAGGATTATTACTTATTCTGAATGGGAACACCTCGAAGAACGAGGGTCAGGTTTATCCCTTAACCTGAGCGGGAAAATAGCATAAAGGAATACCTCATGGGAAAGAGGCATCAGGTTTATCCCTTAACCTAAAAGGGTAAAGAGTTGATAAAATGTAATAAATTTGAGGGAAAAATGATAAAACTTGATCAAATTTTAATAAAATTGATGTAAACTTGATTAAAATATGAATAAAATGAATAAAACTAATAAAGATAACAAGATTAACTGAATATTTATAAGATTTGAGAAAAACGAGTTTGTTTGATCCTGCCTTCATATGGGATTTTGAAAGAAAAATTTTCATTTGAAAGATAAGTGAGAAATCATTTTGGGGGAAGAAAATCAACCGCAAGAAGAATGATCAGCGCGAGGGCTGATTTTGAAAGGGAATCAAACACGAGAGATCATCATGAGGGTCAAATTTTGAAGGCAACAGTTTGAAACCTAATTTTGAAAAAGAAGATCAACGCCAGGGTTATTTTTTGGAAGACAATGGTTCAAAGATAATAAGATCAACACAAGGGTTGATTTTTTAATATAATGGTTTGAAATCAATCTTGTAAGATAAGACCAACACAAGGGTTTAGTTTTCAATATAGTGGTTTGAAACCCATTTTTGGAAAATATGATCAACACGAGGGTTGATTTTTGAAGGCAATGGTTCGAAACCAATTTTTTAAAAATAAGATCAACACGAGGGTTTATTTTTGAAGACAATGGTTCGAAACCAATTTTTTTGAAAATAAGATCAACATGAGGGTTGATTTTTGAAGACAAATGGTTTGACACCATTTTTTAGAAGAGAAGATCAACACGAGGGTTGATTTTTGAAGGCAATGGTTCAAAACCAATTTTTGAAAATAAGATCAACACGAGGGTTGATTTTTGAAGACGAATGGTTTGACACCATTTTTTTTAGAAAAGAAGATCAACACGAGGGTTGATAAAAATATTTGAACTTTTCGGTTATCATGATGAAGATTTTGCATAAACTTTCAAAATTTCATGATTTTTGAAAGACCCTCATAGGTAATATCATTTCTTCTCATGAATGTTGTCAGAATTGTCCTTTATTCTGAAAAGAATAGGAATTTAATGCCCCCATATGGGAAAAGAAAAAGAAGTATTGGATATCAAAGATATAAAGAAAATTGACATTTCATTGATATGCAAAGGTTGATAACAAAACTGAATATTTACAAGTACTTTGACGAAAAAGTCACAAAAGACTGGGCTTGACTTGCCCCTACAAAGTGACTGACGAAAAGGGACGAAAGCAAAAAAACTTTGGCTTTATCAATTCTTTGAGTGGTCCGGAAATGGCTCGGTCAGGACCACTGGGTGCTCTTCTTCCTCGTCCTCCACTAGAAGATTTCTATCAATGCAGTTTTGTGTCATATGCTTGAGGATGAAGCAGTGCTTTGTATCATGCCCTGTTGCCCTATGGAACTTACAGAATTGGTCTTTAATTTTCCCAAGATTACGGGAGGATCCGCTACTTTAGGGAGTTTGATCATCCCATGCTTTAACATGTATTCCAGAATTGTTTTCAAAGTTTGATCTAAAGGAGTGAAGATTTGATCTTTCTTCCACTTGATGTACTTGGGCTTCTCTTGAAGATCCCCTTTTTGTTGGAGGCTAGTCATAAGTGGTTTGTCATTGTTCTTAAAGGACCTTTCCTTCTGCCCCTTGTTCTGATCTACTCTCGGGCCACTGCCACTGTTATTTTTGTTTCCTCTGCAGCTACTGCCATGATTATTGCTGGAGGTATCAGCTGAATGAGTGGACTGCACCTTCTTCTTCTGGTCTTGTATATTCTTGACCAGAGGCATGCCCTCGTAGAGCCCATTTTCTATTCTTACCTCGAGCCATTCGGCTCGCTTAATCAATTTGATGAAGGATTTCGTCGGGGAAGTAGCGATGAGGCTCCTCATGGGCTGAGAGAAATTGATGAGGATTATCTGCAGTGCGTGTTCCTCTGAAATAGGAACCTTCATTTTGTTGCAGGTGCTTCTTCACCTGTGAATGAATTCTCCCGCTCTTTCATTTTCATTTTGCTTCAGGTTGTAAAGGTGATTGAACGTAGGTGAAGCCTCAGTGTTGAATAGGAAGCGCTCGATGAACAAATTTACCACCTTATCAAACTCTCATAGTTCGATACGATTGATGTGGTCGGCATACCACCTGGCCGCTATACCCTCTAGACTGCGGGGAAAGCAAATGAACAAAGCCCTGTTGTCTTTTCTGAAACGGCAGCATTCTGCATAAAAGGTGGCTAGGTGAGCCTTAGGATTGCCAGTTCTGTCAAACTTGAAGAATTTGTGAGGAAGATTCTCCAGGTTATCATCCCCATCTAGGCCATCATAAAAATCCTCGCCAGTGTAGGTCTGCTTTCCCTTACTCTTGGCTTGATTGTCCTTGATTGCTCGATTCATCTCCTTCAGTTGCTCACGCATCGGGTCCTCTGCTGGAATCCCAGACTTGGGCTTGTTGATAGATTCGGGCTCTTCAGCGGCTATCTTTACAAACTGCCATGGAGGATTCTGGCTTAACACAGACTATTCTTCTTCTTCTTATTCTTCTTCCTCTGATTCTGTCTCCTTAGAAGTATTGTCCGGCTGCATCTTCTTTTTGATGATCCTGACGTGCTTTTTCATAGCCTTCTTTTTCAGTTTGCTCTTAGGGACTACCGTTTTCAGACTAATCTCGGCTTGCTCTAACACCATCTTGGCCATCATCTTCTAGAACAAACCGTAGATAACTGGATCAACAACATCTCCTTTGTCCTGGCTCTGTCCTATGGATGACCTAGGAGAGTTCATTCCTTCTATTTCACTATCGCTGTATTGCTGAAAAGTCTCTTTTTCTGTCCTTGTCTGAACCATTTTTTAATACCAATGCTTTTTGCAGAGAAAAGTAGAGGTTTTTAGACTAAAGAAATTTTTGAAAGAAGTTTTTGACAAGAGAAGGAATCAGGTTAAGTAGGTTAAAAAAATGATATCTCATTACTAGGGATTGAGTCATCACAAAATTCGTGACAATTGCGTTGTTACTTCGTGGGGAGGAATAAACAACTAGAATATGAAGAAGAAGAAAAAAATTGCTATTTTGAAAAGGATATCCCTTGACGAAAAGAGATTTCATTTATGAAAAGATAAACAAGAAAATAGAATCAGAAGATATATTGAAAAAATAGGAGAGAAAATGAATTTGAGAATAAATCGTAAAGATTAAAAATTTGAAGAATTTGCAGGCAGGATCAGAAGAATTTGAAGAAATCAGAAGAAGAAAAGAAAAATACACCTGGGTTTTAAAAACAAAGAGGAAATTTTGAATAATATATACCCAGGGTTTTGGAGAATATAAGGAAAATATAAAATATCACACAATCACAGATGTACAAACAAGGATGCACAAACAACACTCCCTAAAGCTGACTCTAAATGCAATATTTGAAATGGCTGATAGGACCTTAATCCTAACTCTAAGATTTAGATCATCTAATTCTAATCAAGGTATGCCGATATACTCAAGCCGAAACTCGAAGTACGTGGCATAAAAATATTTTTCTGGTTCTAATGTAATGGCTTCCCAACATCCTTGAGCACCTACCGATATACCTCGGACTATGGCCCTTAGGTACGTGGTAGGGGGGTGCTAACCCAAATAAGTGGTCCAGTTGTGAGGCTCTCTCCCGAACTATGGTTCAGTGAGACAGCCCAGCAACGTGAAGACTGGACAATATAGGTAGGGATGTTTTCATAAACATGTTCAACATGTAGATAAAACCAAAAAGCTCTAATGCAAGTCCTAAAAGAGATAGAATTTAAATGAATAGAAGCATACACTTGCATACATTGTTTACATTCAATCCCTAGAATTGAGGAGAGTTGTATTTCAGACCTATGTCTAATGTGAACATGGAATAATCTCATTAATATGGTCCTACCAAACCATACTTAGATCTTATATGCATTATGTCAGCTTAGGACAGAATTTAGGCTCCTAAGGTTTGCATGAAAATGAAGCTGACATTTGTAGAATAAAGACTTAGATAATATCAAAGCAAAGAAAGGCATAGATTCAACCGAACGAAGACGAGTCCCATCACGGTCACCAAATCTGTGATCATCGCAAATTTTTTCCTCTCATTCCTCTTTTTCTTTCTCTTCGCCTTTCTAACCTCGATTTCCTTTTTGAAGGGGAATAAAAGATAGAAAAGAAGAGAGAATGACAAAATGAAAAAGAGAGAGGAACTCTTTTGCAAGGTCTCACTTGACCTTAATTTTGAAAATATTTAGAAAAATTACTCACCTCTATTTTGAAATATTTGCAGGAAAACTGGGAGACGGGATTCGCTCGTCGGTACGAGGTTCGACCGTTCCTGGCGCCTTTACCAGGGGTACTCGAACCAAGGATCAAATTTATGCCTTTTTGCTTTGCCTAAATACTATCTAAGAATTTATTCTAAGTCTAAAATGCACAGAGAATCATGCTTGTGCAATGTAAATGCAGAAATGTATGCTTTTGAGAAAACATTTTTGAAAATCTGAGATTTTTCAAGTGATTCTGAAGTAAATGTGATAAGGGGATAAAGGAATGATTTTTTAATAGTTGAATTTTACTTAGAACTTGAGATAGATCTGAAAGGATGTTTTGAAGTTCTAAGTCATGAAAATAATCAGAGTTGGGAAAATAAATCTTGAATTGAAAAGCATGATTTGAAGATGAGAAAGAGGAATGAAGTTTCAGAGTCAGAAATATACTTTGAATTTGAATTTTGAACCTGGGTTTAGGAGAGGAGATGAAATTTAAAGTGGAATTGAATTCCAGATTTAAAGTTTGAAATCAGGATGGAATTTGGATTTGAAAAATCCAAATGGAATTTAAAAATCCAAATGGAATTTAAAAATAGAAATGGATTTAAGAACTCCATATGGGATCTGAAAATGGAATTGGATTTGAAATCTGGAAATCAAGATAGATTTGGATTTGAAATCTGGAATTGGATTTGAAATCTGGGATCCAAGATGAAATTTGAATCCAAAGTCTGAATCCTAAATGGAATTGGATCCGAAGTCTGGGAACCAAGAATGAAGTTGAATTCTGAATCCTAAATGGAATTGGATCCGAAGTCTGGAATCCAAAATTGAAGTTGAATTCTGGATCTAGAATCCTAAATGGGATTGGATCCGAAGTCTGGGATCCAAAATGAGGATTGGATTTTGGAAATCTGGATCCAAAGTGGGATTGGGTTCTAATTTTAGAATTCGATTTTGAAAGTCTAAATAGGACTTTTGAGGATGGATCTGGGTTTTGAAAACCCATATTGAATTTAAAACTTAGGAAAATCGAATTTTGAGAATCAGAATCAATCTCAAAACTTTGATTTTGAATTTTGAGAGTCAAGGCTCCATGGAAAATAAAGGATGAACTTGATTTAAAGCTTGAGTTTTTGAAATCAGAAGATGAATCAGAAATTTCAAAGTTTAAATTGAACTTTGAAATTGAACTTCGAGATGTTTGATTTAAATTTTTGAAATTGAATCCTGAAAATGAATTTGGAATTTCAAAGTTGATTTGAACTTTGAAATTTGATTAGAATTAGAAATTGAATTTTGAATATACAAATGAATTTCAAAGCCAAATTGGACTTTGAATTTGAAGTTTGAATTTGGAATCAGAAGATGGATCAGAAATTTCAAAGTTAAATTTAACTTTGAAATTGAATTTTGAGATGTTGAATTGAATTTGAATTTGGTCTTGAATTGGAAATTGAATTTTGAATATAGAAATGAATTTGAAATTCCAAAGTCAAATTGGACTTTTGAATTTAAAGTTAGAATCTGAAGATAGTATTTGAATTTACAAAAGTTGAAAATTGATTTGAGAAGTGAAGAAGATATTTGAAGGAAATCACTTGGATTTTGAAAAATAATTTTTGAAAACATGATGCAATTCTATCCTAAATGATGAATGAATTTAAAGATTTTAAAATTGGATTTGAAAAGCATATTTCATTCTTTAAGTGAATTAAAATAAGATTGATGATATAATAGATCCCTGACTATGGTCATTGAATGTATTATATAATAATCATATTTGAATTCAGATGAAGAATAAAACATATTTTGGTGCTTTTATAGAGTTTAAGATGAAATTAACTCTCAATATATCCTGACTATGGCCATTGATATATATCTTGAGTTAATTTTAAGTTTAAACTTTAATAAAAGAAGAAGATATTTTGAAAATATGATGACTTTTGAAAAAGGGATCCAGTGTGGATCCAATGTTATTTCATAAAAGATGAAAATCCTAAGTTTTTTTCACATCCTGACTATGGCCATTGATGCAAATCATCAACTTAGGATTTAATCACCTTTTATAAAATGGTGTACGTGCCATTTGTGTTCCCATTTGTGAAATTTTGTAATAAAAGAAAAAAAATTATATGAAAACAAGCATTTCTATGAATATGCAGGCTCGTACATTCTATTCTAATACTGGAAATGTAAACTTCTCATTATATCTAACTATTACAATCTTCAAATTGAAATTGAGATTAGAATCCCTAATCTAGGGAAGAAAACAACATTCCCCATGTATTTCCTGCAAAATATTGGGTTAGCACAGAGTAAAATATGCATGTAAAAGGAAATTTACATAATATACAACGCAAGTGACAAGAGATTCATGCATATGATTTGCATTTTAAATGCAAATTTCAGTGTATCATATGGATGACGAAATACATATATTGGTTTGATGAAATATTCACGCAATATGCCAAAGGTTTATACAAGGGTATATGTATGTGCATTGATGAAATGGGGTATGAGTAGAGAAATGGTCATACAAGTGAATAGAGGGTGGTAAGGATGGTAAGTAATGTATATATACATATATATATGACACGGATGATGAGGTATAATGGGATGTTTATGCATTACAAGATGCGGATGGTGTGGATTGCAAGATGCCTAAGTGTTGCTGCCTATGCAAATGGAAGAGTGCAGGGAGGTTGGTGAAAGTGCATTGAGCAGGAAATAGAAATGGCTGGATAGTGGAAGTGTTGAGGTGACTTTGAGAGGCTGTGCAACAGTGATGAATGAGGTGCAGTGCAGTGAACTGAGTTTACATGAGGTTATACATGAAAGTAGTGAAGTGGGGAGTGTTGTATTAAGCTGGGTGAGGCTGAAATGGCGGAAAAAATGCAGGTGGAAAATGGCAGTGGGATGTAGCTGTTGGTGGAGTTAATGGGAGTGTAAGGTAGCTGATGCCTAAATGTAGAGTGCAGAAATGTGTAAATGCAGGGAAATGAAGAGTGAAGGTATACTATAGGTGCTGGCAGTTCTAATTAAATCAGAAGTAATGTTCTACTCTCAACATCTGCTTAATAAAATACTGCTCACATATTCAAATAATCTTTCACCAGATGTACACTCAATAAAATACTGAAAAACACTTCTTCATATTGCCAACTTCCTGTCATTGTGATTTAACTGGATATCCTTCATGTAGCGAATCAAACTCCAATTATAAAAGATCTAACATGGATAGGTTAATGATTAAACAAATGTTGCTGGTAATATATGACCATCATATCAGCTGAAGTTACTTATGCTTCTCGATGAAATATAACATGCTGAATTATCCAAAGATTTCTGTATAGAATTGGGTATGAAAAATAAGAGAAAGAAAGAAAAAAAATGTTGATCAAAAGTCTTATTGTAAATTTAGTAAAAACGTGCAAATAAAGGATAATAATAGAGCTTTTCAATTTCAATTATTCATGCCTAAGCATGGGAGTTCTGCCTCCTGCAGAAGGGGGAAAAAAATTTTGTTCATGGACAAAAGAATAAACCTTGTGGTCATCAAACTCGAATATAAGTATGCCCAACTGGAATAGAAAACAAAATTTTTCAATCTCCAACCTGAAGGGATCATGACTTGAGCATCCAAAAAAAAAATTTAGAACCCATTCTATTCTCGATAGACTACCGAACAGCTCTCATGATCCATGTGGCATGTATTACAGTTGAAGACAGTAGTTTAACTGTTTGGACTTTAGCAGCTTGAGACTTCCGAGCTTCCTTCATGGGTCGAAATGGATGGGGTGCAGATGGAAATGAAACAGTGAGGCTCGACTTTTTCCACAGAAATCACACCCCTAAGTTAAACAACAAAGATCCAATCACAAACTAAAAGTTTGTGCCACTACAACCTTAATCACTATCACACACGTCAAGTACTGAAAGATACAACCCCTGAGTTTACTGATTTTAGCCAGCCAAATAGCTACTAGCAGCTACTGAGATTTAATGGAAAATGGGCCCTAATACCCGATAAAATTTTGGGCTCGAGGCCGATGAAGGATGATTAGTTATATGCATACTAACGATAAAACAGGTACAGGTGTGAACCTTTTCCACTATCAAGCAAAACCAAAGAGTCAGAATTCCCAAAGCTGAAGTTAAAAAAAAAAGATTAGTGTCAGAGCAAGTCCAGGGCAGACAATCAAATGTGAGAAATCAAAATATCGACAGGCAATCGAAATGATCAAAATCTTATAGTAATAGATGCAAAAAAATAGGAAATAGTGATGCTATGTCAATGTAGAAAAGGGAAATATCAATACAATTTGATCCTCATGTGCAGAAACAGCTACAGAACAGCCATTTAGGTCAATTGCCAATATTCTTCCAAATTGATGCCTCTATTTTTTTTTCTTCTTGGATGGGTGTGACGGACGTGATAACCAAGTATCAGAACCTTCAATGAGCAACGATTGCTCAATATCCAAGAATATAGATCGCAACACGCTAAGTTGATTTTCTGTAGTGGAGGGCATAAACTTATGTACAGGATGAAAGAATGACTCCATGACTCTAAACTGGATGCTGAAGATATGGCTGATGCGATTATGCAGAGCCCAGTTCCACATAAATTTATAAACCATCTGTAGCATTATCATTGTGATATACATTGCTTTATCACAGGATGCTTAAAACTATATTGGATTTTTCCTCTTTCAAACTAAGAGTGAGCCAATGAAAGACTCAGAAGCCAAATGATAATGTCTAAGATATTTAGCAAATCACACAATTGTTGATATGAACCTATGTTACGGTGAATGACAATGCCATGAATATAATCCTATTTGAGATAACATCTTTGAAACCGTAGAATATAAAATCAATAGAACGAAGGATATCTTCTCCATCACAACTTGTAAAAGCGTGATCTCAGGAAATACCATTTGCCAAGAAATGAATTAGCAGATTCAAGTCACCATCTGCAGAAATGCAACTCAGAAAATACAAATTGCTATAATGGATCAACGATCCCAGATCTCCAATCGCAGAAATGTAAGAAAGCCATGGGTAAAAAAAAATGATCAGACTCCATGAATATTTAATAAAACCAAATGCAGTAAAATGATTGAAACATTGTCCAATACTATTAGCCGACTGATTAGAAGGTAATCAAAACCAGGAGATAAAAGGGGGTACCGTGAATTAACTCCAAAACATACTCACACAACACCATTGATTAAAAAAAAAGTCTGATATGAATCGGGAACGCAAACACATTATGATGATCAAAAATCCCCAAGACATAAAAAAAAAAGAAATCCAAAATTCAAGATACGATCAAGATAAAAACCGGAATTCACCATGAAGTGGGAAT
This sequence comes from Nuphar pumila, assembly GCF_984573655.1. Taxonomy (NCBI): domain Eukaryota; kingdom Viridiplantae; phylum Streptophyta; class Magnoliopsida; order Nymphaeales; family Nymphaeaceae; genus Nuphar; species Nuphar pumila. The sequence continues at coordinate 130,176,235 of NC_143249.1, forward strand.
CGGAATGCACATGAGAGATCTAAAGCATAAATGGGAAATCAGATAAGAAAATAAGAAAGTCGAGTGGTTTTGACTTTTGGAATGTTATTTTTAAACAATAATTTTTCAATGAAAACAATGGAAAATCGTCAACCAAAGATATAAAAACTGACTTTCCACAGAAGTGGCGAGTACGGGTTGAATCCACAGGGAACAGGATACATTCTGAATTAAATCTAAAATAACACTTTATTAACATAACAAAGTTTACCACTATGTCAATATTACCAATTACATTAAATAACAATCTAAACTATGAAAATAAACTAAGCAGGAAGTTAAGTCTTCTGCAGATCTCTAGGGGCAAAATTGTCTTTTCACCAAATGTGCAATTGCACTTCATCTTTGAAATACACCAGTAAACCTGTTCTAACTTATCAACCGACACAATGAAAACACAAAATTAGTAAATAATCAATCATTACATCTAAACTACATCTATGATTATTTCTAAACTAATACAGAAATTAAACTAAAGTTAAATAACTACAGAAAACTACAATTACAACTTCTAATTAAACTAATTAAGAAAGTGCATGTTAACTACTCTAACTACTGTTATTTCACTAACTGCAATACTAGAAAACACTAAAACTACACGAAATCAAACAATTAACTAAATGACTGTTTTGTCTCTAAAGCATGCAAAAGTGGACTATGACAGCTTTTTGCAAACAGATAATTTGACAGATCAAACGATTTCCAAAATTCACGAAATCAATTCTATATTGTAACTGACATATCAAAGAAGATGAGACACATTACAGATTTGAAAATTACATTTTGGATCTCCAGATATAAGCGTTTCAAAATCAGGATAATCTTGGAAATCGCAGGACCCGAAATTTGAAAACCTGAAAAAGCTGTTTTCACAAAATGCTTAAAAACCAAACCAAATCAACTCGGATCGAGCTGAAATTTGGTCTGCAGATAGTTAACACGCAGATGTGGAGAAAAGAAAAATAATTTTCAGAAAATCCCAAAAACATCCACATAAAATAACGAGTGCCTGACATGATAAAAATCAATTTTAAACTTCAGTGCACTATTCATTTGCACAAATCCACAATTCTCATTTCAGCATTAAACCATCTACAAAAACACTCTTAACTACACCTAAACTACTGCTAAACTACAACAAAGGGCAACAATTAAACTAATTTATAAAATTAAGAAAAGAACTATCTAACTAATGTTAAACCTAATCTAAACCTACCACTACTTCTAATCTAACTAGAACACTAACCTTAACGTATCCTAATTTAAGTTGACTATATAAATGCACAACTAATCTAATTAATCCTAATATATATTATCTAATATCACTAACTACTTAACTAGCTAATCAAACATTAATTCTAAGATCTAAGTAAACCACAACTACTATCTAATGTTAGTCTAACTAGGGTTATGAACTAAGTTAGAATGACTTGCTAACTATAGTTAGGATGACTAATGTTAAACACTAAATAGGGTTAGGTACTAACTAAGGTTTGCTATCTAGAGTTAGGAATTAATTAGGCTAACTCAAGTTAATTAACTAACTACGGTTTAGGGTTCTAGGGTACGGTTAGGGTAACTAACTAGAACTAATGACTCACTGTGGTTAATTGGCTAAGGTTAGAATACTAGAATTACTAAGATTAATTACTAAATAGGGTCGACAAGGTTAACTATGGCTAATCACTAACTATGGCTCGATAGGGGTTGGTAGGGTTAACTAAGGTAGTTAACTACCTAGGCTAGCTACTAACTATGGTTAGTTAGGGTGGCGACTAACTTCCTAAGGTTAGTAACTAATTAATATTAACTACGTCTAAGGTCAACTAACTATATAGGATTAGGAACTAATTAACTAGGGTTAAGGGTTAACAAGGTGGTGGTTTAGGATATGGCTTGAATAGGGTCCACGCCAACCTAGATTGATTAACTAGGCTAATTAAAATTGACAACTAAATATAATAAAACCTAACATAATTAAGTGACATACTAATTAATTAGAATATAAACTAACACTAACGAAAACATTACCTACATATTGGACTTTCCTAAACACATAACACTTTACAAATCCTCATCTAAAACAATAAATGCTACATTAATACTATCTTATCTAGGTTATGCTAAAATAGGAAGTTAATCAAGGGCTTACACAAGGGAGACCACGAATTTGGTAATTAATACCTCTTCCTTTCTTTCCTTAATAGCAAAATTGGAAAGCTTCAACTTGTAAAAACCGTCCAGCCTATGGGACCCCACACAATTTTGATTTCTCATTAAAAGCATTAATCCCTTTTTGGAAATCCTTTCTCTAAACCTTGTACATGATTTTGTCTGGCTTTAAAAGAACATGTCAACACTTGCCAAAATCGTGTAGACAACTTTTAGAGAAACTCTTTTGAAATTCAAATGGAAAACCCTTTGAAAATGTAACTCATGGCAAATTGGCTGGACAAAATTTATTACACTTTCCTTTCTTGTAATCCACGATTTTGGAGAGGCTAGCATCATATCAAAAACGTATTCTAACATTAAAGACCACATTGCCCTTTTTCTAAAATCTACACTAATTAACTAACTACGCTCAAATAAAATTAATCTAATGGTAATCTAGCTAATTGAAACTCTATACATATGATTCAAAGGGCATGACTATTACAGAACGAATTTGGAAAACCTATTCAATTAAACACTACACCAAAAATCGACATTCTACATTAATGCTAAATTAGCTAAACCGAAAATCAAAAATTTATTTCTTCTAATTAACCTATGAGTAACCTAATTATCAAACACATCAACAATGAATCTAACACGCTGCTACCTTCAGGAATTTGAATAACATTACACTAAAATAAAATACTACGTTAATTCTAAAAGACAAAATTACATTAAACTAACACTATGAACCAACGCACAAACCTGAATTAAACTACATAATATACAATTAAATCTAGACTCTTATAATGTAAAACACACACTTATAATACTCTAACATGTTGTACATGAAATGAAAACATAAAATGAATTTTAGACACTCACTACAATCGATCAAACTAAGAACAAAGTAGAAATTCATAAACTAAACATACTACAAGATTAAAATCTATTAAAACCTAACAGTAATTAACAAATTGACATTAAGACAGCAAACTAAAGAACTATAGAAAATACTACAGTCGGCTGAACGACCTACACAAAAATCAACAAAACATAACTCGACTTTTACTTTTCTCAAAATCTAAAAACGCCTAAGACATCAAATAACCTTTACACTGTTCCTAAAGTACTAAACTCGATTAAAACAAGCTATATGAGACTGGGAAACACTGGAAAATGCAGGTACACAGAAACATCATATTCAAAGCACACGAACACACCCAATAAGATCCAACGTTGGAATGAAAAGATTAGTTTAAATAAAACAAACACCTAACACTCCTATGTGCTGGTTTATGCACAAAAAATCTATGCTATGGCTCAAAACAGTAAAAATGCACAGCACACCCATACAGAAAATAAAATAACACAGCACATCACGATAGGTTTTAACTAGAAGCAGTGGATGGGAAGATCTAACCTCCAGGGCGATCCGTCGAATGAGGGGAAAGGCAGAGCGGACTTTGCGATGATCTTGTGCCACGAAGGACCTCGGTGATGTTGTCTAACATCTCTTTGCTGTTTTCTTTGCAGGAATCCACAAGTGGTGGTGCTCCAGGGTTCAGGGTCGGCCGACCATGGAAGAGCGAGACCTCTACCATGATGGATACACTCCAGCTGCAGCTGCAAATAAACAACCTCAATGGTTAGTTCCAGCAGTGGGAGAAGAAAGATATGATCTGAAAAAGAAAAGAATGGAAGATAAAGAAATCGGCATCTCCATTGGGATTGACATGGCTTCCATGGCCAACCGTGGATGAGGAAGAAGGTTTATGGAGTGGGCGGCTGGGTAGAAGGTGGAGGTGAGCAAGAATCGTGCCCTTAGGGCATGAAAATCAAAGCAAAGACAAAATGGTGTTGGGCGTCCCTCTCCTCTTTTAACGATTTGGCTATTTTGGGCGTTTTTCCATAAAAGGGTTTAAAATAAAATAATCACTGGGCGCCTCTTTCTACAGGGGGTTTTTGGAAAATCTTTTATGATAAAACGTGAATGGGCTGGCTGGAGTGGTTCTACATGTGTTTTGGTCTAGATCCAAGGCTCAGATGGGTGGTTTGGATCCTGAATATCCGATTCAACTCTGAGGTTTGACTCGCAACACTAAAAATGCATTAATTTTTTCAAATTAAGTCTGATTTCGATGAAATTCGAACAATAGCTCTATAACATCATTATGCACCTAAGTGTGGACCTTAAACCTATAGATGATGCATTTATGCAGTGAAAATGTATTAATAAAACATAATATTTATGCATCATCAAATACCTCCATGCTAGAATAATTGCTAGTCCCTAGCAATATACTCTACCCTTGCAATGAAGATATGGACTACCCATTAACATGAAAGCTCTTATAAAAAAAAAAAAACTAACTCACTTTCGTAGGAATCATGGTTGCATTTAGCACATGCAACAAGCCCTTTAAACCCCTGGGTTACCCCAGTGGACGAGTAAGGTTTCGTGAGGGTCTGCAGAGATGCTACCCACAAGCATCAATGTCATGATGAATAATTTTTTTTGAAATTTTAGGCAATTAAGACTCATTATAAACAAATATTTCATGTAATCTACATTCTCAAAACAAATTCAGAAATTTTTATGCCACCACAGTAAAAATCTTTTTCTTTCACTTCTCTAAAACTGTAATTATCTATGAATTCTCTCAGAAAATCCAGTATTATCATGTTTTACTCATTTATCCTCACCTGTATATTTTCTGCACAGTAATTCACAATTATTCCTAAGCAATGAAATATTCTCATTCAGCTCATTCTTTTTCTTTTGATATTCAATTTTTTCACTCTTTTTCATTCTTCTCTTGAGCACTATTTCGAATATCCAGTCTTGTGACCCGTGTAACGAGCTTTGGGTCAGTGACTCCCAGGTCAGATGATCTTAGGGCACCAGATGCAAAGTATCCCTCAGACTTAATTGCTCGAATCACTAAACCTTCTATTCTCAATAGTTTACGTATAGTCTTCCTCTCGTCATGTGTAATGTCTCTATCTCTTAGGCTTTCTATGTAGTCCATGTAACAAGCTTTCGAATCGGTGGCTCCCAAACCAGCTGGCTTTAGGGCACTAGGTGTAAAACACCCTTCAGATTCTACTTACTCGAACCACAAAGGCCACAGATATCCACTAGACAAGAGAATGATCTCCTTCGTTATCCTTTTCGTAAAGAGACTCAAACACTTCATCTTGTGTCTAAGTTCCACTACTAGGATTCACGAAGACATCAACAACTGAACGTAGCTCTATTCTATTAAGCTCATTTTTCACAAACATCATTCAATTGCTCAATTTTTCCACAAAACACACTGTGCATACTTATACTAAAGTGATTCAAAACTTTATAACAATCAAATACTATCTTTTCTTTAAACTATTTCATAAACAACTACTCTATTTAAATCAGATCAGAAAAAAAATCACATGGGACTTACAAATTTCTAAATTGTCAGATCATGCAGAAAAACAATCATATATGCTACAACTTATTCTCAAAAGACCTATTTTTATGAGTTTTAAGCTACCAAACATAAAAAAAAAAATGAAAAAATTTGTGCATCTAAACCATCCCCCCATGCTCGAATGACACTGTCCCTAGTGGCATACAGAATAATGCAAACATGCAATGCAGATGCACACTACAGAACAATAAAATAAATAAGGAGAAAGGATTGATACAACCTGGAATGCTCGATCCTCTGAAGTTGTCGATTGACTGGACTTTGCACCACCACTATGCATGTAGAAATGCATAGTTTTCTGCTCATCAGGTCAATGTTTTACTCCTGAAGACTTCTTCATGTCTTGTAACTTGAACTCATGCATTGATGGATCAGATGTTCATACATGTAAACAATGAAATTCAACATGAAATCAAAACAAATTTCAAAACAAAACACATAAACAAATACTGGTTTATTCTAATGTACATATGATACATCCTAATTACAGTTAATAAAATAAAACACTAACACATAAACAACTAACTATGTTAGAAGTACTCTATGAAATCAATCTATATCTAAATCAGTAATTTTAACAACTACTCTATTTTACTCTATGTCAGAATAATCTAATTACTTTCTATGTCAAAAACTCTATGTCAAGCAATATCAAAATAATCTAATTACTCTATGCAAATAAAAACAAATTCTACTCTAAATCAGTAAATACAAAAAATCACTGCTATGTTATCTAAGACTCACTTGTCTAATAGATCATTGAAGCATGGAATTCAGTGAATCCTAGCAAAACAGCAAATGAACCCTATATTTTCTAACTATGTTAAAACCTACAAACTAACACAGATAAAACAACTACTAAACACATATTAATAAACTGATATCTCAGAAGTAATCAAAATATAATCACTGTTCCCCGGCAACGGCGCCAAAATTTGGTTTTGACTTTTGGAATGCTATTTTTAAACAATAATTTTTCAATGAAAACAATGGAAAATCGTCAACCAAAGATATAAAAACCGACTTTCCACAGAAGTGGCGAGTACGGGTCGAATCCACTAGGAACGGAATACATTCTGAATTAAATCTAAAATAATACTTTATTAACATAACAAAGTTTACCACTATGTCAATATTACCAATTACATTAAATAACAATCTAAACTATGAAAATAAACTAAGCAGGAAGCTAAGTCTTTTGCATATCTCCAGGGGCAAAATTGTATTTTCACCAAATATGCAATTGCACTTCATCTTTGAAATACACCTGTAAACATGTTCTAACTTATCAACCGACACAATGAAAACACAAAATCAGTAAATAATCAATAATTACAACTAAACTGCATCTATGATTATTTCTAAACTAATACAGAAATTAAACTAAAGTTAAATAACTATAGAAAACTACAATTACAACTTCTAATTAAACTAATTAAGAAAGTGCATGTTAACTACTCTAACTACTGTTATTTCACTAACTGCAATACTAGAAAACACTAAAACTACACAAAATCAAACAATTAACTAAATGACTGTTTTGTCTCTAAAGCATGCAAAAGTGGACTCTGACAGCTTTTTGCAAACAGATGATTTGACAGATCAAACGATTTCCAAAAGTCACAAAATCAATTTTATATTGTAACTGACATATTCAAGAAGATGACACATTTTATAGATTTGAAAAATACGTTCTGGATCTCCAGATATAAGCGTTTCAAAATCAGGATAATCTTGGAAATCGCAGGACCCGAAATTTGAAAACCCGAAAAGCTGTTTTCACAAAACGTTTAAACACCAGATCAAATCAACTCAGATCGAGCTGAAGTTTGGTCTGCAGACAGTTAACACGCAGATGTGGAGAATAGAAAAAAAATTCAGAAAATCCCAAAAAAATCCAAATAAAATAACGAGTGCCCGACATGATAAAAATCAGTTTTAAACTTCAGTGCACTATTCATTTGCACAAATCCACAATTCTCATTTCAGCATTAAACCATTTACAAAAACACTCTTAACTACACCTAAACTACTTCTAAACTACAAGAAAGGGCAACAATTAAACTAATTTATAAAATTAAGAAAAGAACTATCCAACTAATGTTAAACCTAATCTAAACCTACCACTACTTCTAATCTAACTAAACACTAACCTTAACCTATCCTAATTTAAGTTGACTATATAAATGCACAACTAATCTAATTAATCCTAATATATATTATCTAATATCACTAACTACTTAACTAGCTAATCAAACATTAATTCTAAGATCTAAGTAAACCACAACTACTATCTAATGTTAGTCTAACTAGGCTTATGAACTAAGTTAGAATGATTTGCTAACTATAGTTAGGATGACTAATGTTAAACACTAAATAGGGTTAGGTACTAACTACGGTTTGCTATCTAGAGTTAGGAATTAATTAGGCTAACTCAAGTTAATTAACTAACTATGGTTTAGGGTTATAGGGTACGGTTAGGGTAACTAACTAGAACTAATGACTCACTATGGTTAATTGACTAAGGTTAGAATACTAGAATTACTAAGATTAATTACTAAATAGGGTTGACAAGGTTAACTATGGCTAATCACTAACTATGGCTTGATAGGGGTTGGTAGGGTTAACTAAGGTAGTTAACTACCTAGGCTAGCTACTAACTATGGTTAGTTAGGGTGGCGACTAACTTCCTAAGGTTAGTAACTAATTAATATTAACTACATCTAAGGTCAACTAACTATATAGGATTAGGAACTAATTAACTAGGGTTAAGGGTTAACTAGGTGGCGGTTTAGGATATGGCTTGGATAGGGTCCATGCCAACCTAGATTGATTAACTAGGCTAATTAAAATTGACAACTAAATATAATAAAACCTAACATAATTAAGTGACATACTAATTAATTAGAATATAAACTAACACTAATGAAAACATTACCTACATATTGGACTTTCCTAAACACATAACACACGATTTTACAAATCCTAATCTAAAACAATAAATGTTACATGAATACTATCCTATCTAGGTTATGTTAAAATAGGAAGTTAATCAAGGGCTTACACAAGGGAGACCACGAGTTTGGTAATTAATACCTCTTCCTTTCTTTCCTTAATAGCAAAATTGGAAAGCTTCAAGTTGTAAAAACCGTCCAGCCTATGGGACCTCACACAATTTTGATTTCTCATTAAAAGCATTAATCCCTTTTTGGAAATCCTTTCTCTAAACCTTGTACATGATTTTGTCTGGCTTTAAAAGAACATGTCAACACTTGCCAAAATCGTGTAGACAACTTTTAGAGAAACTCTTTTGAAATTCAAATGGAAAACCCTTTGAAAATGTAACTCATGGCAAATTGGCTGGACAAAATTTATTACACTTTCCTTTCTTGTAATCCACGATTTTGGAGAGGCTAGCATCATATCAAAAACGTATTCTAACATTAAAGACCACATTGCCCTTTTTCTAAAATCTACACTAATTAACTAACTACGCTCAAATAAAATTAATCTAATGGTAATCTAGCTAATTGAAACTCTATACATATGATTCAAAGGGCATGACTACTACAGAACGAATTTGGAAAACCTATTCAATTAAACACTACACCAAAAATTGACATTCTACATTAATGCTAAATTAGCTAAACCGAAAATCAAAAATTTAATTCTTCTAATTAACCTATGACTAACCTAATTATCAAACACATCAACAATGAATCTAACACGCTGCTACCTTCAGGAGTTTGAATAACATTACACTAAAATAAAATACTACGTTAATTCTAAAAGACAAAATTACATTAAACTAACACTTTGAACCAACTCACAAACCTGAATTAAACTACCTAATATACAATTAAATCTAGACTCTTATAATGTAAAACACACACTTATAATACTCTAACATGTTGTACATGAAATGAAAACAGAAAATGAATTTTAGACACTCACTACAATCGATCAAACTAAGAACAAAGTAGAAATTCATAAACTAAACATACTACAAGATTAAAATCTATTAAAACCTAACAGTAATTAACAAATTGACATTAAGACAGCAAACTAAAGAACTACAAAAAATACTACAGTCGGCTGGATGACCTACACAAAAATCAACAAAACATAACTCGACTTTTACTTTTCTCAAAATCTAAAAATGCCTAAGACATCAAATGACCTTTACATTGTTCCTAAAGTACTAAACTCGATTAAAACAAGCTATATGAGACTGGGAAACACTGGAAAATGCAGGTACACAGAAACATCAGATTCAAAGCACACGCACACACCCAATAAGATCCAACGTTGGAATGAAAAGATTAGTTTAAATAAAACAAACACCTAACACTCCTACGTGCTGGTTTATGCACGAAAAATCTATGCTATGGCTCAAAACAGTAAAAGTGCACAGCACACCCATACAGAAAATAAAATAACACAGCACATCACGATAGGTTTTAACTAGAAGCAGTGGATGGGAAGATCTAACCTCCAGGGCGATCCGTCGAATGAGGGGAAAGGCAGAGCGGACTTTGCGATGATCTTGTGCCACGAAGGACCTCGGTGATGTTGTCTAACATCTCTTTGCTGTTTTCTTTGCAGGAATCCACAAGTGGTGGTGCTCCGGGGTTCAGAGCCGGTCGACCATGGAAGAGCGGGGACCTCTACCATGATGGATACACTCCAGCTGCAGCTGCAAATAAACAACCTCAATGGTTAGTTCCAGCAGTGGGAGAAGAAAGATATGATCTGAAAAAGAAGAGAATGGAAGATAAAGAAATCGGCATCTCCATTGGGATTGGCATGGCTTCCATGGCCAACCATGGATGAGGAAGAAGGTGTATGGAGTGGGTGGCTGGGTAGAAGGTGGAGGTGAGCAAGAATCATGCCCCTAGGGCATGAAAATCAAAGCAAAGACAAAATGGTGCTGGGCGTCCCTCTCCTCTTTTAACGATTTGGCTATTTTGGGCGTTTTTCCAGAAAAGGGTTTAAAAATAAAATAATCACTGGGCGCCTCTTTCTACAGGGGGTTTTGGAAAATCTTTTATGATAAAACGTGAATGGGCTGGCTGGAGTGGTTCTACATGTGTTTTGGTCCAGATCCAAGGTTCAGATGGGCGGTTTGGATCCTGAATATCCGATTCAACTCCAAGGTTTGACTTGCAACACTAAAAATGCATTAATTTTCTCAAATTAAGTCTGATTTCGATGACATTCGAACCATAGCTCTATAACATCATTATGCACCTAAGTGTGGACCTTAAACCTATAGATGATCCATTTATGCAGTGAAAATATATTAATAAAACATAATATTTATGCATCATCATCGAGTATGAACATATGTTTGATCAAAGAACCAAAGAAAATTCAATAATATAAAATGGAGATGTTGGAACGGATGTTCCCTTGCTGTTGCACGTACGCAGATCGAACTTGTCATTAACAGATCAATTATGAGTGGGTGCCTTGATTAAAGGAAAACCATAAAACAAGATGAAAGAAGAAAACCAAAAAGAGTAAAAGAAAATAGAAAGAAATTAATAGGAAATTCGGGGAAAGCAAAAGAGAAGAACGGTATTCACCGAAACTCTGCTATAGCAGCAAACTACAGATACGATTTTAAAAAGGAGAAATGATTTGTTGGAATTGGATGTTCTTTTTTTATTTTGCACGTATTTGGGCCGATCTTGCCATACACAAGTCGGCCCTACATGGGCGCTTAGATGAGAGAAGTGGAAATTAATTAGAAGAGCAACGAAAACTATAGGAGAGTAAAGGTGCTTACTGGGGGTTAATTAAGATAGAATGAGATCTTGTCTGTGCGCCCTGTGACTTTGCTGTAAAGATTGGTCGACTTTCTTCAACTAAGTGGAAGAAACCCAAGGAAATAATGGAGAGGAAGCAGAAGGAGAGAGGAAAAATGAGAGAAGGAAGAGAAAGTTGGGGTGAAGACGGTCTTCTGTGGGGCTCCCTTCAGAACCGGAATAAAGAGGAAGAAGGAGTTCCAGAAGAGAAGCGCGGTGGAGGGGTGAGGAATGGATGCCTCAATCGAGGACCCCTGCGGCTTCTTTTATAACAAGAATTCGTTAGGGATTTTACCGATTGAATCCATAAGGTTTTGAAAATTTTTCGAAAAAGTGGCTCATTTCAAAAACTTTTCTAAAAGAGCCTTATGCTAAAGACAACTTTGGCAAAAAGAAAGGGTTTCAAAACCATATATTATGCTATTTTTTTGTTCTTTTCTTGGCATTTTCCATATTTTTTTTGGTGTTTTTGAAATAAAAATTCTAAAACTAAGGGATTTTTTAAACTAAATTTACAAATATTTACAAAGGAAGAGTTTTCTGAGAATTCAGGGTTATTTTTGGAAAAAATTCTTCGAAAAATGGGTTTGGATCCAGGTTTTGAGAAAATATTCAAGTTTTGAACCTCGAATCGAGGAATATAACGCGATGGATCCAAACAGATACCGGACGAACTGTCTGAGCTTTTCAAAAGTTATTTTGGTAATTTTGAGAATTTGGTTTAAAAATTGGATAACGAAGCTCAGATTTAGATTCCAATATTGGATTCGGATCTGAAATCGAGTCAGATATATAAAATGAATTTAATTTCAGTAAATTCTGAGAAATAAACTGAAAATTAGATTTAAAACTGACTCAATTACTCAGAAAATGGGTGCCACAGACAAAAAGGGAATATTTACAAAATTTTGAAAAAATTGGGGTGTTCACAAAACCTCTTCATTTGACTTTCAAAAACCTAAATCTCGAAGTTTCAGTTAGTTCAGAACTCTGGTCCAGAGTTTTAGTTCGCTTAGGACTCTGTTTTCAAAACCTTTGAATTTAATCTATTAATTTTAACTCCTTTTCAAAGTCATTTTCAGTCTTTATTTCGACTTTTTCAAAACTTCAATGTGGGGCCCACTCAGTTGGTGCCATATCTGGAGGAGTTCTGATCCAGTAAGGACTCTGTGCTATTTTGAAAACTTTCAATTCTCACTCTAATTTCAAATCTCTTTTGAAAACCTCTCATTTTCAAGTTTTAAAATCGCTTTTAGAAAATCAAATGGGGCCCACTCTGGGTGGCACCATATTTGATAAAGTCAGGGTCAAACTAGGGTTAGTCAATGTCCTAGTTAAGTTCAGGGTTTAGAAAAGTCCAAATTGATTTCAAAAATCTTAACTAGTGGTTTTTAAAGTTTTAAAATTAGAGTTTTTAAAAACCCAATGTGGGCCCACACTAGGTGACGCCACATTTGGAGGTCTTTTAAGTCAATTAGGAGTTTAAGTAGATGTTAATTAGGTTAGTTAGGGTTAGGGGTAGTTTAGTAATCCTCTATAAAAATTGCCCCCCTAAGAAGTCTAATTAAGAAAGAGTTTGCATTTTCCAAAACTCTTTAACTAAACCTAATTTATTTCTATAAATAATAGTCATAGGGGGGGGTGACCCCTATTCTCCCTCTCTCACTTTCTTGGAGATTCTCTCTCCTCCCAGCACCCTCTCCTTCCTCCATTGCATCTGCAGCCCTCAAGGTAAATCCCTTCAACCTTATTTCAGAGTTTTTATTAATTTTTTATTGTATTTCATATATTCTATCATTGTCGCCCCCTTTGTTCATGGATTTTAACCATGGTTTTCATTCAAGAACCTCAAAATCCATTCAAGAAGATGATCTAACTCTATTTCATTGTGATTTTCAGGATTCTAATCCATTAAAATCATTTATAACTCTATTTTTTATGTTTTCAACCAATAAAAGATGAGATTTGCCCGTTAAATGGGTTAAATCCATCTTTTCAAAAGGTAAATCAAATCTAACCATGGATTCCCTGGATTTTTTTTATTTTCTTGTCATATTAGTATTTATTTTATATGTTCCAGCATTAAATTCAATTTTGTTGTGTCATTTGCATATTTTTTTCATTATTTTTCATGTTTAAGTTAGGGTTTTTAGTGTTTTATTGGATATTCATGTGTTTTGATCCTGGATCTGTAGAAATTGTATTATTTCATGCTTAAATCTTCGTTAAAAAAAATCTAATTTTTTTAGGGTTGGTTCATGGATTTGTCAGTAACTCTCTGTAAAAAAATCAGATAGTTTTGGGTTCAGGAACCTTGTCAAAAAAAATAAGAAACTGAACCGTGATTTCTAACCCTTGAAATCGCTATTGAGATTCATATATAACTTGCAGATGCTATATTTATGTCATTTGAGATCCGATTTATAATCCGTAAACTGTAGTAGCTTTTTATTGATGTCTATTATTTACTATATTTTTCTCATAATTTTCTATTGTTGTCTGCTATTTTTCCTTTGTCAGAAAGTAGGATCAGCTTCTCAAAACTTGTTAAGCTTTGTTTAAACCTTGATTTGACTTGTGTCGATTGTATCTCCCTAACCAAAGATTTGATTGATAATCTGTAAAAAAGAAACTCTTTCTCTATATGTCTTCTATTCACTTATAAAATTTCATAAATTTTGACTGAGATTTGCTATTTTCCTTTGTACCCAAAATCAGAAGTACCTGTTTTAACATATTTTATATTTGTTAAATTTAAGTGTATATTGCCGGAAAAATATCTCCCTAACCGAAGATCATTTTTCCAATCTATAAATGAGGAAATCTATATTTTTCTGTCTAGTGTCTCTGTGTAAATTTTTATGAATTTCTATGGTGATTTGATCCTTGATTCGGGTCTGACACTGTGACAGGTACATGCCCATGGGTAAAAATCATATACTTTAGAGTTATTATGCAATTTTCATATTAAGATCATGTCAAAAACAAATCTTTTTTATTTTATCTCAGATTTAGGGTTATGATAACTGTCCATGCCAATTTTGGCTAATTTTTCAATTCATTTGATATGTTATTTGATGAAAATATAAAAACAGGATGCCCGTAGAGTCTTGATCCAAGCAAAAAATCATCATTTTGTGTTATTTTTAATTTTTTTCATAAAAGTTCATATTTTTAGGGTTTGTTCATGTTTAGAATCATGCTAGGACACTTCATATTCGATTTGGCTTTGATTTGAGTCTTTTTGAGCCCTAAATCTAAAATTTTACCAAAATATTTTCTGAAAACCCTGATTTTAAGGCCATAGTCTTGTTTTTAGGGGTATTTTTGTCATTTTTTCCCAAATTACGAATTTCAAAGTTATTTATTTTTAATATTTCTTCAATTTTACATTATTTTTTATTATGTTTATATCAGAAAAAATATGTAAAAAGGCTTATATCTAGATAAATCTAGTAATTTACAGATATTACTGGATAAATCCAGAAAAATCAACATATCTTCACTAATAAGTTTTTTAGTTTTGCAAGGATATTCAAGGCTGTATTTTCTTTTATTTAAATTCAATTAATGATGTAAATTTTAAATAAATTTGGAATAAGAATTTAAATTTCTGCTTGGATTAGGGTTTGCATATGCATATAGTTTTTTTTTTTTAATAATAATGTTAATGTGTGATGAATGATGATTCATGCATATTCAAACACACCATGGTCTACACGAATGGCACGCG
The DNA here is from genome assembly GCF_984573655.1 of Nuphar pumila. Classification (NCBI taxonomy): domain Eukaryota; kingdom Viridiplantae; phylum Streptophyta; class Magnoliopsida; order Nymphaeales; family Nymphaeaceae; genus Nuphar; species Nuphar pumila. Next base: position 130,191,447 of record NC_143249.1, read on the forward strand.
CACTAGCTTCTAGGGAGTTCGTAAACTTGATTGAGTTTGTATTTATGGCCATAGTTAGAATATGAACAAAATCCAGATTTATCATCTTCCTTTAAGCCACAATCAGCCTACACTCTTAGGCTATTTTCAAAAAACATTGCATATTTCAATCTTTTATAAATGTTTTTATCCTTTTAGAATCAAATGGGTTATATTCGATCCATATTTGTGGCCATAGTCAGGGATATGTAGAGAATTTGATTCATGGAAATCCTATAAGGCACAAAAATTCCTTTTCAAAATAAGTTTCTCAAGATTTTTCAAAAACATATTTTCTCAAAATCATATTCATGCATCATCTAGGTTTAGAAAGCATCATGAACATATTCCACAGGGCCACACACCCTTTCTTTTGATTTATTTTCCAACTTCATTTCAGAAAATCAATTTTCTTCAAATTTGCCCTAATTTTCCTCAAAAATGATTTTCTCAAAACCCTTTTGGTTTTTCAAGGATTTTTCAAGTATTTCCCAATCTCAATTCACGATTTTCCAAGTTATATTCTCAATTTCAAAGTTCAAATTCAGATAAATCAACTCTCACTAAGTCATTTTGAATTTTATCAGAAATCGATTTCCTCAAAACTTCAAGATTTCTTCAGAAATCGATCTTCTTTTTATTCAGAAATATTCTCTCAACAAGGTTCACGATTTTCAAAGTATTAGCCTTTCCAAGGATTTCCTAAGTATTTCAAATCTCTGAAGCATACATCATATTTTCAAATTTGCATTTTCTGAAATTCATAGCACATGCCTGATTCTTTGTGCATTTAGAATTAGAACATCGATTTAGACAAGTTAGTAAAGCAAAGCACATGATTGATCCTTGGTTCAATTACCCCTGCTAAGGTGCCAGGAATGGTTGAACCTCGTATCGACAGGTGAGTCACATTCTACGGAACTGTCTCGCATTTTAAAACGGAGGCAAGTTATTTTCAAAATCTTTTTCAAAGGTCAGTTTGACTTGCAAAAGTTAAATTTTGCAATGATAACAAATGGTTACAGATTTTCTCACGTGATAAGGCCTATAAATTGCATGCAAGACAGCCCTATGTATATGAAAGAAAAAGACAGACCATGATACAAATGAAGTCTCAATACCAAACTATCACCATTTGATTTGTTAAAAATTACATAATTGTTTTAAAATCGAATAGAAATTGTATTTCTCTTATTCATGTTATCATACTTAAATACTAAACAAAATTTCTATCATGTAAGGAACCTCAATCACGCAGCCTATGTCTACACACATACACTCTATCAATGTAAACCTACCTCACCAAGAGGAAACTGAAGTCGGGTTCAGAACACGTTGATGGACTGGTCAATTGAATGGTGTTCTCTCCACTACCACCTGACGGTCACCTTCCAAACATGATGAGGATGAAGCAATAGGGAGAGAGGATGAGAGGAATAAGGAGTGGAGAGGGTGATTCAACGTGAGATTTATAATGAGAGTGAAGGAGAGGGGGAGTTAGGGGTATGTTAAATGAGAGAGAGATGTGGGGTTTAACGTCGGGGTTTGATTGGCACACCATGGTGTTACACCAAAATCATGGGAAGAGTAGGTTTAAATGGGAGAGAGAGAGAGAAAGATTATAAGTGGGGTTACATTGCATACGTACATGAGGTTTAGTGGTGAAATGAGAGTCACATTTTTTTTATAATAATTTGTGAGGGAGTTTGTAAACCCCCCCCCCCCCCTTCTTTGATGACTTTTAGAGAAGTGGGAGAGTAGGTTAACCCATCTCCTTTCTCTAATTGTAACCCCCTTTCAAAAGATGTGTATGTATTATTTAATTTTTTTATTTATTTTCTTCTTAATTTAGGTGGGGTCCACTAAGGTGGGTGCCCCCACCCTTAATTCTTTACTTCTTTAACGTGCTACAGTATGTCTTACTATTACTTCAATTAACACAGTTATCTTTTAGTATATATATATACATATATACTACATACATGTAATATCTAATCTTACCTATGAAGAAGAACCTAAATTTATATTTCTCACTACATCCTGGATCCACGTTGGATTCAATTCTATTTGGATCAACTGGCACCCATATCTAAAACCATTATGGATTTTGGATCCTCTTGGGATCCAGGTCCAAATACTCGAATCCAACATTTTCTTTAATGGATCTCAGATTTTCCTACAAAGTAGATCCAGGTACTGGATCCATTTACCCTAGATATTGGATTTAAGATATTTTTAGATACTGTCAAAGATTCAAATCCCAATAGGTTTCAATCTATGAATTTAAATTTCGGGTTTTAAATTTCTTAAAGACATTTATTTGTTCGAACTGGTGATTATATTAGCTTTTCAATAGATTAATTCAGATAATACTCAAAAAATTGGATTTACACTGATTTATTTACCTAACAAATTCTCACAAATTTATGGGTATTACATCCTTTCCTCCTAAAAAAAAAATTTGTCCATGAAATTTAGTTACGATTACGTACCAAATAATTCTGAGTATTTCACTTTCACCTCTTCATCTGGTTCCCACATGCATTCCTTAATTCTGTGGTGTTGTCATTGCACTTTCACCAAGGGAATAGTCTTCTTTCGCAGTACTTGTTCATGTCAATCGATAATCTCTATAGGTCCTGAGCATTGATAGGTTGCTAGACGCGTTGAGATCCAATCTTTTCTTCCCACTTTGATACCAAGTTATAACACTCCAAGATTTTTAATCAGATAAATTTGAGAATTTTTTTTTTCGTCAACAAAAACCTTTTTTCTTAATGTCTTGGGTCAAAACCTTGGGCGGGTTACAGATCAGTCAAACGTACTAGTACTAGATTTTTATAAAAAGGAACATGCTCAGACATAAGCTTTCATTTTCATAAATAGAGTATTGTCCAACATATAAATAAACAATATTAGGTTTATCAAAATAAAATAACAAGTGTTCCAAAAATCCAGCCTCCAGTAAAGGAAAATGATTTGGCTCTTTGACTTTGCCTCAGCTTCCCATCATCACTCTGGTATATCATTTATTGCTTGTAATTTTGTAGGAGATTAATAACTAAACCCATGTATGAATACAATGACAAAGTATATGTGTATAGAAACAGGCATACATAAAGCATCATTCTTTTCATACATAAACAATTAGCATTACATAAATAAGTCACAAAACAACAGAAATACCTAATTCTAAATCTTATGCATGATCAATTATATTATGAATGACTTACCAATGCTAGTAGACCGTCTATTTATGGTATAAGTAGCTTATAATTCTTTTATTTATGTTTTCTTTCTTAGACGATAAATGAGATGCTTCACTAAATGTGCAATGCATTTTTTATTCTCTTTTTACCATACACTCTGAGTACAACACAAACAATATCCAGATTAGAGACATGACTAAGGGTTATATTCAAACAATTTGTATCTTATTACCTTGGCCTTTCACTTTCTTTTCAGCCCTGGGTGAGGGATGACACTTATCAAGAGAGAAATCCCAACACTATTAACATGATATATATCAGAATTTCTTTCAGCTGAAGCCTTATTCACTACCACCCTGTGGCACCAATGGTAGCTATCCTCTATCTCCGTGGTTGGGGAAGCAACCCTTTATTTTTAACACTACCCCACAGTGCTCGATGTACCTGCTTACTCTCTCATTGTAAGCAACATGAGAATTAACATTCATTTTCTTAATTACTTAATCCTCATGATATACGTACTTAAACATTACTTAATCCTTTGCAAATTTTAATGGCCTCCACAGGGCACAAGCACGTATGATTTTTATTTAACTCATCATAAAGTTAAAGTCGTTGGCCACTACCATGGGGCACAAAGCAATACACTTCGGTTGCATATGTCCTGAGCACATATTGCATATCTCAAAATCATGTATTAACATACCATTCATTTGCATTTTTATCAATAACATGCATGCACATCACATTTCCATCAAAATGCAATTATCATTACAAACATGCCTCATTCATCATGCATTAATCATACACCAGGCAAAAACATCATTCAATCACTCAATACGTCATGCTAGTGCTTTACAACATTCCAATTATTCATCGAGAGAATTCCTTATAGCAACTCAAATTTGTAGACATCCTATGAGAAGATATTTAATATAATCATTATCCATGTGCAGAAAAACATCACAAACATAGGGGATCTATCACAGTCTTGTGACATTCCTCTATGTTATATTTTTGCACTCGCATCGACGCATAGACCGCAAGCCCATCCAATTCAATTCCATAGCATGATAGCCTTGATGTGAACCACAGGCTCACAGTCAATACAGCATCGAGGCAAAATGCCCATGCTTATATATATGTATTGGCTATAATACAAGCCTACACTTAGTCAAATCACACAGACCAGAAAAATTAAATACTTGCGCTACGTGTGCACTTCAGAATTTTTTTTTAGAAACCCATGCGGTTTTTAAAATAATTTCTTGTGTGACCTGCATAATGATGAACCCACTAGGCACAGCTTGTTAGCTACCCCAGATTTGGAGCATTGACCGCATGCTCAGATATGGAACTTCATATATATAAATAAATAAATATATATATATATATATATATATATATATATATATATATATATACACACACACACCACGAGTTAACTCAAGCAAAAATACAGGTAAGAACAAACTGCCCAAAAATATAGGTTGGCCTTAATACCTAACATAGAGTCTGAACCTTTATGCAAAAATGTAGGTTGGTCTTAATACCTAACATAGGGTCTGAACCTTTATGCAAAAACATAGAATTTCGAGTATAAGCCAAACACAAATAAAACTCTATCTAGGTGTGTGCACAACAGTGTTTGCCGAACTACGAATGTAGCCCTGTGCATATGTGTACAGCAGGGATGTACTGATCGACACTTGATCAACCCATAACTTTGTGTAGGAAGATCTTGTAAAAATCATGGGTTGCCCAACAAAAAATCAACCATTGTTCGATGTCATGGTGGGAGACAAAAGCCACCTCAAATGCTTATACGTGTGCCCGAAAGTTGAGTTACATCTTCTAGGATCCAAGTTCGTGGTGGACCTATATGTGCTACCCATAAAGGATGTAGACATGGTCCTTGGCATGAGTTGGCTTAGGACCTTGGATAAGGTCCGATGGGATTTTAGCAAGATGAAAATGAGCTTTGACCAAGTTAAGGAAAGAGTTTGCCTCAAAGGATACAATCCCAACAAAGTTGATTAAGTGGGTTCTGAGGAAGCCATTAAGATATATAGAGCGACTCAAGAAGTTATACTTTCCATAATCATGGTGAAAGACCTATAGGAGGTCGAAAGGCTTGAGGAACTGTGGTCTGAAATTCAAGAGATCCTTGATCAATTCAAGGAAGTGTTCGTCGATGCCACTTGCCTACCACCCCAAAGGTCCCAAGACCATCACATCACACTCAACTCAGGTGATGGACCTCTGAGTGTTTGTCCTTACCAGTATCTGCATTCTCAAAAGGATAAAATTGAGACTTCTCTAAGAGATGCTCGATAGCTGGGTGATCTGGCCTAGTTTGAGTCCTTACTCGTCACTGGTTCTCTTGGTGTGGAAGAAGGACAATACTTGGCAATTATGTATAGACTACAGGACCTTGAAAGACAAGCATCACATACCTTTCATCAATGAGTTATTGAACTAGTTGAATGGGGCCTAAGTCTTCACTAAGATCTCTGGTCCGGTTGTCACCAAATCAGAATGGCGGATAAAGACAATGTTAAAATGACATTTTAAACTCATGATGGACAACTTGAGTTCCTTGTAATGACATTCAGATTGACCAATGCCCTTGCCATATTCCAACGGGTCATGAACGATGTGTTCCAATCCATACTCCGCAAATATGTTCTCGTATTTTTTGATGACATATTAATCTATAGTTGGACGTGGGAGGAGCATTTGGAACATGTGAGGATTGTTCTACAAACCCTGAAGGAGCATCAATTCATAGCCAAGAGATCCAAGTGCAACTTTGAACGCTCAAGAGTGTCCTACTTTGGTCACATTGTCGACAAGCATGGCGTGAATACAAACATCAAAAACATTAAAGCAATACTCTCTTGGCCCAAACTAGCATCTCACAAGGCCTTGAAAGACTTCCTTGGAATCACCGGATACTACCGAAAGTTCATCAAGAACTACAAAATTATCGTTGCACCCTTGATCGCCATGTTGAAGAAAAATGTTTTTTTGTGGACTGAGAAATCCAAGCTTGCTTTTGAGCAACTCAAGCAAGCTATGTGCAAGGCACCTATTTTAGCTCTACTGGATTTTTCTAAAGAAATTATTGTCGAAACCTATGCTTGTGACAGTGGAACCAAGGTGGTACTAATACAAGAAGGCCACCCTTTAACCTTCATAAGCAAGAATCTCTCCAACTATGACAAGGCCCTCTCCATTTACAAGAAAGAAACGCTCGCAATCATGTTGGTGCCTAAAAAATGAAAAGTGTATCTGCTGAGAAGGCACTTCGTGCTCTGCACCAACCACAAAAGCCTTGAATACCACATGGATCAGCAAATCATTACCCCAATCAAACCAAAATGGGTCACCAAGATGATGGGTCACCAAGGTATTACCTAGGAGTGCTTAACTTTAGGGTATGGTTAGGAATTTTTTTCTACTTTTAGATTTCCATTACGAAGAAACGTATAATTTGTGTAGAGGTGTTACTAACCCTCTACACTCTATATGTACCTTGTTTTGTGTAGAAACTTGTAACTTGTGTAGAGGTGATAAGCAGAAATAGAATTGAACTTCTCTCTCTCTCTCTCTCTCTCTCTCTCTCTCTCTCTCTCTCTCTCTCTCTCTCTCTCTCTCTCTCTCTCTCTCACGTTCCACCTATTTTGCAAGTTGTTGCATCAAGCTTAGACCCTCCTTGGTCTGACCCTTGGTACCTTGGCCCAAGCTATGCTGAATGGTAGACTCAAGCTCAATGGTGTTGAACCCTTGTTGCACCATTTTGCGCCCAGACGACCTTTTTGAACCTCTAGACTTATAGCAGAACCTCTTAAGAGTCCCTTCTAAGTCTCAGTAAGTTAAACCAGCCTTAACTTATGCGTTACTCATGTTTGCACCCCTTAAACTCAAACCAGTTCTAAAAGACCTAACCTATTCTGCATATTGTGATTTGTAGAATTTGACCTAACTTTCCTAAGTCAGAAAGCCCCAAATTTTAACTATAGGTGCTCTTAAGTGTCCCCAATCAATCCTTTAAAAAAATAGCTTCTCAATCTCATAACTCTTGGACCCAATAGAGTTAGGCTCTAAGGTTTTAATAGGACCTTTCTCCATATGTCTAGAAGCTTGTCCTAAAAAATCAACCATTTTAGAGAAATCATTTTTCTTCCAAAACCTAATAGACTCAAACAAAACTAGCCCTAAACCTAACCTTATTTGACGTACCTGACCTAACCCAGACCTAAGTTCAAACCTAGACTTATCGTGGGCCCATTAGGAACATAACATGTCCTGACATTCACAAATACAATATGACATTCGCAACCATGAGTTATCGTGGGCCCAAAATGTGTGAACTCATTTTACTAAAATCACATAAGGGGCACAAGCAAAAGGACGTTCATAAATGTGTGAGGATGTTCATGTGCAAAGGTTAGGACATTTGCAAATGTGACAATATTTAGTTAAAAAAAGGTGTGCATATTTTAGGGACCTTCGCAACTCATGGTTGCAAATGTCCCCAAAATGTGTGGGCCTCCTTTTTAACAAAATCACACAAGGGGCACACGAAGGAGGACATTCACAAATGTGTGAGAGAATATTCACATATTCGAGTGAAAGTTCACATATTTGGAGAAAATTCACTTGTGAAAAGGGTAAAAAGGCTCTTTTACAATTGAAACTTTGCAAATTTGGACATCAGACGGATTTCAAAAATTATAGGGCATTTCAAAAAATGTGCCATTTTTGTCATACACATGGTCATTTTTTGAAAAAAAAATAAAACCTTTTATCAACATGAGACAGATTTTCACAAAGTTGATCTCAACTTGGCTCATCATGTACTAGTCAAGTTTGAGCTGAGCTTGAACCTTAATGAGCCAAGCCCAAACAACCTTGGCTTGGCTCGTTGGCCCGTTTACCAGCCCTGCCTATATGGCCATGTTGCTGCCAATGTTATAAATCTACTTATTAAGAAAATACCTACGAGGGAAACTATTTTGAAAGTCTTCTTTTTCTTAAAAATTTCTAGAAAATGGCATGCATAAAAGTGTATGATATATAAAGTATTAAAAATAAATAAAAAATTATTATAAAAAAGATTGTCAAAGTTACTTTCACCATGTTAATATTATAGTAGGTGATAGTTTGAAAATAGCATGTTTTCATGGTATTACATTGACCTTTGAAATTATCACAATAAAACCGCAATATTTTCAAAATATCAAAGCTATTTGTGATGCAGATTTCTACTTGAAATAGTTATTCAAGTGGCTCAGATATGGATCATATCATTTTTTTTACTTCATACCATATCCAGTTCCACATGTCTTACCCATAGTAAAAGCTCCATCTTTTTTTTTGTTTCACCGCACCGCGCCTAAGAGTGGAGACCTGGCTGCTCTAGAGTTAGCATGCCGTACCTACAGTCACTGTCTCAGTGGCGTAAAACTCCATAATAAAGCTTCCTACTTTGCCTTGGAGAAGGGGGCACCTATGGAGAGATTTCAACTCGGGCAGCGGGAGATATCCCTATCCATGAGTCAAGACCATGTGGGCAACCTCTTGAATTCAGTGAACTCCATCTGAAACATGCTATTTCCAATAAAACTTCAAAAAGAAAAAGAAAAAATAACCTTCATTTGTTTCAAAATGGCAGAAAACTTAGAAAAACGAGTAGACATGAAAAACTACATAAAAAATTTACTTTTCAAAAAAATCCTAATATAATTCCAGTTTGCTAAAATCTCGTGTTCAGAATACATTGAGCCTTCAATTTGAATCCAGAGATTCCCATAACCTACCTTGTTTTTCAAAAAAAAATATCTCATGTATACTAAAGTCTTTTTACCTAGGTTTTAGAAAATTAAAAATATACTTGAATTAATTACATACTATCTGACAATTCTTTTGTAACTTCTTCATTTGTCTTTTTAAATGAATAATCATGTACTCACTATTTCACGTTTTTTTGTCATTTCACGTGTTTCCTATGTTACAGAGAGATTGATACAACCTGACACGTGAATCAAGTTTGACACTTGAATTCAATTTTTTTTTAAATACGATATGGTGACACAATTTTTTAATTATATTTTGATATTTTAATGTATAAAAAATATTTTTGTTAAAGTATCACTAAAAAATATTAAAATAATATCCATACATGTCAGAATCAATATACCCGACTCGTGTCACCCATGACGCACCCTCTAAATGTGGTTCACTATATATGACATAGATGTGCCTCCTATGACCCTTACCCAGATCCAGTTGAGCACCGTTATCCCAACCAAGGAGCCACAGGCTTGAATCTCCTCAAGGTGCATTCCTTTATCTTGGTTATCGTTCGCTTATGTTTGTGGTGTGTGTGTGCATGAGAGAGAGAGAGAGAGAAGGTAATTGTTCACAAATAACCAGGATTATCACGCTTGGTTCGCACTCATGAGACCAGGTGGCATTTCTGAATCTAGCCTAGAAAAACTTTCACTATGTCAAAATCTGAAAACGTAGGCTACTCGAAACAGCAAAACACAATTATTATTATTATTAAGCAGTTCCATAGAAATAAACAGTGGCACTATAGAGATAGCAGAACTCTGCTTTCTAAGTTTAGTTTTAAGTTGGTTCCCCCACCATCCTTACAGTGCGCGGAAGCATAAATTCAGCGAATACTGGGTAATGAGACGATGGGTAATATCCGTCTATGTTATCATTAACAACTTCACAGGATATCGGAACCAAGGAACGGCCTCGATATAGAATCCAATCAACATGTAAGTCCTGAGTTTGACGGTCCCAGCAAAGGCAAAGAGCTCTAAATATCAACTTCAAGAACTCAAGTGCTCCCTGCTTATCCCCTGCAGCCACCATGCTGTGGATTATGAGCAAATCATGTGACACAAGAGACATCGCACAATGAGTTTCCATGATAGCACATAAGCTTCATTTTCAATTGATGATAAATTCCTTGGAGAACACATAAAAATCAGTATTTCCTCTGTTTTTGACTTTTTTGTTTTCCTGGCCTATATAAGCCAAAAGGTTGCCAACAATTCCCAGCACATAATCTTGTAATCCAAGATATAAATTTGACGGAAAATGAAACATCTTGTATATCTCATTTGAAGTTTATTTATTTCCTGCAGTAAAACTATGACACAAACCAAGAAGTACAAAAGATACGGCTCCAAAAAGTAGTACAAAAAATACCTTTGAATCCATGATAAGTCCTTATCAGGGAGACGTTCTTTCTTACTCGAGCATCATGCCAAGCATCCCTCATGTCACCTATAACCCCATGCTCCCTAAAAATTATAGCAGTCGCACGCCCAAAAAAGCCAAGTATAGAACTAATAAGATGACACAATAACAACAAAAATTTTATCACAAAAGAAAGAATAATTGCAGTGTTCTTGCTCCCATGCATCAAATTGAAACACATTGTCTACAGTATTTTGAAGATTAATGGTACCAGATCTTCTAATTGGTACTAGATCATCTAGTTCAGAAAAATTAAACGTGTTATAGCAATAAAGGAAATCTTGCATAATAGGGCTCTTAGCAGGCAATGCATACACTACATTGACACCACAAATTAGCATAATGTTTGGATCAGCATGCTAGAATGGTAAAAGATGAGAAATTTTTATTTAACCATCATAATTTGAAGGGGGAACACAAGCCCATTTCCTGAATCTAGATGTGGTCTAACCCAAACTAGCGGAACCATGTGATGGGCAAGCTGAATAATTTGAAAAAATATCAGCAAGTACATTTTCTTGCAGCATGTCCTAAGGCACATGAGAAACCAACATGATCTACTGAACTAGCCTAAGTTAGTCCATGACTATAAATTTACACTGGTGATGCACTACTAGTAAACAGATTGTTTTCAGAAATGAACAAGGGCGTGGGACCTTTACAACAAGTGACAAGGCATAGTAGGACTCCACTGTACTAACAGAGCAAGGGTTGGACGTAGTAAACAAGGACTGTCATACTCCCATATATCCAAAAGAAGATTGCCAATAAAACAAAGATACATTAAAAAATACAGGAACACTAACTGTAACACCTGTGATTTTGATGTATTTTAACTTTTAAATTCAATTTAAATTCAGGTTAAATTCAAGAGTTTAAGTTGAACTAGGACTCTAGTTAGATCCGTTACGAGTCATAGATCTCGTAGGAGATCCGATTTAACAATTTTGGATTTTGGTTGGTTCAAAAAATACAATTTCTTGGTTTTTTTGAAATTCTTGAATTTCTTGATTTTCCTAATTTTGAATTATTATGAAATTAAGTCTCAATTTACGAAGAACATTGCAAGCATAATTGTAAAATTTAAAATATGTGAACTAAACAAGAAAGTAAATGATTTTAATATTTTTAGATTATGGATATTAGATTTGGATTTGGATTTGGATCTAAAATCTAGCATTCAAGTCCAATATGGATTTATACCTTAAATTAGGTAATGGATTTAACTAGTGGTATTGGATCCAACCTAATTAGGTTGGATATAATCCATGACATTTGGACCTAATTAGGGATGAATTGAGTTGGATATAACTCAAGATATTTGGATCCAATCCATGGTTGACAATTGAGGAAGCGATACGGGAAGCGGGAGCGGGAAGCGAGGCACTTTTAAAATTTTAGAAAGTGAGAAGCGTGGGACCACTTAGGAGCGAATCAGGAATCGTCTCGAAAGCGACCTACGAAGCGAGGGGGGAGCGAAGGGGAAGTGAAAAAAATAAAAATAAATAAAAAATAAATAAAAAATGGAGAAAGCGCGGGGAAGCGTACTTCCCATTAAAAAATGACGCATCTCCGTGGCGTGCTTCGGGAAAGCGCACTTCCCCACTTACCTAGGCGCTTCTGGTAACTCTGATCCAATCTCATTGGATTGGACCCATAAGGTCAGACACTCTGAACAACGTCATTATTGTTTCAACAAAAAATTTGGCTGATTGATGCCTCACCTATTAAATCGAAGTCGACCTTAACGTTCCTCATTTCGAGAGCATTGAAATCGGCTATCTATACGCCCAAATTGATGTTGATTTGAGTGTTTTATCATCGATTGAAATTCATAACTAATTATAGGTCGAAAATTAATGTTTTTCGACATCGACTACATTTTTTTGTCGATCTGTGTGCATACGATTAAATCTAAGACTACCACGATGATCTACATTTCAAGGGCTATCGAATCGACTATTTAAACATCAAATTTTGTTGAATCTTTGAGTCCGTAAGTATTCTGAAAGGTTACCATGTCACTAGACCCCAAGTCAGGGTAAGAAGTCTCTACCTGTCTACTCTAGCTTAATTAATTTCGAAATTTAATGAATTAGGACCTATAATTTATTTTTTATTTTATTAATAAAAGAGATTAATAGATATTAACTTCTTATATTATAAATGAAATTCTTGCCTAAGCCCATCTATAAATAGAAGCTCTCATGAAGAGGATTAACAATGTTAGTTCTGTAAAGAATCCTTGCAAACAATCAAGTTTTCAAATAACTTGATACTTCAAATACTCAAGACACAAAATAAATGCACAGTGTTTATAAGCTTTACACCACAAAAGAAGTGAAATAAATAAACAGTGTTTATAAGCTTTACACCACAAAAGAAGTGCAGTAAATGCACAATATTCATAAGCTTAAGGAGACAACTCCTTACTGTAATATATTACTTCAATGGGCTCACATAACCCTATATATAAGCACACTTAAAGAGTCGTTGGGCTATTCCCAATGGCTCTTAATAGAGACATTGGGAATCAACCCAACGTCTATCTTTTAAACTGTACACAGTCAGCCACTGACTGTGTACAGAAATATTACATAAAAAGAAAAAATAAGAAATGAAAAAAAATTACAAAAATAAGAAAAAATAAAAAGGAAGAATTACAATCATATTCAAAAACATGAATATGCGCAAAATATAAAAATGACTAAAATACCCCTACAGCTAATACAAGAAAGAAATATATATTTTATATATATATAAGTAGATGGATACATGTATATATATATATATATGAAATATATATATGTATACGTATCTTCTTTTATATATAGAAAATACATTGTCTTTTGAATTACAATTTAACACCCCCCCTCAAACTTAGGGCAAGATGACCGAAAGTTTGCCAAGGAGGAAAATGAACCGCGGAGCACACAAAGCTTTGGTGAAGAAATCTACCAACTGATATTCTGAAGTTACATATGGAAGATCTATAACTCCTTTCAGATACGTTTCCCGAACATAGTGACAGTCCATCTCAATGTGTTTAGTTCGCTCATGAAAAGTATGATTTTTGGCAATGTATATTGCACTTTTGTTATCACAGCATAGCTTGGTGGGCCCTTCTATTGAAATCTCTATGTCTTCTAATAGCTGATGAATCCATACAATTTTCATGGTAGTAGTCACCATGGCACGATATTCAGCTTTTGTTGAGGATAAAGACATTTTTTGTTGCTTCTTACATCTCCATGAAATCAACGAGTCTCCTAAAAATACACAAAAACCAGTGGTGGAGTGACGGTTATTTAGGTCACCTCCCCAGTCAGAGTCAGTATAAGCAATTAATTTTAATTCAGAAGAAGAGGATAAGAATACTCCCTTGTTTAGTGTGCCCTTTATGTATCTCACAATCCGCAAGATGGCACTCATGTGAACTGATGTTGGTGCATGTTGGAACTGACTTGCAGTATGAACTGCATGAGAGATATTTGGTCTAGTAATACCCAGATACATCAAAGATCCCACAAGTTGTCTGTAGGGGGGTGGGATCAGAGAGAGAAATACCATCATCAATCTTCATTTTGGCTCCTACTATAGCAGGAGTTTCACAAACCTTATCATCCGTAATACTTGACCTATCAATAATCTCAGAGGCAAGCTTAGTTTGAGATAAAAAATACCCTCTATGAGAGTATGCTACTTCAATACCCAAAAAATAAGTTAGAAATCTCAAATCAGACATTTCAAACTTATCATTCAAAATTGATTTTATGCTTTTAACCCTCTTTAGAATCACTTCCGGTTATAAGCATATCATTCACATATAAGAGCAGAATGAAAATCTTTGCATTGGTTTTTCTAACAAATAAGACAGTGTCAGTCAAACAGGAAGAAAAACCATTTTCTAACATTACGGAGTTAAATCTATCATACCAAGCCTTGGGGGCTTGTTTTAAACCATAAAGTGTTTTTCAAAGGTGAAGCACTTTCCCTTTTGAAGTCTTCATTCCTGGTGGATCATCTGTATATACCTCTCCATTCAGATCACCATTTAAGAAGGCGTTTTTAACATCCATTTGATAGATGTTCCATTTGTTGATTGAGGCAACGGTAATGAGACATCGAACAGTGACCATTCGGGCCAAAGGGACAAAAGTTTCTTCATAGTCAATCTTGTATTTTTGACTATATCTCTTTACAACTAATTGAGCCTTATATCTCTCAAGAGATCTATCGTTCTTAGTTTTTACCTTAAATACACATCTACACCATATTGCTTTCTTACCCTTAGGAAGATCTTAGAACTCCCAAGTCTTTGCCTGGTTGAGAGCTGAAAGCTCACATTTTATTGCTTTCAGTCATTCATCATTCTTTTTGGCTTCTTCAAAGTTTCTGGGTTCTTGTTATCATCGCAAAATTTTTCCCTCCCTCTGCGAGAGAGAGAAGCGATTCTGCGAGTCAAACTTGGCCAAAGTTTTGAAAATGGTTTTTGAAAATTTACTCGCCTCCGTTTTTTAAATTTGCGAGAAAATTTTGTGGAATGAGATCCGCCTATCGGTACGAGGTTCAACCGTTCCTGACGCCTTTACCAGGGGTAATTGAACCAAGGATCAAAAGTGTGCTTTGACTAAGTTCAATTTTCTAAATTATGCTCTATTTTCCTATAATGCACAGAGAATCAGGCATGTGCTATAAAATTTTGAAAAGATGAAAGTTTGAGAAATATGATGTTTGCTTCTAATATTTGGAAAATGCTTGGAAAAGGAATTCCTGGAAAAATCATTGAATTTCATTAGAAAATAATCTTTGAAATGGAAAATGGATTCTTAGGAAAATTGCAACTTTGAAAAATCGATTTTTGAGATTTGGATTGCTTTTGAAATGAAAATCGATTTCTAGGGGAAATTTGAGAATTCTGAGAAAAACCTGTTTCAGAAATAATTCAAGGATTTTGAGAAAATCGATTTTTGAAAAAGACTTAGAAAATTTGGAGAAAATCGATTTCTTTGAAATAGAATTGGAATTTGCAAATTGAATGAAATGAATGAATATGGATTTGAAAGACATTGTTTGAGAAATTGAGAAAATCCTTTTGTATTTTTGAGAAATGCAGTGCATTTTTGAAGTTAGCCTAAAAGTGTAGGCTAAATGTGGCTAATACGAAGATCACAAATCTGGGTTTTATTCGTATTCTGACTATGGCCATAAATACGAATTCCACCGAGTTTGTGAACTCCCTAAGAGCTTGTGCACGTGCCATTCGTGTCAACCATAGTGGATTTGAGAAAAATATATGCATGAATGATACATTCATCAGATATTGAAATTGCGAAATCAAACTATATGCGATGCATCTTATTACAAATTTATTACATCTGATATTACATTGAATTGAATAACAGAAAATAAATAAAAGAGCTAAGTCATCCACTTGAATAATCATGCAAAACTAGAAAACATGTTAGCACAGAAATGTAGGTTTATCAGGATTTATCCAAAAATATTGAGAAATTATCGGATATTATCCAAATGTAAACCCAATTCATACCTCCCTGATATAAACATAAATGATGAAATTGGATTGGAAATATGAAAATGAGCTTTGGAAATTCGAAATTGAGGTCAAAATGACCAAAATGCCCCTAATAACAAGACTATGGCCTTGAAACCAAGGTTTTCAAAAATAATTTTTGCACAATGAGAGTTTTGAAATCCAAATAAAAATAAATCAAACACAAGATGATATGACATAATTGAAGATGAGAAAATCAAAGTTTGGAATTTTGAAATTGAGGTCAAATGACCAAAATGCCCCTAATAGCAAGACTATGGCCTTGAAATCGGTTTTCTGAAATAAATTTTGTAAAAATGCAAACTTTGAAATTTAAATGAATGCAAATGATATGAAAATCAATTATAACATGATATTAAATGATGATATGCATATTAAAACACTAAAAATGTAAAAATATCACAAAATATTGAATTTCGCCTGAGTTTCGCTTTTGATTTTAAAAATTAACTAGCACAAAAAAGCAAATGAGCTTGGAATTGGCTCAATTTGGCATGGACACCTAGACTAACCCTAAGAACATAATGGAATCCAAAAATTAATATTTTTGGTATTATTCAATATGGAAATTTAAATAAAAACCTTAAATTACATGATTTTTGCCTAAAACCCTAGAATTGCCCTAATGAAAACCGAATTTAAGGTACTAACCTACCATAGAAATTCCTCAAAATTTATGAGGTGATAAAGGACAGTTAGGCAAGAATTTTTGCCTTTTACAGATTTGGAATTCCACCTATGGTCGAAGATTTACAACTCCGGCAAGTTCGGTCGAAATTCGAGGACTCTGGAATTTTGGGCAAACTGACAGATTTTCACAAAAAATTGAGGGAAAATGCTAAATAGAGGCCAAAACATCTGAAATTTTAGGAGGGTGACCCTGACACACAGAGGAACAGTTCCTCTTTTGACAATTTCTGCATTGGACATATGGATTGGAAGGACACAGAGGATTATCAAACCTCTAGTTCTGATAAAATCTAATTAACAGGGATTTAGCTAATGAATTTGTAAAATCTGGAAAACTAAGAATCTAAACCCTAAAAAACCTGAAATTCTGGGACAAGATAGAAAAGTTCATTAGGAACAACTCCACTGTTGATGGTTTTGGCATTGGACCTATGCATTGAAGTACCACAGAAGATCAAAGTCGGCCTAGACCCTGACAAGGATATAACCAAATTCTCTCAGAGGTCTGGAATTTCTGATTTTTTATAGAGACTACATTTGTTTAAAAAATCCAGAAAAATACTAGAAAATATTAAGTTCTACCAGGGGTCTACAGTATTTTTTTTAGAAGGATTCGAATCTCCCATGGGGGAGATCTCGGGTCCTCATGTCTGCTAAAGTGAAATCTGGAATCTCCAGAGGGTTCAAAACCTGATTTAGGGTTTGATTTATTAAAGAGGGGTCCGAAACTCAAATCAATCCAAAATTTTGACAGTAGATCACAGATAGATAAATCTAACTACCATAAAATTTCCAGAATTTATATAAGAAAAATCATGCATGAAATAACGATTGGACTCTGCCTAAAATCAAAACGTATAAACTATCTAGGCAATCATTAATAAAATGGAATAAGTCACCTATAAACAATAAAACTAGTTAACTAAGATGCTTAATACATGCGATTTATGAGAGTCATGCTTAAACAAAATAATAAGAAAAAAAAATAAAGAAAAGGAAAAGAAAGGAAGGTACACAATCTATTTGATGTAGGCTATGGGTGAGAGGGGACCCAATCCATTCATTGAATGGGTCCCTTGACTCACATAGCATGAACATGAATAATCTATGTCTCACGTTTTTATAGATTCTCAAATGAAATCTTCAATCACATAAGTTCAATCTTTGAACTATTTTCAGACTATATTCATGAAAATATCATACAAAAGACCTTATTACATCATGATCATCTTTTGAGTTTAACAAAACCAAGGTTGAAGACAAGGGTTTTACCTTGGATGGTGTTGATTGCTAATGGAGAAGGCTTGGATCAGCTTGCTACTGTGGTGATGCCGAGGTAAGAAGTGCTGGAGATGGCGTTGAAGGTTGGAGGTTGAAGGGAATGGATCGGATGGAGCGGCACCAAGGGCTCTTGAAGATGATGGTGGCTGTGAAGGGGCTGGAACGGCTACCTTTAATGGAGGTGATTGGCCTGATGTTAAACCGGTTGTAGCTTTAAGGAGATGCTTCAACGTTGGAGAAAGTGGAGCCACAAAGAGGGATGGCTGCTGTCAAGGGGCTCCTTGTGGCGCCGGTTGGAGGGAGTAAAGAAGTTGGAAGCTTGAAGGTGGTTGCCTTGGAGATGGATGTTGCTGGAGGTAATGAAGGTTGATGGTGGATTTTGTTGCAGATTGGAGGATGTTGTTAGGCGTGAAGGAGTGGTTGCTGCCTTGGGAAACGACTTCAACAAGGAGGTTGGTGGTTGGAACCAAAAGGGAGCCAAGGTTGAGGGAAGAGAGAGAGAGAGAGAGAGCTGGAGAGGAAGTTCCAAGGGGCTGAGCGTGAGATGCTTTGGGAATTGGAAAGGTCCACACCTTATGGTGTGGGCTGGACCAAAGAGGGAAAGGAAGGAAGGAGGGAAAGAAAAGGAGGAAGAAGAAAGGAGAAAGGAAAGAAGAAGAGAAAAAGAAAAGGAAAGAAAGGAAGAGGGAGGAAGAAAGGAAGAGAAGAAGAAAAAGAGGGAGTAGGGTGGTCGACCAAGGGGAGGAAGAAAGAAAGAAGGAGAGAAGAAAAGAAAGAAAGAAGAAGAAAAGGAAGAAAGAAAGAAAAGAAGAAATCCAGTTTAGAATTTGTACCCCGTTGCGGAGCTCAAGATTTGAAGTTTTGTACCCCGTTGCGGAGCAAATCCAGTTTAGAATTTGAAAAACCAAGTTCGAAAAGAATCCAGATTGTTTTCTCGGGAAAATATTTCCAAATTTAGAATCCCGGGGGTAAAATGTCAATTTTGGAAACCTAGGGTTTGAAATTGATTTTTGAAAACTTTAAAACTCAAATCTGGACTGGAATTTTCAAAAATAGAGTTTTGGATCTCGAAAATGAAATGAAATGTGATGAAATGATGAAAAATGATGAGAAATCATATGAAATGTCATACAAAATGCTAACCCTAACTGAAGAATTTTGGATACTAGACCTCGATTGACAGTTATGCCAGTTCAAAAGTGATAAAATTGATGAAAATGAGCAAAATGGTTCAAGAAATGGTTTTTGGTCTCTGACAAGCCAGAGTGACACTGAAAATTGAGGTTTGAGTTGGGTTTTAGGGTTTGAGAACTCAAATGGACTGACAAGACACTGACTCAACTGAACTCCCAGACTGAATTGTCAAGAAAAGCTGTTATTTTTAGAGAAATGGTCACAGAGTGAAGTGAATTACAGACCAGAGCTGGGTTTGAGCTAGAACAGAGATCAGTAATACTGAGATGAACTAAAATCGAAACTCAAACACTAGCTCAACTGACTGGACTCAGCTCAATTTCAGTTGAAAGAGCTTAAATGGGCTCCTAGACACTTGAAAGTGGTTTTAAACTGAAACTGGAGCATTTGAACTCCTGGTGAGCTCAAGCTAGACTCAGGGGAATAGGATTGACTGGGAATGACCGACTCAGAGACAATTGGCTTGGATTTGAGTGAGAAATGAGTTCATTTATGAAGAAATGGTCTCATTTTGGCAGAAATGGTCAGAAATGAACATGATCTGCTCACTGTAAGCTCAGGTGAGCTTGAAATGACTGACATTCTAACTGTTCCAAACTTAAGAATGAGCTTGTTTGACTCTGACTGACTAGGGCTTAGGATGACCTAAGGGTAAAATGGTATTTTTTCTAGTGAAAGTGGGTAAAATGGTAGTTTTCTAAAACAGACTCGGGGTTGGACTCTTACACTGACCTACCAGGGTTGGCATTCACACGAGGGATGTATCTGAAAATGGATGAGGAAAATTTGGGGTGTTTACAGTTCTATATAGGAATGAATGGCGCTAAGGCAGGCTCTATGCTTAAGAGTAAATGAGTCATATGAAATAAACCTAGAAGGCATCTTTCTACTTCTCTCAATTCTTCGTGGGTTTTTATCATTTGTTGAATTGGAACCACTATATTCACTGAATTTTTAAATTGTACTCCTAAAATTGTTTTTATCTCTATGGGTATATGTTATAGGATCTCTCAATGCTCATTCATTTCTATGTTGAGAGATAGGTGGATGGGAAGAGTCATTTTTTTTATCATTGACGTCATTATGAATGAAATTGGCATCACTATCATCATCATGTGCTAACATTTCAAATAAAAAAGAGTAATCCATGTTTTCTTCAAAGGGTTCACTCCTTTCAAAACCATTAACATTTTTCAGAAAACTCACATTTCTGGAAACATATAGCTTGTCATTATTAATATCATAACAACGAAACTCTTTTTGGGTTTCGGAATATCCAAAAAAAGTGCAGGCAATGGCTTTTGGTGAAAGCTTGTCGTTCTTGTCAGTAAGAACGAAGCATTTACAACCGAAAATTCTCAACCGATTATAGTCGGATTCTCTGGTATACAATTTTTCAAAAGGCGAGATATTGTTCAAGTTTTTAGAAGGTAGCCGATTTATCAGATAAACAGATGCTAAAGTCGCTTCAGCCCAAAAACCTTTTGGGATGTTTTGAGAAACAAGTAATGTTCGAGTTGTCTCTATTATATGTCTATGCTTCCTTTCCGCTAATCCATTTTGTTGAGAGGTTTTCGAACAAGATCTTTAGTGAAGAATACCATGACTTTCAAGATAATTTTTGAATTCACTTGAAAGGTATTCTCCACCAGAGTCAGTTCTAAAAATTTTTAAGTTCTTTTTAATCATATTATAGGTTTTAAAAATCAAAAAACTTCATATTTGTGTTTAAGAAAATAAATCCAACAATATCTCGTGCAGTCGTCAACAAAAATGACATAATATGCAAAGCCTCCTTTTGATAGGATGGGTGTCAGTCCCCATATATCCGAATGGATAATTTCAAAAGATCTTGTTGTAAACGTAGATCTTTGACAAAAAGGCAATTTTTTCATTTTTCCAAGAATACAGTCGTTACAAGTGAAATCACTTTTACATAGACTTTTAACAAAAGGTAAATGAGAATTTTTTACAATATTTGGATGTCCAAGTCTCTTGTGCCACACATTAATATCCTTTTGTTGGACAACATTACAAAACGGGTTCTTTGGAATTTGAAGGGAATCGACATAGTATAGATCGCCCTTCCTAGAACCTTCCCTAATCAATCTCCCGGACCGACGATGTATCCAACATTTGTTAGATGAAAACTTTATATTACACCCATGATCCGAGAGTTGAGAAACGGAAAGCAAATTTAAGTTTAATTTGGGTATAAATCTAATTTTTAGAATAAAGAACCCTTGTTTTTCAAATTTTCTTATTCTTTTTACTTCAAGAGATGTTCCATCCGCGGTTGAAACAAAAGATGGAGAGGGATTTTTTGAGTATTCGGAAAAAGAACTAAAACTTGGGTTCATGTGAAAAGAAGCACCTGAATCTAAAAGCCAAGAGGTCTTACCGGAAGGAGAAGAGGTTGACATGGCGGTTCCAGAAATAACCCCTTTTAGAAGAGGTTGAAGTGCATCTACGATTTGTTGCAATGAGAGAGCTCCATTTGAAGATGACGAGCACTCTTCCTTTTGAGGTTGGGATGTAGTAGCCATGACAAGTAACTTTTTTCACTTTGGGCAAATAGGCTTGATGTGCCCCGGTTCCTTACAAAAATGACATAAAAGCTTGCTATATTCTTCTTCCCTCCTTTACCACTTGAGTTTTGATTCTTGAAGTGAGGAAGCTTGTAGATCCTTAAGTTGCTCCCCGGTCTTGAGACGGCATTAACTCCTTCATTTTCTTCATTATTGGAAGGTGTAGCTAGAACACTTGGGTTGTTCTTGCTTATACCCATACGAGTCTCTTCCCCACTTAGTTTAGTAATTACATCTTCAAGAGTGGGGAAAGTGAAGGCGAATAAAAGAGAAGACCGGATTTGTTCGAATTCAAGCCTAAGCCCATTCAAAAAATTAAAAAATCTATCTTCTTCCAATTGTTTATGACGAAGCTCTATGGCTTCTCCACTCCACTTGGGTTCGAGCATAGCAAGTTCATCCCAAATAGAAGAGTTCGGCAAAATACTCTTTTATAGTCATCTCTCCTTGATTAAGAGTTAGCGCCCTCTTTTGGAGGTAATATTTATGGGACAAGTCCCTAGAGGTGTACATCTTCTCAAGGTACTCCCACGCTTAAGCCTTCTTAAACTTGATAATATTGGCATTAATTCTTGTTTCTATGGATGAGAAAATCCATGAGAGGATTTTAAAATTCCTCATCTCACATTCTTCATGCTTTTTTGTGGCCTTCAAGAGCCTTGGCTCTTTCTTCGTCTTCAAGAATTTTTATTTTTCCTTTCTCCATCAAGGTTATCTTTGGCTCCGGTTCGGGAATTGAGCCTTTGACATATCCCCAAAACCCTTTTCCTTTAATATGAGCCTCCATATTTCTGGCCCAAATGTGATAGTTAGACCCATTGAGTTTGAAGCCGAGAGAAAAATGAGTCTTTTTCACCCATTAGAGAGGAGAGATGATGAAAAAGAATACGTACCACAAAGAATTTTTAAACCTTTCTTGATAGAAGAGTCTTCTAAAATATTAGATGAACAAGAGGATCCACTCCAATCACCAAAAAATCAAGGGCACACTTTTCAAAGCACTCAAAAAAGTGAGAATCCACACGATCTTTCTTTCTCTAACCTTGCTCTGATACCATGTAAAGAATCCTTGCAAACAATCAAGTTTTCAAATAACTTGATACTTCAAATACTCAAGACACAATAAATGCACAGTGTTTATAAGCTTTACACCACAAAAGAAGTGCAATAAATGCACGGTATTCATAAGCTTAAGGAGAACTCTTTATTGTAATACATTACTTCAATGGGCTCACATAGCCCTTATTTATACGCGCACTTAAAGAGTCGTTGGGCTATTCCCAATGGCTCTTAATCAACCCAACGTCTATTTTTTAAATTGTGTACAATAGTCAGTGGCTAACTGTTGTACATTGTACACTGTTGTACACTTTGTATAGAAATATTACATAAAAAGAAAAAATAAGAAATGAAAAAAAAATTACAAAAATAAGAAAAAATAAAAAGGAGGAATTACAATCATATTCAAAAACATGAATATGTGTAAAATATAGAAATGACTAAAATACCCCTACAGCTAATACAAGAAAGAAATATATATTTTATATATATAAGTAGATGGATACATGTACATATATATGAAATATATATATATATATATATATATATATATATATATATATATATATATATATATATGTATATGTATCTTCTTTTATATATATAAAATATGTATAGAAAATACATTGTCTTTTGAATTACAATTTAACAAGTTCTCCCTCTCTCTCATTCTCATTAGAATTCTTTTTCCTTCTTCTTCCTTAGAGCTTTTTCAGTGGCCATTGAAGTTCCTTTAAGGTTTGAAGACAGGAGACGAAGGCCGATCTACATTTGAAAAACCCGATTAAGGTAGGTACATCAATCGCGTAGCATAGATTTTTTCAAACGCATGAAATATGCGTGAGACGATTTTCAAATCTGAACGAGTGAGGATCAGACCTTAAAACACCTCTCTAAGATTTATTTTCAATGTAGAGAATACGTTTTGATGAATCTGTGTCATCATGAACTAAAAAAGAAAAATGATTTTCAAAACAGAATGATTTTCGAGCTTCTAATGTAAAAAACGATTTGGAAAAAAATTGTTTATTGTTATTTAATAGATCTTATTTTTTCCAGCATGTTTAAGATGTTAATATTAGGTTCTATTGATGAAATACGAGCTCTATAAGTTCTAGAAATTCGATATATGCTTGAATCCAAGTTCTTGTATGCGAAAAACCATTTTGAAGAAGGTTTTGACAAAAACATTTTTTGGGTTTTGATGTTTTTGATAAAGAAAATTGATCTAAACATATATGGTAGATTATTTTATATTTAACATGATTAAACATGTTATTGCATACAAACACCATGTTTTCATTATTGTTTAGGGTTTCTTATGATTCTTGCATAGATAAAATCATATTTGAGATATTCCGTGAAGGTTTTGTGATTCTTGGAAGATGTATGTAATTGTTTTAGCAAGATTAGCATGGACTTAATCAAATATGTGTTATGCGATGATGTAAATATGTTTAGAGCCTCAAAAATCATGATTATATAAAATTTTTACCTTGAATCTTGTCTTTTTTGTCCTCGTTTTTTATCCCGACCTGTTTCAGAAAAAAATCGATATCTCTATGAAAACGAAGCCAATAAATTAAAATAAAAATACTGGAGTGTTTTAGACATCCAAGGCTTGAATTTAGAATCTTGTTTTGTTCCATTTGGATCAGTTTTAAGGCTGAAATGTCCATTGTAATAGCACAAGTTTTCTGCTCTGTTTGCAGGACTGTTGTTCTGACTAACGATTTTGATAGTTCTAAAAACCCAACCAAACTGATTAAAATAAATTAGAAAAAATCTGAGTAAAAGCTAAGATGTACAATAAGATCCTGTAAAAAAGGTTTTGTCAAAATATTTTTCTGTAGGTCTGGAAAAGTTTCCCAAACAGAAATGAATTTTACAGTTGACAGGATCTGTCTTATATTTTTCCTGAACATGGTTTAGTTTTGGAATTTTTTTTATTTTATTACAACGAATTTTGCAGTTCTATTTCTTTGACAGTGTTCCTGAGATATGGAGGCACTCCTAATAAAATTGGGAGAGTATAATTTGTTTCCTGTGATTTTTGGTGGGTTTTCCAAAATTGGGTTAACAGGGATCCAAACTGCACAATATGACATGTATGGATGCCTAATTGTATTTTACATTATACAGTATGGTTATTGAAACGCCCCAAAATTTCAAACTTGCGAACCTTTCAGAAAACAAGCAAGAGACTAGAAAAAATCTCTTTCCTTCAGAGTTTATTTATGAAATCAGCAGAAGACTATTCTTCCATTAATTTAGAAGCCAAGCTGACAACTTTGGGCATGTTAGCTAAAAGAACCAAAACTCACAAAATTCGAGTATCCTAAGGAAAATTCGTTACAAACCCAAAGCGTCCAGGACGCGAGCTAAGAGCAGGAAGAAGAAGTCTTGAAGTTATCTTGCAATCGCGTCATCGCCCGTAGTGTACCTAATCATCACCTGTACCCATAGAATGAGTTAGTTTCGCGAAAAACTAGTAGGTGCACAAGAGAGACTACAGGAAACTGAATTAAGTACATTTAATTCAGTATGCTAAACACTTTAAAGCAGATAAGCAGTGCAAACGGGTAAGTAGTGCAACAAGATAAGCAGAGCAAGCGGTAAGCAGTGGTTTAAAGCAAGTAAGCAGTGCAACTGACAAACGCTTTGTCCTGAACAACCTTTATCTATTCTCATCTCTCAAGGCCTTACGCGGCCAACTGTCACCTGTTATGACTCACCTAAGGCGTCATACTTCTCAGAAAAAACCCACCCTTCCATAAAAGGTCCAAGACACGATCACTATCTAAAAATCGCTAACGATCTGATTCTCGTATCTGAGTCCTGCATGTAATCATGCTAAAACAGAAAGCCAAAACTATAGATTTATAACTGGCTATCTCAAACAATCTCGGAAGATCATTACAGCTCACCATAACTTTTTATAGTAAGCAAAACACAAGATCCACGTCGGATCGCTCGGTCCGAGAGATATACGACCTGACAAGAAATTACCGCCCTAGAGGGTATACCTGGTCTTGGACCATACACTTCCTCACAAGAGTTCACCGTCGTTGCGGCTACCCGTTCGTGGACAGTGTACATCCTCACAGAGATTCTACCGCTCTAGCCGGATTACTCGATCTGGGAAATGTATAACCTCACAAGGAATTACCGCCCTAGATGGTATACCTAATCTTGGACCATACACTTCCTCACAAGAGTTCACCGTCTTTGTGGCTACCCGTTCATGGACGGTGTACATCCTCACAGAGAATCTACCACTCTAGCCGGTTACCTGGTCTTGATCATACGTACCCTCACAACAGTGTTATTAAAAACGCGCCTCAAGGCGCAAAAAGCACGTCTCACCTCGAGGCGAGGGCCTTTTCGCCTTAAGGCGCACTTAAAAAGCGTAAAACCCTCAAGGCGTACACCTCATGCGCCTTGAGGCATATGCCTTGAGGCGAGGCGCACCTCACCGTGAGGCGCACAATTGAAAATCGGATGGGCCCGGACCCAGACCCGTATGCTCGAAGGTTCGAGAGAACCTGTGTCTTTAAAAAAGACACAGGCGCCTCTCTCGAACCTTCTCTTTCCACTCTGTCCCCTCTCTCGAACCTTCTCTCTCCACTCCGTCCCCCGCCACCGCCGGCCACCACCCGCAGCCGGTCATCGCCTCTTCCACCTTCTTCTTTCCTCTGCTAAGAAGGCGTTGGCGACCCGCCGGCCACCACCATCTTCTTTTCTCTGTTGTGAGGGCGCCAGCGACTCACCGCCACCGCCGTCCGTTCGGGCGACCTCGGCCGACATCCCCGACGTCGCCCACATTTTCCGATGACGTCGAAGTCTTCGACGCCAGGTAAACCCTCTTCTTTACTTCTTCTCAGTGAGGGGTCGACCGACAGGGGGCAGAGCCCCCTGTCGTCGCCTCTCATCGACAGGGGGTTACCCCCTCCCCTGCTTTTCTCTCTTGATCGACCGACAGGAGGGCGGAGCCCCCTGTCGTCGGCTCTCGTCGACAAGGCCCCTGCATTTCTTTTGGGATCGACCGACAGGGGGGCGGTGCCCCCTGTCGTCGCTTCTCGTGGGCAGGGGGGTCCCCCCCCCCTCTGCTTGTCTCTCTTGGTCGACCGACAAGGAGGCGAAGCCCCCTGTCGTCGCCAGGGGGTTACCCCCTGCCTTTCTTATTATTTTGCTTGCATTTGCCATCATTTTCTTGTTAAGTTTATTTTCAATCTCAGAAATTTTATTTCCTGCATTTAGATTAGAATTTAGTTGTTAATTTATTAATTATCGTTTTTAGATACATTAATACTTGTGAGACTAGTTAAAAAAAACTGCACTACATTAATACTTATGTTGAAGTTTTAGTGTAATACAATATGCTGATTTTTAGATTTTTTTTAAAATCTGACTAAACATCACATGTTTTGAATGTGGTTTACATTTTTTGCATTTGTTTTCATGTAATGTGGTCAGCAGAATGCATGATGTTAATATATATTTTGTTATATGTATTTTTGCAGTTGAACAATGGGAAAAGATGTGGGATGAGATCATGGAGTTAAAGTGCCAAATTCCACTAAAGATCTCAAACTCGTAGGACATTTAATTTGCAATTACTGTCATAAAGAGAGTACAGGAGGCATCTATAGACTAAAACATCACTTAGCTGGCACAAAACATGGTGTAAGCATGTACGAAGCGGTTTCACCTGACGTGAAAAGATTTTTTCAGAATCATCTAAAGGATCAGAAGTTAAAGAAAAAAGAATTAGAACAAAACAAGTTGGATATCGGGAGAAGTGTTTATTTTGGATCATCAACTGGCGATAATGTGAAGAAAGAAACTAATGGATCATATAGTGATGCAAAAACAAGTACAGATGGTCCTATGGACCTTTTTGTGAACAAAGAAGCACGACAAACCACTTCAAAAGGGATAAAAGAAAAAATGTATGTCGTGCCATTGGTAGATTTTTTTTATGTAATTGCCTTATCATTTAATCTTTGTAACAGTCCATATTTTGGTGCAATGGTAGAAGCTATTGCAAATTACGGGCAAGGGTTCAAACCGCCTTCTTATCATGAGATCAGAACGTGGATTTTGAAGGACGAGGTAGATTGTACTCATGAAATTTTGAAACAACAACAACAACAACAACTACGCCTTCATCCCAAAACAATTGGGGTCAGCGATATGAACCAAAAAAGAAATTCATTTTGGGTCTTCCACATGAATCCTTTTCCTCCAATCATTTCTATCCAACGCCATGTCCTCGGTGAGGTTCAAAGCATTCATATCCTTTCCTATCATCTCCATCCAAGTCTTCCTA
The DNA here is from genome assembly GCF_984573655.1 of Nuphar pumila. Taxonomy (NCBI): domain Eukaryota; kingdom Viridiplantae; phylum Streptophyta; class Magnoliopsida; order Nymphaeales; family Nymphaeaceae; genus Nuphar; species Nuphar pumila. The sequence goes on from NC_143249.1 coordinate 130,219,677, forward strand.
GGCCTACCCCGACCTCTTTTAACTAATATATTTTCCCATTTCTCCAACCTTCTAACTGGAGCATCATTAGGCCTTCGCCGAATATGTCCAAACCACCGTAAACGATTCTCTCGCATCTTATTTTCAATGGGTGCAACACCTACCTTCTTACGTATCTCTTCGTTCCGAATCTTATCTTTTATTATATTTCCACACATCCATCTAAGCATCCGCATCTCAGCTACACTCATTTTTTGAATATGATGTCTCTTGGCAGCCCAACATTCCGTACCATATAGTAAAGCGGGTCTAATAGTCGTCCTATAAAACTTTCCCTTCAACCGCAATGGCATTCTACGATCGCACAGCACTCCAGTAGCACTTTTCCATTTCATCCACCCAACCTTTATCCTATGATTTACATCTCCATCAATTTCTCCATACTTTTGAATGATGGATCCCAAATATTTGAAATAATCATTCACCGGTATATCTTGCTCACCAAGCTTCACTACACTCCCATCACTACTTCGTTGCTTACTAAACCGACATTCCATATATTCAGTCTTACTCTTACTCAACTTAAAACCTCTAGCTTCCAATGTCTGTCTCCATAATTCTAACTTAGCATTAACCCCAGCTCTAGACTCATCAATCAAAACAATATCATCAGCAAACAACATACACCACGGTACATTTTCTTGAATTGATCTCGTAAGCTCATCCATCACTATCGCAAATAGGAAAGGGCTTAAAGCAGGTCCTTGATGTAACCCAACCGTTATCGGAAAATTGGTTGACACCCCTCCACAAGTGCGGACATTGGTTACTACTCCTTCATACATATCTTTAATTATACTAATGTACTTGAGAGAAACACCTTTCTTCATCATTGTCCACCAGACAACGTCCCTAGGTACTCTATCGTATGCCTTCTCTAAATCAATAAAAACCATATGCAAATCTTTTTTCCTCTCTCTATATCTTTCAATAAGTTGTCTAAGAAGATGTATAGCTTCCATAGTTGATCTTCCAGGCATAAAACCAAATTGATTCTCCGATATCATGACAACCTTCCTCAACCTAGACTCAATCACCCTCTCCCAAAGTTTCATAGTATGACTCATGAGTTTTATACCACGATAGTTTGTGCAATCTTGTATATCACCCTTATTCTTATATAAAGGCACCAAAGTACTCTTCCTCCACTCATTAGGCATCTTATTTGTTCGCCAAATCAAGTTAAAAAGATTTGTCAACCATTCTAAACCTTTCTCTCCCAAGCATTTCCAAGCCTCGATAGGTATACCATCTGGGCCAACTGCCCTTCTTGATTTCATTTTCTTCAAAGCCTCTGCAATTTCTTTCTTTTGAATCTTGCGCATGAAGTCACGATTTATCTCATGAAAAGGAATGGAGAAGTCTCCAAGATCTTGAGCATGACTATCATTAAATAGCTTATCAAAATAATCTTTCCATCTCTCCTTAATCTCCTGATCTTTGACTAAAACCCTTTGCGTTTCATCTTTGATACATCTAACCATACCCAAATCCTTCGATTTCCTATCTCTCATCTTTGCAAGCCTATAAATATCCTTCTCGCCTTCTTTGGTATCCAACTTGTCATAAACCTCCTTATATACCTTAGCCCTCGCGTTTCGAACAACTTTTTTAGCTTCCTTCTTTGCTATCATATACTTCTCCAAATTCTCATTATCACGACTCTTACTTAGATTTCTATAACACTCTCTTTTAACCTTAATAGCTAATTTGACATCCTCATTCCACCATGATGTATCCTTACCTAGTGGTGCACCGCCTTTAGACTCACCCAATACCTCCTTAGTCACCTTTCTCATACCACCCGCTATCTTATTCCACATTGATTCTGAATCCTCCTCGAGACACCAATCAACTTCCTTAACTACCTGCTCTACAAACATTCCTTGTTTAGCTCCTTTCAGTGCCCACCACTTAATTCTAGGATCTATCCTATGTCTATCCCTTTTGCGGCATTGTCTAATTCTAAGATCTAAAATTAAGACTCTATGTTGTGTAGCTACACTTTCTCCTGGTATAACCTTACAATCGATGCAACAACCCCTATCTCTCTTTCTAAGTAGGAAAAAATCTATCTGACTCGTATTAACCCCACTTTTAAATGTTACTAGGTGAGACTCCCTCTTCCTAAACCAGGTGTTTGCTAAGATCATATCATAGGACAAACAAAAATCTAAAATCCTTTCTCCACTTTCATTTCTTTCTCCTATACCATAGCCTCCATGGATATTCTCAAATCCATCCCTACTAATGCCTACATGTCCATTAAGGTCACCGCCGATGAAAAGCTTTTCTCCATAAGATGTCTCTTGTACTACTCCATCTAAATCTTCCCAAAATTGATGCTTAATGGAATCATCTAAACCTACTTGAGGTGCATAAACACTAATAATATTAATAATATCCGTACCTAATACTAATTTAATTAGTAAAATTCTATCACCCTTCCTACGGACCTCAACTACATTATCTATAAACTGACGACTCATAACAATCCCTACTCCATTCCTATTCCTATTTATTCCTGTATACCAAATCTTATATCCCCAAGGTTCTATCACTTTAGCTTTCTCACCTACCCATTTGGTCTCTTGAAGACATAAAATATCAATCTTTCTCCTACACATAACATCTACTAACTCTACCAACTTACCAGTTAAAGACCCTATGTTCCAAGTGGCTAACCTAATTTTATGGTCTTGGACTAACTTCTTTACCCCCACCCGTCCAACAAAGTGAGGGAACCCTTGCCTATTTGACACCACACCCGGGCGCCGGTGTGACGCGTCGCTTCTGGGCGACGACCTAGCAACCCTTGCACATTTATCACTGCCTCCGGGCCTAGAGAGTACAGCGCGTCGCTCAGTAGGGAACGCCCCAACGAAATTCTCATATTGGTTCATTTTCAAAGGATATGACAAAGTTTTTATGCTGGCTGTCACAGGCCTACCGCAACCCTCCTCCTTTATCCGGGCTTGGGACCGGCAACCCTCATGAAATTTTGAAAGAGTTCAAAAAAGAATGGCCAAAGGTTGGTTGCAGTATTATGGCCGATGGTTGGACAGATGGAAAATGAAGAAAATTAATTTTCTTGTGAACAGCTCATCTGGGACAGTATTTTTGAAGTCCGTTGACATCAGCGACATGAAAAAAACTAGTGCAAATTTGCGTAAGTTGTTTGAAGAAATTGTTAAAGAAGTTGGTGAAAGTAATGTGGTGCAATTCATTACAAATAATGCACCAAATTATATGGCAGCTGCAAATATGTTAACAGCAGAAAAAACATGTTTTTGGACACCATGTGCAGCGCACTGCATGGATCTTATGTTAGAAGATATTGGAAAGATATCAATTTTTAAAGATACAGTGGAAAAGGCAAAAAAAATTATAAGATACATTTATAGTCAAGCATGGGTATTTAATTTAATGAGAAAATTCACAAAGAAAAAAGAACTTCTGCGTCCAGTCGTCACTAGTTTTGCCACAACATATCTTACACTTCATAGTATTGGATGTTATAAGAAAGAGTTAAAGTCGATATTCTTATCTTCAAATTTTAGAACATCTAATTACTATAAGAAATCTGATGCTAAGAACATTTCTTATATTGTTCTTAATGATCATAAGTTTTTGGCTGCCATATCATATGCAATTAAAGCTACACTACCTCTCGTGAAAGTGTTGTGACTCGTTGATGCAGACGAACCTGCTATGGGATTTTTGTATGAGGCAATGGATAGAGCGAAGAAAGAAATTGCTTCAAACCTTGACAATGTCGAAAGAAAATATAAACCTATTTGGGATATCATTGATAGACGATGGGACTTGCAACTTCATAAGCCTTTGCATGCAGTTGCCTATTATTTAAATCCACATTTTCATTATGCTGACAACTTCAACCCTGATGGAGAAGTTATGAGTGACTTTTATGATTGTGTTGAAAAATTAGTTTCTAATGCAAATATTCGGTAGAAAATTACAACACAAATCGATACATTTAAAAAGGCAAAGGGCTTGTTTGGCAGAGAGACAACTGTTACAACAAGAAAATTAAAAAGTCCTAGTAAGTTTGCAATTATGTTATTATTTGTCAATATTTTTTTATGTTTTTGTTAATTATGACATTCTTAATATTTTTATCAATTTTTTATTATTTTATTTGAATGCAGCTGATTGGTGGAGTTCATTTAGGCACGAAAATCCTGAGTTGATGAATTTTGCAATTCGAATTTTAAGTTTGACATGCAGTGCATCGGGCTGTGAGAGGAATTTGAGTGCTTTCTCATTGGTTTGTGACTTTGTATTTTATTTTTGAAATACATTTTTATAAGTTTAATTATCTTATATTTGATTATCAATAATTTGAAATTATAGGTGCATACAAAACGAAGGAATAGACTTGAACAAGAAAAGATGAATGCATTGGTTTTTGTAACGTACAATATGAAATTAAGAGAGAGAAATATGAAGAGGAGGGCTACCAAAGACCCTATATGTCTAGATCATATAGACTCAGACGATGAGTGGATTGTGGAGAAGGAAGATCCAGTGTTGCCAAGTGATCCCAATTGGTTGGAGGATTCATGGTTGGATCCGAACTTCGACATAAATGCCATTGAGCATGTGCCTATTGAAAAAGTCACTCCACCTCATGTTTCACAAAGTGGTTCTAGGCAAGACATGTCTTCAAGAGATCGAGGTAAAGTTATATTCCTTTTACCTAGCTATGAATATAAATGTATTTTTTTAATTACATAACATAAATATTTAATACATGATTTTTTATTGAAGGAAAAAGAAAAGTAAAAGAAGTAATTGAGGACGTGGATGAAGAAAGTGTAGATGATGAAGAGTCAGAGAATGAAGATGAAGAAGAACCTATTTATATGGATTCTTCAGATAATGATATTGAAGACTTAAATATTGATGATGACGAGACACAAGAAGAGCTTAGACCCTAATTCATATCATAGAGCTATTGGTCATTTATATGTCTTTTTGGTCTTTCAGTTGTAATTGTGAATGTTAACACCCTCATTTTGAAGAATTCTGGACAAACACATTAACATTTGGTTGTTAATGTTAACATGCATTTTTTAATTATGGCATGATGTTGTTAGTGTTAATATGCATTTTGTTGTTAATGCTAGTTTTTTATTGAATTAATGCTCATATTTATGCAATTAGATACTTATATAGATCAAGTTGTTGCATTAATGTTACTTTTACATGTTAATCTCATTTTTTTCGTATTTATTTGAGATTTTTTATTTTGTGTTGGTTGGCGCTTCATCAATAAAGTATTTCTTATTTATTTATAATTTTAGATAATTTTTATAGTTTTTTTTAAGTTTAAAAAAAAAATTGAGGCTTACGCTTTACGTCTCGCCTCAGATTTTGGTGGAGCGCCTCGCTACGCCTCAACGCTTTTCACAACACTGCCTCACAGCGAAACCTTTGAGAAGTCGGTCTCCAACAAATGTCATATACAATGAAAACCATTGTAATACACGCATCAACACAAATGACCGCTCTCAAGGTCGATAGCCACTATTACAAACAACAAGATCAACGCCGGATTACCTGCTCTGGGAAATGTATAACCTCACAAGGAAGTTCGTCCTAGATGGTATACCTGGTCTTGGACCATATACTTCCTCACAGGAGTTCATCGTCTTTGCGGTTACCCGTTCGTGGACAGTGTATATCCTCACGGAGAATCTACCACTCTAGCCGGTTACCTGGTCTTGATCATACACACCCTCGCAGATAATCCTTTGGAGATCAGGTCCTCAACAGATACCCCACTCAGTGATACATGCATCAATACAATCGACTACTCCAAATAATTGACCGCTCTTAGGGTCAGTAGCCACAATATGGGCACAAGCATGTGCATCAGCAATATGCATCGTATCACTTCACATGGTAAAACAAAAGACAAGATCACTCATTCCTCCAATAAGGTTCTATGAACCATGAACATATTATCGCATACTTCCAACATTTTTTATCACGTGGCATACCAATCACATCACACAGAAACATATAATACTACGCATCGTGTTATTGCCATAAGAAACATTGCAATCCTCAAATAGGACCTCAAAGCATGCGTAAACGACTCACGAGAACACGCAGATATGGCAATCCAGCTGATTCTATAGGCGAAGAGTAACTAACTCTATCCGATAGCCAAACAAAACAACTGAATAAGACAAGCACTCATAACAATGCTCGCGAAACATATAATTATCATCAAATGGCTTAGTCCATCAGCAAGTAATTAAATTAATCGTAAGGCATAAACCATTGCATCGCAAGCCATTCATAAGCTATACATGATAAGCAATTATACGGCAACAATTATATCACAATATGTAAGCAGCTTATAAGACAAGCGGCCACATCAATCCTAGTTGCCACCAGTTCGAAGATTACGAGTTGTATGCAATCACATCAATCATAAGAGACACAAGCCAACAAGTGCTACGTTACAATAAGCACCAAGCAGTTCGACCAAGGGGTAAAGCAAGTCATATGCTAATATGTAGCAACTGGCAATGCTATTATTATAAGCACTTAACTAGTATGAGAAGCTAGTTATTAATCAGCAAAGAACTGCGTAAGCAGTTTAACCAAATAGAGTAACGCCTTGACAAGCGTGCATAGCTCAACGAGTAGCATACTGAACTATCGAGTAAGCGAGCAATCAACCAGTGTGAACAGACTTTATGTTTCGATATTACTGGCCTGCGGGTACGCGCAGGCAAAACGTAGAAACAACTGAGACTAGTTCGGGCGTCTGTTATTCTATGTATTTTCAATAACCCGAATAGCTAGTTGAGTCCGCTCCTAAAAGGATAGCTTTAGCCGAGAAAGGATTCCCCAAAGGCTGATAAGCAGTGCCACGGATGCATCCAACTTCTGCAGAAGTGTTGAGCTAACTATTGTAGCCCCTTTACCCTAACTTGAATGACTGGGGAGGCCGGATCATTGCCCGTAGAGTAGTTGTTAACAACTTGTCCATTGGAGTTTTGTACCACTCTGTCCTCTCTCTTGACAGACAACAAGAAGCGAATGAGTCTGTTAGGGGGTTGCTTAACTAACGACTCATTCTATGTTGTGGTCTTTAAACCACTCGAGCATCTTGCCTGTGAAGGCGAATGTGAGGTCATTTCATTGTGCATTTAGCATTATTCGAGGTCGCACGACCATCTCATCCAATCATCGCAGTACTAGCGTGTAGTGCACGACTACAAGTGCTCTAGGATGAAGGGGGTATAGTTCCTCAATAGAAACCTCAACAGGAGTGTTTCACAAAGATGTAACGCTTCTCAAACTATACTTTGACATTCTTTGTCTTTTGAAATAGCCAGCAGCTTGTGCCAACATTTGGCATGTGATTATCTCGAATCTCATCCGTTATCGGGGTATCTACATGACTCGATACCGGCCTCGATAGACGGGATAGAGTTTCTCAACAGAACCAGCCAATCACCTCCTTCCAAATGCTTCGATTTGGGCAGTCTTTGATGCTTTTGCGCAGCTCCCTAAAATCTCAAGTCGACTCTACAGGACTGTGTACACGAAAGGACTGCGTACACGAAGAGCCAAGATCCTTGCAAAGTATCCTTCTCCTTAGACGAGGATGTATCGCTTGCTCTCGACCGAACTCTTGTCGCAAGAGGGAGTGTGGTAGATGTCTCTTGCATCCTCCACGAGAATGCCTCAAACGCGTATGCAATGAGCGAAAACCTGAGCGTCATCTGCAATAGCAAGGCAGTAACACATATGCAAAAGCAAAAGCAAAAGCATGGGCGCAAAGCGCAATGGCAAAGTAAAGGACCGTAAGCAGGAGTGCAACGCAAAACCTTTGCGCGATGCGCGACGGCAAAGTAAAGGACTGTAAGCAGGAGTGCAACGCAAAACCTTTGCGTGATGCGCGACAGCAAAGTAAAAGATAAAGATCGCGAAACTGCGTCCTTGAGTTAAATGTGTACTCGTATAAATATATATGATATATATATCCATATATGTATTTATTTAATTATCCTTTTTAGTTAATTGAACTCAATTCAATTGTCCAAGTCTTCTGTGCAATCTTCCCCTACCTTGAGGGGTTGCGGTCCTCGTATGCCAGCGGCGTAGGTAAGCACGAGCTCAAGCCACGAAGGGCGAGCAGGATCCACCGTTCAACCTGTGATGCTAAAAAGGTTAGTATGCCAAAATACAAATGAGAAGTGGGTCCGGTAAGACCTGCAGCAGTATCGGACCCCGATACGAGGGTAGGCAGGGAGCTCAACTCCCTGCAGAATGCAGAAGAGCAACAGAGGCAGCAAGGCTTCCTGCCTGCAGGCTGCAGAGGTAAGAACTCTGCACTCTGCTGACCAGGGTGCCAGAGGCAGGGAGGCTTGCTCCTAGACACCAAAGATGTAGAGGCACGGGCAAAGGCATTGCACCCTGCCTGCAAGGGTGCAGGAGGTAGGGGCCTCACCCTTGCCGACAAAAAGCCACAGAGGCAGAGGGCTCATGCTCCATGCATGCTAGGACAGAAAAGGCAGGGGAGGGAGCAGAGGCTCCCTGCCGAACCTGCCTCAACCTGAAATAGGACAGGGGGCGCAGCCCCCTGCTGGAAACGAGACAGGCAGGGGCTCTTCCCCTGCCGGCCACTAGATCAAGGCAGGGGGGTGACGCCCCCTGCCTGCAAACAAAGGAGATGCAGGGGGCTTCGCCCCCTGCCCAGAATCCAGAAGGCAAGGGGGGCTTCTCCCCTGCCGGGGAGCATAAGAAGGCAGGGAGGCGAAGCCCCCTGCCGAAAAACATAAGGCAGAGGAGGCGAAGCTCCCTGTCGAAGACAAACCAATGGCAAGGGGGCTTCGGCCCTTGCCGAAAAACACAAGGCAAAGGGGTGAAGCCCCCTGCCAGGAACAAGATGGGGGCATGGGGGCAAAGCCCCCTGCCGAAAAACCACAGGAGGCAGGGGGTAGAACCCCCTGCCAAGAAACAGCAGAAGGCAGGGGGCTTTGTCCCCTGCCGGAAGACCCACAAAGAGGCAGGGGCAGCCGAAAAGGTGGGCCGACACAGGGAGCTCCGCTCCCTACCGGCAAAACAAGAGGGACAGGGGGAGCGAAGCCCCTTGTCGACACTGCAAGCGACAGGGGGCAGAGCCCCCTGCCGACAAAAAGAAAGGAAAAGGAGAAGGGGAAACGAAGAAGAAGAAGAAAGATGAAAGAAGAAGAGGAGCGTACCTGGAGATCGTCGACGGCGGCGTCGGAGAGAGGTCACAGGTGGCGGCGGGTTGACAGGGGTCTCCAGCGAGAGAGAGGGTGCAAAGAGAACGAGAGGTGAGGAGGGTTTCGTAACCCTCCTCCTACCTGCCTCGCTGTCTTTTAATGACAGCGAGAGGCGGTGGCCTCGGGTCGGGTTCGGATCCGGCCCAAATCAATTCAAATATTTTTTTTCCTATTATTACAGTTATGGTTGTTTATATTGAAATTTAATCTGATGTGCATGTTCATGAACATTTAAGGTATGATCATATATTCTTAATTTATAATCGTTCATATAACATGCATGTTAATGAACATTGTATATTATAAGGTATGATCAATGTAAAGTAAATTGTTATACAAGTTGTTTGCTTGTATAAGCATGATCGTGATTCCAGGTAGTTGCAGCTTTTATGTATGCATGTGGGCATATGACATGGTGATAATGATGTGTGATATCAGGACGTGTGTGGCTCGAGTGTGAGCTTGGGTTCGGTAGAACCTATGGGTGCCTGTAGTGCACCAAGGACAGAAAAGATATTCATGCACATAATTGTCTCGTGGAGGCCAGGCTTAGAGTGTGAATAGTGGGTGTTTGAATGGGTCAAAGCAGACTAATAGAATCTTCAGTGGAGAGATTGGGCTTCTGAGCCCGGGTTCGTGTGCTGTGAGCATATGTAATTTAATTGATGATCCTAATAATTAAATAGCACCCATGACCCATTCAAACCAGGTTTATTGGATTAGGGACCACTTTGGAGAGAGTGGGGGTACACATGACCGGTTGACCGTTTGGTTTTTGGAGAGCAATGGCATCTCCCTGGTCCTCAGTCTTCGATCGTAGAGATCCCGAACTACCAGGTGTCCTAGGTGGTATGTCCAAAATATCTGCAAAGTAAGAATCGATTTCATACTTGACCATTAGGAGTTTCTCTCGGTCACGGACCGCTCCAGTGGAACCTCGATGTGAGGTTGCAGATTCTTCAATTCAATGAGGTTAATAAAATACATAGCATAATAAACTCCTCATGGGATTGGTTGAATCGAAGTTAGGAACCCAAGAGTATACCTTCGAGCAGGAGGAAAGGTAAAACATAAGAAATTAGAATGAAATCATTGTAATATTTAAGTTTGTGGATAAATTATTATTTTATTGCCATAATGCATTGTAGCATATTTATTCTGAAATATGAATACAAGCATGATTAATTATATAGATATAAATTGTGCTTAATTCTGATATGTTATGTTGCATGATTTAAATGTTATCTGAAAAATGTGTCAATGCTTATTTCTATGATTGGAATATTTGCGTTCACGTATTTTGGTGATTACCTACTGAGGCTGTGGATTTATGTCTCTACTTATAATATTTCAGGTAATGAGTAAGCTGAAGGGTAATGACAGTAGGCTCGGGGTAGCGTCAAGGGAGTCACAGTTCTTTAAGGCTTTTGAGAGGAATTGATACATTTTGTTATTGTTTGATTTGTTTAAGTCTTGTAGACTCTGATAATGGTTGAGACTAGTGTTTGATTTATTCTAATGCAAACTATGTTTTGATTTAGTTATTCTAGTATTACATGTATATGTTGTATCTATAACTCGCCCAACGCTTGAACCATATTTAAAAAGAGTTTTCGTTGTGTTCTTGAAAATCGTGTAAAAGTGTTTTAAAAAAAAATCCCTAGAATTAAGGTTTCAAAAATTGGGGCGTTACACTAACCAAAAAAAGAGTACAAAACTAGTAAACTCAATGAAGAGGAGTATACAATGTGTAGAAGAGAAAATGAAAAACAGAAAAAAAAGCGAAGTAGAGATTGTAACTAAATTGAATGAGATAGGAAAAATGATTATTGACTTAGCAAACATATTCAATATTACAATAGCAATGTGTATTTTCAAAAGAAAGATGGATACAACATATAAGAGCGGATCTAACTTGATACAAAGAGATAAGTTGTTTTTGAGATGAAAAAAAACTAATAATGTAAGAATTGTAAGGCTATACTAAGAGACTATATTTTTAGACAGCATGGACTATTAGTTATTTACGGGTACATAAAGAATAAGATGGTAAGCAGAGAGATTCAGAAAACTCAAGCATTAGGTGACAACTTTTAAGATGCTACTTAGAAAAAAATAAAGAAATTATGTTGAAAAAAGGAGTAGGTTTGAATGATACATTCAAATCATCTTTTCAAGCAAATGACAATACATCAAGCAAGTTATAAAGCAGGCAGAATAAAAAAAGAGGCTTTTATGCAATAAACAAAAAAACTTGGAGTGGAAAAATTCAAAAATCAGTAAAAGATAAAGGTATACTTTAAGAATGGAAAAATATATAAATTACAACAGATTTAGATAAATAAAGGCAGCTAACAAAGAGGGAAAAAAAGTCATAAGGTCAAATATGATGTGTATGACAGAATGTATACCAAATACAAAGTGCAAAAGATACACGTAAGTGAGCCAAGGATAGGGAGAGAAAAGCTTGATATTTGAACAAAAGTGTGTTAAAAGATGAAAAATGGAAAGGTTCTTGTCGAACATGATGAAGAAAATATTCTTGTAACCTTTGAAACAAAGAAAGGAAAAATAAAGTAAGAGAGAATTTAATTAGGGAATGATTGATAGAATTAGTGATAAAGAAAAACTAGCAATGAGGAAAAATATAGCATTGCATCTAAATGGTATTCCTATCAAATTTGAATTTTAATAGGTAAAATGGGGATAAAATGATTAGTAAAATTATTTCATAATATTTTATTTACAAGAAAAAAATGTCCAAAAAATTAAGAAAGAGCATTTTTAGTTCTGTGTAATTCAGAATTGCACTAACAATAGGATTATCAAATTTATGAGTTATACCATGAAAGTTTGAAAGAAAATAATTAGCAGCATCTATCTTAGATATTCATGGAATGATAGAGAAGGTAGAGGATATTCTGAAGAGGGGAAAAGAAAAACTTAGACTTTTTGTGCTACATAACATACAGTCCCTCCACCCAGGTTTTTGCTTTCGTCTGGTTTTGGTGCAACAAGCTCTTGCAGCAGATGATATCTAGAAGAGGCACTCTTTAGGCTGGCACTGTCAGCTTAGACACACAAGTAAACTTGGACAAATCATAGCATGTGTTCACATACTACATCAAGATTTCATCTCCAGGTTTGCTTTATTGGCTAGACATCAATCAATATGCCTCTCTCTCTCTCTCTCTCTCTCTCTCTCTCTCTCTCTCTCTCTCTCTCTCTCTCTCTCTCTCTCTCTCTCTCTCTCGCTCTCTCTCTCTCACACACACACACACAGGCACATTTACTGACATAACCACACATCAGGGGCCCAGACATACAGAAGCCTTATGGTGGTAAACTAAAACCTGACCAAGGAATTAGAGGTAATATCCATTAACGTGAATTTTCACTTTAGTATCACAGAATACTTCTAGTGTGTCAGATGAGCAGCGGTAACACTGTTGCTGAACCTGATTCCTGATAATTCTACTAAAAGCTACGTCACATAGATGCAGGTGCAGAGAGTGCGGCATGCCAATTTCAAAAAAGATGGGTGCGGGGTGCATATATATATATATATATATATATATAAGGAGAGAGAGAGAGAGAGTCGGACAGGAAGTGGTGTTTCCAATGGGACAGGTGAGTAACACGTAAAAACCTGCCATTGGGAGGAGGACAACAGCTGGAAACAGCTGCTAATACCCCATAGGCTGAGGAGCAAAAGGAGGAATCCAACCGAGGAGGGGCTTGCGTCTGATTAGCTAGTTGGTGAGTCAATAGCTTACCAAGGCGATGATCAGTAGCTGGTCCGAGAGGATGATCAGCTACACTGAGACAGAGACACGGCCCAGACTCCTTCAGGAGGCAACATTGGGGAATTTTCCGCAATGGGCGAAAGTCTAGCGGAGCAATGCCGTGTGAAGGTATATATATATATATATAGAGAGAGAGAGAGAGAGAGAGAAATTGGTAGCTGCTCAATCCATAGGTGCTCAACCCGCACTCAATCACGCTGACTGTCCATCGCGCGTGCAATGGATGGTCAGCGCTAAAAAAGTGAGCAAAAAATGCACAAAAAACACACTTTTTTTACCCTTTAGCGGCGCTTTGAAATGCCGCTAAAAGCCAAGCAGGGACACACAGCATTCTAGTTTTTTGCTTTTAGCAGTGTTTCTAAGCACCGGTAAAGTGCTCTTTTTGCCCGTTTTTGGATTTTTGCATGATTTTTTTTGTTTTTGTGTGCTGACCGTCCATCACGCGCGCGATGGATGGTCAGCGTGCTTGAGCTCGGGTTGAACACCTATGGATTGAGCAGCTACCAATCACTATATATATATATATATGTGTGTGTGTGTGTGTGTGTGTGTGTGTGTGTATGTTATGTATTTATCTATATAATATAGATAAAACTGGACTTGGTTAGGGTTAACCCAATCCACTTTCGGATAAAATAGACCTCAGTGTGGTTGACTTCACTTGATACAAAGGAAACCGTCGCACCCACATCAGTGCGGGTGCGACACGGTGCGTTGCCCTTTTAAAAATGTCCATGTTAGTTGTTACATAGACTAAAAGCTTTCAGTTTCTCCTCTTAAGGAGAGTGAAACAGACCAAAATATCAAGGCATTCATTATGGCTCCAGGTTGAACATTAATTTTTAATGTTTTTAACTGCATATAAATTTCTAACACAATCAACAAAGTACGTGAAGTATAAGATCATCATGTATTGCAAATTTTAAATCTTGTTTCCATACATCTAGCTTGTGCTGATAATCAATGGCCATATGTTACCTAAAACAACTTTAAAGATAGTAACTTCTTGAGCCATCATAATTATCAACCTTGTTTTTAGGGAAAACAGTTATCTACCCTATAGTTCATATAAAGCTGAAAATAACACATTCAAGACAGAATTCCAATGAAATGGTTGTTGCTATCAGCCCTCTGAATGAATAGAATATCACCAAGAGTTCAAAAAGTAACTATGAGATCATGAGGATAATTAAATGTAGTGCTGGGGCTTGATGGCCAAGGACTACCTTGATCTTCCCAGCAGAAATCGCCCAGTTGTTGATTCCTTTTGTGTGTTGAATCCACCACAGTATAGAACTGGCAAGTTAGGAGGGAGAGATGCAAGGTGTTGCCATGTAAGCAAAGCACTCCGTCTACGAGCTCGAGGGCTGAATTCATCCATATTTGTGTTTACAATCTGGAAACTGAATCCAGGAGGCTCAACTCTTTTGAGTTGAAATGTGTGGAAAAATAAATGTCAAAGAAATAAGTTATCATAAGTTGCAGGCTGTATGACCAGACCATGTCAAAGTACAGAGTAATATATGTGGATGCAGCAAGACAAAAGGATATCGCCCATGTTGCAATGCATGGAACTTCAGATCCCCATGATATGCTTCCAGGAACAGAAGGTGACTCAGACAGCCAAAATGTTCCACCATCTAAAAGCTCCACCTTCAGTAAAAGAAGAAGACAGTACTGCTTAGGAAAGAGTCACAGTAACAAGGGGTTTATGGTCGTTCGCTTGTAATAGCAAGCTCACTATGAGATCCTGAAACAAAAAATATGAGCAATAACTCATGCAGAAATAGGACAACTCAGTACCTTCTCTTTATCATAAAAGATGGTGCAGTACTGATCTGTGATGTCTTGTGATCCTTTCCTTGATATTCCAAATTGTTCATAACCTTGAAAATTTAAAAGATCAGTGAATATTCTCATTTTGAATCAGCAATTACATGATCTCTCTCAATTGATCATGATCAAGGAAGGCAAACATAATACTAAGCAATATATAGCAACTTTTAATCCATTGAATCAAACCTTATGTATGTAGTAATCAGCTTCAATGAAATGCAAGAACATGAGTTGGGGACTTGGGGTTCTTACTAAAACATGCTATTCAATATTTTTCATGTGATTAAAATTCATAAGCAACTGTACCAGTGGTAATCTAGACTTTGTAGCACCAGGCACAGATATTGAAAATAGAGCCAAGTTAATGATATAAGGCCCATAGGTGGTCAAACTAGAAGTTGAAGAGACAACACTGGTGAGCTGTTTGTCCTTCATAAGTTGATTTGGTAAAAGTATCACCTATGAACACCAGTAAGCATCTACAATCTATATATAGAACATAGTCACCTGTATTGCTCAAGGCAATTTCTCGGCGAGGTTTTTCCCAAAAAGTGGTTTTTCTCGGAAAAATGAAGTTAAAAAAATTGAAAAATATAAGTTATAACAAAAAAGATAAGAAAATAATAAAAATTTTATTATTTTTATTGCAAAAATATAAAGAAACAAGTTTTAAAAGGTTTTAAAATATAAAATAAAAAATAGAAAAAGTAGGATTAAAATATAAAAAATAAGATTTTTCCAAAAATATCACCAAATATCATGATATTATTGTGATAGTATCACAATATTTTTAATTATGGCGATATTTTGTAAATATCATGACATATTGCCAATAATGTCAGCTAACCTTAAATTACCGATATTATCACAACATTTTCAAAATATCGGCAATATCGGCGACAGTGATATAGAATAATGGACATTGGACTTGCAATAAGAGAACAGTCATATGGTTTCATCTCACAAGGTGGCCATTGAATGAGATTTAAGCAGAATTTAATGGATGTTGTGGACCAAGACATCAGTCTTTTTGGTAAGGACTGCAAGGTCATTCTAGAGACCTGAAGGAGAGACATAGTGCTGAGAGTTGGTCATATTATTGAAGGCGAAAGCCAACGAAGAATCTTGAATTGTAAATTTATGGATTCTCTTTATGTTTGATATGTACAAAGAGATGAACTTATTTCCCTAGCTGTTAGAGCAGTATCTGTAGAGATGGTCATAGAAAGATCTGGAATGATAAACTTTCAACTGTGCCAAATGCAAATTAAATATGTTACTTTTTAATGGACTGATTGTTCACCCCCAAAAAAGGATAAAATGGAAAAAAAAGGAAGTCAAAAAGGCAAGCTACAAATCCATGAGGCATTGTATACAATTGATGATGAAAGGCGGAATAATATGAGAAATTGGATAGAAAACCTTACCAGAAGAACAGCTGAATCTTTTTTAGTAGATCACTTGGGTGTTTCACTATCAAAGGAACTCCATAGTTTAATGTTCTGGTGCTTGTTAAGGCAATGTTGGGTTACTTACCCCTAGGCAGAGAGCTCAGACTGATATGCATGTTCTGTGCTGTGTTCTCGGCTGAGATTTATAGTGAAAATTCAGATTAATTATTAGGAAAAACATTAGGGAAGCTTTGAAAGATCCTCCTGTAATATATTTTCTGATGATATGATGGTGCTTTGTAGTGTAAGACATACAGGAAAGGTACATGATCTCATAAAATAAACAGGAAAATGCCTCAGGAAGGAGGTCAAAAATAAAAAAAATTGTCTGACCTCCTCCCTTACATGCTCAACTAAAAGAGGTTCACAATATCCACCATTTTGGATTTGGTTTTGATATATTTTTCATATCTTTAATAAAATTAATCACCTTGGTTTACAGAAAGCTCAGTATAAAAAAAGAACAGGAAAACTTGTAATGAAGATATAAACAGTTGTAAAAAACTGGTTTCATAAAGGTGCTATTTTTCAGTTCAGCTGTCAAATTTTCATGTCTTTGCAAGGACTGTCGATCTAGTTTGAAAAGAAGGGGATGAGATAATAATGAGAAAGAGGTGTCGCACAAAGGCAAAGATGGAGAGGTCACTCTTGCAAATACCTATGAGTACACCAGATTTACTAATGAAGACATAAAACAGCTGTACAGAACTGGTTTCCTAGAGGTGCTATTTCCAATTCAGCTCTTGAATCTTCACGGATTTGCAAGGAATGTTGATTTAGTTTGAAAAGAAGGGGATAAGATAATAATGAGAAAGAGATGTTGCACAAAAGCAAAGATGGAGAAGTTTCTCTCATAAATGTCTACAATTAAATCATTCTTTATTGAAGCTACACAGTTGGAAACTTTTCTTAGGGGGTTTAGTGATAAAACCGACTATAGGAGTCGGTTCACAAGCGCACCTACACTTTAAGTTTCTAAAACGGAAGCAATCTGGACTTTACAACAAGGTGTCAATTTTGAAAATATATATATATATATATTATCGAATGCGACCTGCAGTCAGAACACTATAATATTCTGTTTTCCCAACTTCCACCAAACTCCAATATCACAAATAGATTGACACTTCAATGACGATCTAAATAAATACGTTGAACAACACTTGCAGTCACTAAGCACACAAAGGAACTAATACGGCAATCAGTTTTGTATTTGCACGTCAGTTTGACGAAAGTCGTTCAGTTATTGACACCAACCAGAGGTGTCAAATCAAATCAGTCAGACTGGATATGCAGCATACAAAAGCGCACCAGATTCAGGGGCAGCTCGGATGATGAGTTGTGAATGAAGGCAGCGATATCCAGGGAAACGCTACCAGCATTTTCTCTGTGACACTGATTTTCAGAAATGAAAAACCAAGTAGGGCAACTTGTTGTTCGCAATTAACCTGAAGCAATTTGCAGATATGATTTCAGAAAAACCCAAAAAAAAAAACAGTCCACGAAATTCAGTTCAAGGACAAGTTAGAGCAGATTTCCACTTAACACGATTCAGAAAGGGTATAGCCCAACAACAATCGTTTGACATTGATTTCAACAAGCAAGTACAGCTTTCTTTGGTTGAATCCTATGTCACATGGGTGCGGGTGCGGGTGCGGGGATTCGGCACTTCCAAAAAACCCGGGTGCGGGGGTGCGGCAGGGGCAAAAATGTAATATATATATAAGGGCGTCCGGGGGTTCCCCCGACGCGGGTTTTTTCAAATTTCATTTTATATACAGCTGCACGATAGCGCACCCATCTCGTCAGGAGAACAGTTAATACTAATAGCCAGCAAGGCTACCACCATCATTATCATTTATTATGAAGAGAGAAAATCCTTTACGAAAAAGAAGGATCAGCAAGGCTACCACCATCATTATCATTTATTATGGAGAGAGAAAATCCTTTACGAAAAAGAAGGATCAGCAAGGCTACCACCATCATTATCATTTATTATGGAGAGAGAAAATCCTTTACAAAAAAGAAGGATCAGGATTGAAAAGGCAGAAGCAGCAGCAGCTGTTAGCAGAATTTATTTTTTTTTAAATTCCGCAGCCCATTTCATAGGGCAAATTTTTTTTTTTTTTTAAATCCAAAAAAAAATGGACGTAAATGATCCTGGGTGCGGTCAACGCACCTAGGATCGGGTTGACCGCACCCGGTGCTGCACCCGCACCCGCGTCGAGTCGCGTCGACGCGGGTGCGGCACCCTGCTAGCCGAATCCCTGTGACATAGGTTGAATCAGACTTGAGTCACAGGAAAAATTAAACAGCGTTCACCCATTTTTTTTTGTTTACCACAACATTAACAGATATATTTTAATCACACAGATTAAAATCCAACTCATGCGCAATGTTCAGTCCACAGGAAATATATCAGCACAGAAAATCACGGACAGATTGAGAATCACAAACAGGTTGTTGTCCGTCTCAGCACAGGTTAAAATCTCAAGAACAAAGAAAAACACAGATGATCAGCAATCGATAAAAGAACTGTTACTGCCGGGGGTTCAGATTCAAATCAATCCGCAGCACCACTGTCAACTGGAACCACGAACAACAGCACGCAATGGAGTTCAGCAGCTCCAATGGATGGCATCCAGCAGATGCAAATTCACGCCCAGCGCTAGTCGTCTAGTACTAAATGGGTGTCAAGGGTCCACGCCCAACACCAGCTCCACCAACCGCAGGGTCAATTGAGTTCATGCACCACCGTTCAGGCCTTCACGCTCGAACCACTCACAGCCACAAGTTCACGCTGTCACAAGCTTGTTCACAAGATCCACAAGATTTCACAGCTCTCACGGTTTCAACCTCCACAAGCTCAATAATCTCACACCAGATTCACTATGCTCACAAGTTCTCTTCTCCAAGAGAGAGTCCAGCCATCATCCACCATTTTTCAGAAAAAGGGCAAAAGGGCCCTTCTCCAAGGTAATAAGTGCATATGGGCGCTCATTGGACTCTTGGAAGGTCCCCTTCCAAGAGGCCAATGACAGACCCAAATTCGAATGTGGGCTCCTCATCGGACCTCTTGACTGCCCAAACACAAGAGGCCATGAGTGATGTGGGTCTACAAACCAAAACGGATCCAGATCTAGACACAACAACAACAATGCCTTCATCCCAAAACAATTGGGGTCGGCGATATGAACCAACAAAGAAAATCATTCTGGGTCCTCCACATGAATCCTTCTCCTCCATTCATTTCTATCCAATGCCATGTCCTCAGTGAGGTTCAAAGCATTCATATCCTTTCCTATCACCTCCATCCATGTCTTCCTAGGCCTACCTCGACCTCTTTTAACTAATATATTTTCCCATTTCTCCATCCTTCTAACTGGAGCATCATTAGGCCTTCGTCGAATATGTCCAAACCACCGTAAACGATTCTCTCTCATCTTATTTTCAATGGGTGCAACGCCTACCTTCTTACGTATCTCCTCGTTCCGAATCTTATCTTTTATTGTATTTCCACACATCCATCTCAGCATACGCATCTCAGCTACACTCATTTTTTGAATATGATGTCTCTTGGCATCCCAACATTCCGTACTATATAGTAAAGCGGGCCTAATAGTCATCCTATAAAACTTTCCCTTCAACCGCAATGGCATTCTACGATCGCACAACACTCCAGTTGCACTCTTCCATTTCATCCACCCAACCTTTATCCTATGATTTACATCTCCATCAATTTCTCCATACTTTTGAATGATAGATCCCAAATATTTGAAAGAATCATCCACCGGTATTTCTTGCTCACCAAGCTTCACTACACTCCCATCACTACTTCGTTGCTTACTAAATCGACATTCCATGTATTCTGTCTTACTCTTACTCAACTTAAAACCTCATGCTTCCAATGTCTGTCTCCATAATTCTAACTTAGCATTAACCCCAGCTCTAGACTCATCAATCAAAACAATATCATCAGCAAACAACATACACCACGGCACATTTTCTTGAATTGATCTCGTAAGCTCATCCATCACTATAGCAAATAGGAAAGGGCTTAAAGCAGATCCTTGATGTAACCCAACCGTTATAGGAAAATTGGTTGTTACCCCTCCACAAGTGCAGACATTGGTTACTACTCCTTCATACGTATCTTTAATTATACTAATGTACTTGAGAGAAACACCTTTCTTCATCATTGTCCACCAGAGAACGTCCCTAGGTACTCTATCGTAAGCCTTCTCCAAATCAATAAAAACCATATGCAAAACTTTGTTCCTCTCTCTATTTCTCTCAATAAGTTGTCTAAGAAAATGTATAGCTTCCATAGTTGATCTTCCAGGCATAAAACCAAATTGATTCTCCGATATCATGACAATCTTCCTCAACCTAGACTCAATCACCCTCTCCCAAAGTTTCATAGTATGACTCATGAGTTTTATACCATGATAGTTTGTGCAATCTTGTATATCACCCTTATTCTTATATAGAGGCACCAAAGTACTCTTCCTCCACTCATTAGGCATCTTATTTGTTCGCCAAATCTTGTTAAAAAGATTTGTCAACCATTCTAAACATTTCTCTCCCAAGCATTTCCAAGCCTCGATAGGTATACCATCTGGGTCAACTGCCCTTCTTGATTTCATTTTCTTCAAAGCTTCTGCAATTTCTTTCTTTTGAATCTTGCGTATGAAGTCACGATTCATCTCATGAAAAGGAATGAAAAAGTCTCCAAGATCCTGAGCATTATTTTCATTAAATAGCTTATCAAAATAATCTTTCCATCTCTCCTTAATCTCCTCATCTTTGACTAAAACGCTTTGTGTTTCATCTTTGATACATCTAACCATACCCAGATCCCTCGATTTCCTATCTCTCATCTTTGCAAGCCTACAAATATCTTTCTCGCCTTCTTTGGTATCCAACTTGTCATAAACCTCCTTATATACCTTATCCCTCGCGTTCTGAACTACTTTTTTAGCTTCCTTCTTTGCTATCATATACTTCTCCAAATTCTCATTATCACGACTTTTACTTAGATATCTATAACACTCTCTTTTAACCTTAATAGCTAATTTGACATCCTCGTTCCATCACGATGTATCCTTACCTAGCGGTGCACCGCCTTTAGACTCACCCAATACCTCCTTAGTCACCTTTCTCATGCCACCCGCTATCTTATTCCACATAGATTCTGAATCCTCCTCGAGACACCAATCAACTTCCTTAACTACCCGCTCTACAAACATTCCTTGTTTAGCTCCTTTCAGTGCCCACAACTTAATTCTAGAATCTATCCTATGTCTATCCCTTTTGCGGCATTGTCTAATTCTAAGATCTAAAATTAAGACTCTATGTTGTGTAGCTACACTTTCTCCCGGTATAACCTTACAATCGATGCAACAACCCCTATCTCTCTTTCTAAGTAGGAAAAAATCTATCTGACTAGTATTAACCCCACTTTTAAATGTTACTAGGTGAGACTCCCTCTTCCTAAACCAAGTGTTTGCTAAGATCATATCATAGGACAAACCAAAATTTAAAATCCTTTCTCCACTTTTGTTTCTTTCTCCTATACCATAGCCTCCATGGATACTCTCAAATCCATCCCTACTAATACCTACATGCCCATTAAGGTCACCGCCGATGAAAAGCCTTTCTCCATAAGATATCCCTTGTACTACTCCATCTAAATCTTCCCAAAATTGACGCTTAATGGAATCATCTAAACCTACTTGAGGTGCATAAACACTAATAATATTAATAATATCCGTACCTAATATTAATTTAATAAGTAAAATCCTATCACCCTTCCTACGGACCTCAACTACATTATCTATAAACTCACGACTCATAACAATCCCTACTTCATTCTTATTCCTATTTATTCCTGTATACCAAATCTTATATCCCCAAGGTTCAATCACTTTTGCTTTCTCACCTACCCATTTGGACTATTGTAGACATAAAATATCAATCTTTCTCCTACACATAACTTCTACTAACTCTACCAACTTACCAGTTAAAGATCCTATGTTCCAAGTGGCTAACCTAATTTTATGGTCTTGGACTAACTTCTTTACCCCCACCCGTCCAACAAAGTGAGGGAACCCTTGCCTATTTGACACCACACCCAGGCGCTGGTGTGACGCGTCGCTTCCGGGCGACGACCTAGCAACCCTTGCCCATTTATCACTGCCCCCGGGCCTATAGAGTACAGTGCGTCGCTCAGTAGGGAACGCCCCAACGAAATTCTCATATTGGTTCATATTC
Source organism: Nuphar pumila (assembly GCF_984573655.1). NCBI lineage: Eukaryota > Viridiplantae > Streptophyta > Magnoliopsida > Nymphaeales > Nymphaeaceae > Nuphar > Nuphar pumila. The sequence goes on from NC_143249.1 coordinate 130,242,378, forward strand.
ATAGGGTATGACTAAGTTTTTATGCTGGCTGTCACAGGCCTACCGCAACCCTCCTCCTTTATCCGGGCTTGGGATCCAGATCTAGACCCAAACACAAAAAATCAAAATCTACCCAATTAACCCCATACATCCTCTAGTGCCACAAAACAAATCCTACAGGGCACTAGAACTATCCAGATATGTAAGATCCGGCACCTAAAAAATAAAATAAAATTACAAATGTTTTTATGTATGTTTCCAAAAAACATCACAAAATTGGAACCATACATCAAAATGAAATTTTTGAGATGCATAGAACAAAAATATCAGAAAATAGATATGTATGAAATGACATTTTTACCCTTGAGATCCCTTTGGACCCAAATGGCCCGGACTTTGGTTGGATCTTCTAGAGTATATTT